>NC_067166.1:18144237-18444237 GCF_903995435.1 Acomys russatus
TTTAACCCTGAAGTTTTAAAATCTAAATTTGGTGTGCCTCACTTGTAAAATGGTAGTTTTTTCAATGACAACATCACTCTGGGGTGGAATTCTTTTTTGGTTTTTGTTTTGATATTTTGGTTTTCTAGACAGGGTTTCTCTGTGTAGCCTTGGCTGTTCTGGACTCACTTTGTAGACCAGGCTGGCCTTGAACTCACAGAGATCTGCCCACTGCTGCCTCCGAGTGCTGGGATTACAGAGGTGCGCCACCACCCCCAGCTATGGCTGGAATTCATGAAGGGAAAGGTGGGATGATTTGAAGACAGGGAAAAGTTGAAAATTTGCTAAAACATCAAAAATTAACTGTTGTGCCTAACTTCTTCTTTGTGCTTGAATTCAGTTAGAATGCTATTTTGTTTAGTTTTAGACTGCAGCAAAGATAGTTTTCATTTATTAAGCAACTATTGGGCATCTCTTATGTTGCAGGATATAAAGAAACTAGGCATTTCATTGAGAGAAGTTTGTAGTTTAATGAAGCATTTTGAATTAAAACTTTAAAAGTTCCTTAAAATACAAATATATAATTTGTTTTGTTTTGTTTTGTTTGGAGACAGGGTTTCTCTGTGTAGCCTTGGATGTTCTTGACTCGCTTTGTAGACCAGGCTGTCATCTAACTCACAGCATAAATAAATAAATCTTTTAAAAAAGTATATCATCATGTAAAGTAATGAACTATACTACATGCCAAATAACACACACCCACACTGCTCCCCCAACTCCCACTCCAGACACAAGGTTCCTCTGTGTAGCCTAGGCTGAGCTGGAGCTCACTCTGTAGACCAGGCTGGCCTTAACTCAGAGATCCACCAGCCTCTGCCTCCCAAGTGTTGGGATTAAAGGCGTGCGCCACCACTGCATGACTCTAACACTTTTAAGCATAGATTGGTTCTAGGTATGTCTGAGGAGCGTATGTCTCTTCCAGTATGGTTTTACAATGAAGGCAAAGACGCATACACTTGAGCTTGGACTTTGCTTTGTTGTTGTCTGTTTGTCTGATTTTTGTTTAGGATACTCCTCTCTCTAGGCTCATCTCCTCAGCTGTGAAAGTGTAGTTGATTAGCTACTTTCCTTTGACAAAACACCTGCCACAAAGAACTTGAAAGAAGAGGATTTGCTTTAACTCCCAGTTTCACAGGACACCGTTCATCACCATGTGGAAGGTGTAATGGAGTGGCTTGGCATGGTGATGGAGCTGGTAATTGCTTCCCTTCTCTTGGCAGATCAGGAAGTAGAGACTTTGAGATTGTATGCAGAACCTCTTGTTCTCCAGCTAGGTTCTACAGCCTCTCAACAGTGCCACCTGCTGGGGATCCAGACTTGAAACACATGAGCCTGTGAGGGACATTTCAGGTCCAAGCCATAAAAGTAACACACCTAGCTGTAATAAAAGTAATGACACATAACAATGTCTGTCACAGAATTACCTGCAATGACATACCTAGAGGAGAGTAAGATTATCATTAATGAAATTAGGGTAATTCTGAGTGTCTAGTTCAGTGAACCTTAGTGGTTTTTTTCCTCCTTTTTATGTCCCCACATTGTACCTCCTGTAGAACATTTGATTTTCAATTTATTTTATGTGCATTGGTGTGTGAGGGTGTCAGATCCCCTGAAACTGGAGTTACAGACAGTTGTGAGCTGCCACGTGGGTGCTGGGAATTGAACCCAGGTTCTTTAGAAGAGCAGGCAGTGTTCTTAACTGCTGAGCCATCTCTCTAGCCCCTTTCTTATTTCATTTCTTGGTTTTTCAAAACAGGGTTTCTCTGTGTAGCCTCGGCTGTCCTGGACTCATTTTGTAGATCAGGCTGTCCTCAAATTCACAGCAATCTACCTGCCTCTGCCTCCAGGGTGCTTGGATTGCAGGCGTATGCCACCACACCTGGCTTTACTTTATTTTAAAAATTTTGTTTTATCTATCTTGTGTTAATTAAAGCTTTTGATTTTCTTTAAAAAAAAAAAAAAGATTTATTTATTTATTATGTATAGTGTTTTGCCTGCATGTATGCCTGCTCGTCAGGAGAAGGCACCAGATCTCATTATAGATGGTTGTGAGCCACCATGTGCTGGGAATTGAACTCAAGACCTTTGGAAGAGCAGCCAGTGCTCTTAATCTCTGAGCCATCTCTCCAGCCCTCTTTTTTTTTTTTTTTTTTTTTTTAAGATTTTACTTATTTATTAAAATGTATGCAGTACACTGTCTGCATGTACACCTGCAGGCCAAAAGGGTACCAGATCACTATAGATGGTTGTGAGCCACCATGTGGTTGCTGGGAATTGAACTTAACCTCTGAAAGAGCAGCCGGTGCTCTTAACCATCTTAAGTAACCATCTTAAGCCATGTCTGCAGCACCCTTTTGATTTTCTTTAGAAGTAAAGTGTAAACATAATGTATTAATAGAGTTCTGACTTAAAAAAAAGAAAGCTTTTCATTTTCACTAGTATGTATATTTATGTGGAGGAAATTTAATTTTTTTAAAATTGAAAATAAGGGAAACATTACCTTCCCCTTGGTGTGCTTCATACTATCATATAGTTCTCAGAGTTTTATTTTTGTCTTTCCTTTGGCAATGGATAATTTAAAGATTATAATGTAATTTTAGTAAATATGCTTTATTTCTCTTAGCGCTACTTTGGAGTGATTTGGTAAGGAAACATTTGGTAGACATTTTGTCAGTTTTGAAGTTTAATTTTAAAGCATATAGCTTTATTATTTTACTGGTGGAGTGGACTTAGTAGCCCAGTGTTATGTAGGAGTTTCCTCCAGGATTGAAACATTCTGTCCTTCAGAGAAACTCATTCTGATAAGAAGTAAGTAACTGCCCTGCAAGCCTTTAATCCTAGCACTTGGGAGGCAGAGGCAGGTGGATCGCTATGAGTTCAAGACCAGCCTGGTTTACAAAGTGAGTCCAGGACAGGACTACACAGAGAAACACTGTCTTGGAAAAAACAAAACAAAACAAAAAAAACCAAAAAAAAAGTAAGAAGTAACTCAAAATAGCCTCAGGAAGTTCCTGAAATTTCTTGGATTTACCAGTTCCCACTTTCCACAAGCATATACAAACAGAAAAGACTGCTTTCACTCTCAGACAAGCCAAGCTGCAAAGAAAACTAGAAAACTGTTGAGGCAAGCCTGTCTGCCTGCAAGGAGCAGCCCTGAAGAAGCAGAGACCAGCCAAGCAGCCTGAAAGTAGCCCAGACCAGCTAACTGCCTAGAATAAAAAAACAACTGAGCTCTCTGGAAAAGGTTTACACCAATGGAGTCAGCTGGAAAGCCTGGTGAGCCACCTGCAGCTGTGTAGCAGGCCCCAGGCTCCTAGCTTTTGTGAGCTGTCACCATGCTGGGCTATACAGTTGTCTGGAGTTATTTATGCTCCTATAACTAATCCAGTAAAACTCATTGGTGCCCCAAGTTGGACCTTGGTAGTATACATGCTTTGATCCATAGAGGGCTCCCTATCTGGGATGAGCATGCGTGCGTGCGTGTGTGCGTGCGTGCGTGCGTGCGTGATGTTATGCTGTTTGTATATCACCCAAGACCCAGGTTAGTCTCAAACTTAACTGTAATGAGGATGATTTCGAACATGTGACTCTCCTGTTTGTACTGTCCAAGTGCCGAGGTTACAGATGTGCCACCAGATCCACTTAATCAATGCTGAGGGTTACACCCAGAGCTCCATATGTGCTAGTCAAATATTTGACCAACTGAGTTAGAACCTCCTGCCAAGGTGTTTTTCTTAATTGTGTAGTAACCATTTAAAAGTTCTGAATATAGTATAAGAAACAAAGTCTAAGGAAACTACATTGCATGGTTTAAAAAATTGACTTCTTAGGAATGATTAAGCAATCATTATGGTTACTGTGGTCTGTAGCAATTGTATCATATTTAGGGACATCCTGGTCTGTGTGGCCCTTTGTTTTGACCTGGGAACCTGGCCAGCAGGTTAAAAGCTGCTGTCAATGGATTGCCTGCCTCTACTACCCCAGTGGTGAGAGCTTAATCGGGCCTAAGACTCATTTGGAAAATGTATACTAAAATACCTCCCTCTTGGGTCATTCTGAGAAACAAATGAGATAATGTGTGAAGGATGATTGGCACAGTGCCTGGCACATGGTAAGTGACTGTTTATTCTGAGCTTAAAAATAATTATAAGTGAAAATTTGAAAGTACTACCCCTTTGTGTGTCTATTCTTTTTCCAGCTTCTATTTCCCAGTGAGTTCTAGTGTTTTGAAGAAAAGTAAGCAAGTGTAGACAAGTTACTAATTAGAAAGGACATCAGAAATCACTGGCTCTGTCCTTAGTCTTTAATGTGGATTAAAAAAATGTGTTCCGCTTTTCTAGAGTTTAGAGCTTGGTAGGATAGACAGTGAGGAAAACCGAATCCCATTGCTGTGTGTTACACAGGAACCGGAACCTTTCTCAGCTCTACAGCTCCGGAAACCTCATTGCCTCTGCACTGTTCATGCCCAGACCTTTTCTTATTACTCCCTAAACAATACAGCTTAACCATTTACACAGTACTCACATTGTCAGTATTATGTGTAACCTAGAAATAGTTTAAACTGGGCAGGAAGATGTGTATAGATAAATCTTCAAATGCTGTGGCGTTTCATACAAGAAACGTGAGTATCTAGCCTTTTAGGCTGGGAATGAGTCCAGGAACCAATCCACCATAGGTCCCGAAGTATAGCCATCCCTGCTCAAGATGCTGACAGCACCCCCTCAACTTGTGTCTCTTCAGTTTCTTAGTGAATCTACCCTGTGTACAGCTGCTGGGTAAACTGTCTTAAAACAAAGCTTTCAATGTTTTCCCTGCTTAGAGTTGCTTAATGGCTTTCTGCTAATGTGTCAAATAAGGTCAAGGAGCCTGTAATGTAGTGTTTGTGGTGGTTTGAATAGGAACGGCCCTCCAAAGGCTCCTCGTATATTTAAGTGCTTGGTCATTATGGAGTGGTACTGCTTGAGAGGGTTTAGGAGGTGTAGCCTTGTTGGGGTAGTTGAAGGAAGTGTGTCACTTGAAGTGGGCTTTGGTTTTCAAAAGGCCAAGCCAGGCCCAGTGGCTTTCTTTCCCTGCCCACAGATCTGATATTGAACTCTTTAGATTATCCTTGCCAGAGGCAGGCGGATCTCTGTAAGTTCGAGGCCAGCCTGATCTACAAAGTGAGTCCAGGACAGCCAGGGCTACACAGAGAAACCCTGTCTTGAAAAACCAAAAACCAAAAACAAAACAAAACAAAAAAAAAAAATCCTTGCTGTTAGGGTAGTGGACCAAACCTCTGAAACTGGCAAGTCCCAATAGGTGCTTTGCTTCTATAAGAGTTGCTGTGGGGCTGGGTGGTGGTGCATGCTATTAATCCCATTACTCGGGAGGCAGAGGCAGGGTGGATCCTTGTGAGTTTGAGGCCAGCCTGCTCTACAAAGTGAGTCCAGGAGAGCCAAGGCTACACAGAGAAACCCTGTGTCAAACCCCCTCCCCCAAGGAAAAAGAAAAATTGCCGTGGTCATGGTGTCTCTTCACAGCAGTAGAATACTAAGACGGTATTCCTAGTCTGCTGTTTTCTGACCTCAGTTTATTTTTCTATGTTTCTACTCTCAGTTGTCTTTATGTACTTTAGCTGCCTTGGTAAACTCAATTGCTTGCCTTTCTCTCTGCATTGTGGGTTCTGTCTGGGACCCGCCCTCCTTCTTGAGGCTTTTATTCAAAGATTGCTTTTTCAGGGATCATTACAGTTCATTACAAATTTACATTTATTCATTCATTTGCTTAGATACATTCTGAAGTTATGCAAGAAACTATTGTCTTCCCTTCCTGTGAGCCTGCTGTTAGGTAAATAAGTTCACGTGTGTGTGCAAGAGGGCAGTAAGAACAGGTGTGTATGTGGGACTATGACTCCAAAATCAAGAGTGCAGAGGCCAGGGCAGGAAAGGGGAGCGAATGCCCAGGCTTTGGTTCAGATACTGCTGTGTTTAAAACATTTGTACAGAGTGGGAACCTTTGGCTGTGTTAGCTTTATACCCCTGTGGCAGAATGAGGTAATCAGCTTAAAAGGAAGTTCATAGTTCAGAGGTTTCAGTTTGTGGTTGCTTAACTCTGTTGCCCTTGGGCCTGTGGTGAGGCAGTGCATCGCTGGTAGAGCAAAGCTGCTTACCTTTGGCAGTCCGGCAAACAGGGAAAAGGGAGCTGGGGTCCCACTATTTCCACTTAGGGCGTGCATGCTTCTACTGACTTAACTTCTTTAGCTTAGACTTGTTCCCCAACTGTCTCTTAGCTTAATGGTGCCCAGTGGTTCCCAGTGGTGCTGCAGGCTGGTTACCAAGCACCTGGGCCTTTGGAGAACACTTCTCCCAGCCATCGCCAGTTAACACAAACATTAGAGAGTGGGGCTGGGGGGGTGTTTACTTTAAGTTTTTTTTTTTTTTTTATGTTAAAGCAATCTTTGTGGTTATACATGAGACAAAAGTCTGTGGTATTTTATGTTAAAGATAGTGGCAACACTAAGTGTATCGTTTGTACTCCTCTTTAACAGTACTAGTCTTGAGGTGCTGAACCCTAGCAACTTAAATAAATCCCAGTAAAGTCAGATGTGCTTCTATGGTAAAGAAAGCAGGTATAAAGCGAAGTCTTAGATTTGATATTGAAGTGGACACTGCTCTATGACATTCATTAAGTACTGTGCAAATGCTTCTGTAAGATTGTAAGCCGTGTTTGGTCTGGCCATGGAGCCCTGGAGTTGCTCTTGTGCCAGAGGCAAATGCGGTGCTTAGTATATAGTACAGCCTGTGTTTATTAGGTGGAGGCTTCAGTTGCAGTTCATGAGTTTCTGTGTTTAAGGTCCTTAATTGAGTTACTGTTAGGCTTTGCAATGTATCAGGTGTGTAAGAAGCGTTGTCCGTATCTTGTTCATAGCGTGGGATTGGTGAGGAGGCTTTATCAGCTACTCCTGGGGACAGTCATTTAGAGCTCATGTTCTGACCATCCAGTATCCTTCAAACATCTGAGTCTTATTTCAGCCATGAGTCCTGCTTTGCTTTCACTATGGAGCCCCAAATTCATATCTGCCTTCTTTTGAGGTAGGATGAAACACAGCCTCTTTTTGTTTTGCTTTTTTTGTTTGTTTGTTTGTTTTTTGAGACAGGGTTTCTCTGTGTAGCCTTGGCTGTCCTGGACTCGCTTTGTAGACCAGGATGGCCTCGAACTTACAGGGATCCACCTGCCTCTGCCTCCCGAGTGCTGGGATTAAAGGCGTGTGCCACCACACCCGGCTTTTTTTTTTTCTTTTAACGTTTATTTCATTTTATTTTATGTACATTGGTATCAGATCCCCTGGAACTGGGGTTAGATAGTCGTGACCTGCGTGTTGGTGCTGGGAATTGAACCCTGGTCCTCTGGAAGATCGGCCACTACTCTTAATCACTGAGCCATCTCTTCAGCCCCAAGAGCTCTGAATGCAGTCTTGTGTGGTCTTCCTTAGTGTCTTTTCCCATCAGGATTCAATATTGCTAACAATACCCTGTATATTCTTTCTGGTTTTTCTGTATACATTTATATTGATACTGTTTTAAAACTATATATGCAAATAGGCTGTTTTAAAAGGAATTTGTCCCTCTCCCCCCCCCCCCCCAACGGAGTTTCTCTGTGTAGTCCTGCCTGTCCTGGACTCACTTTGTAGACCAGGATATCCTCAAACTCAGAGATTCACCTGCCTCTGCCTCTCTGAGTGCTGTAATCAAAGGTGTGCACTACCACACCCAGCTGAATTTGACATCTTTTGGTGCTAATTTTTTCTGTGTTAAAAACCTCTGTTCATGTCCTTTGCCAATGTTTATGCATTTTAGTTTTAAAATTACTTTGTTGTCTGTATTAGTGGATTAACCCTTGTGAGTTATGGGTATACTGATTATAGTTTGCCTGTCACTTCTGTTTTTAGATACACACACTTTTTTTTTTTTAAGTTGGAGTCTTAGTGTTGCCCAGGCTGGCCTCAAGCTGCTGAGCTCAAGGGATCCTTGTGCCTTGACCTCCCTAGTAGCTGAGCTTACATACAGCCACACTGAGCCTAGTACAGATGCAAGCCTTTTCTGTGCTCAGCAGCTAGTCACAGTTTATTTCTGCCCCAACAGAGGTCTTTTTCCTCTATGTGTTCCGTAGTTTCAGTATTTGCCTAAGGAGGTACAACTAAGTCCTGTCAGTTTGGCTCTAGGGCACATGACATTAGCCAGTGTAGACCCCATAGCATACAAAATGCCAGTACAAAATGTCTAAATGATTCCTTAGCTCCAGGTATTTTCTAGGACATGAAGAAAGAATTAAACCTTTAATTAGAATATTTCTTAAAATATTTTTGAAAAGAGTATTTATATTTAAGATTTTCCTGATAGATGCTCTTAGGGTCCCTAACACCTATGTTTTTAGAGATGGTGCACCATTGTCATTGAAACAACAGGTATTAGCTGAAGTCATTTATGTCTGTTGCTTACTAGTTGAATGCTCATGAAAAAGCAATTGTGTTTTCAGTTTCTTTGTCAAAATGAATATAAGGTTTGTACTTTAGGGTTTGCAATACAACTGTTGGAAACAGCAGGCATAAATCTTAATTATTTTTGTCTTTTGGAGACAGGTTTCTGTGTAGCCTTGGCTGTTCTTTTTTTTTTTTTTTTTTTTCACTGTGTAAATGTTTTATTTCAATGCGGCCGGGGCTCTGTCCTGGCCTGCCTCACAGGACCTTGGCTGTTCTTGTAGACCAAGCTGGCCTTGAACTCATATTGATTCCCCTGCCTTTGCCTCCTGAGTGCTGGCATTAAAGGTGTGTTCTAGCACTCCTGGCCATAAATCTTATTTAAGATCCCATCTCTCTGGGGCTGGAGAGATGGCTCAGAGGTTAAGAGCACTGACACTCTTCCAGAGGTCCTGAGTTCAATTCCTAACAACCACATGGTGCCTCACAGCCATCTATAACGTGATGTGATGCCCTTTTCTGGCCTACAGGTGTACATGCAGGCAGAGCACTGTATGCAAAAAAAGAAGTTCCATCACTCACTTAGAAACTCAGAGGCAGGCCTTACTCAAGTGTAAGTAAATCTTTTACAGGGAGTAGAAAGGGCTTGCTGAGCACTGTAGGCTCACTTTTTAAAAGTTTTAAAAATTTTTTTTGGTTTTTTTTGAGACAGGGTTTCTCTGTGTAGCCTTGGCTGTCCTAGACTCACTTTGTAGACCAGGCTGGCCTTGAACTCACAGTGATCCGCCTGCCTCTGCCTCCCGAGTGCTGGGATTAAAGGCATGCGCCACCATGCCCAGTTTAGGCTCAATTTTTTTTAACCAATATATTTTATTAACAACTTAATAGCCGAGTGTCCATCACTTATAACTTGACTAACCAAAACAATGGGAAAAGAGGATTAAAGAATAACAGTAACAAAATTGTAAGGATATCAGTTCGGAGGAACAATTCTCCTGGCATAATCAGCAGGTTTTCTTCTGCTGGTACCTGGAGTAACTAGAACCTGGATCCTCAGCAGGAGCCCGATCCCTGAAGTCTTCCCTCCAGCGGTCTTCTCTAGGAGCGTCTTGACGTGGAGCGATGAATGCCTCCCGTTCTGGGCTCATTTATATATCTCCTCCCAGAGTCTGTTCACGGGATCTTTTCGGCTGGCAACAATCAAGCTCCCACATGAGGTGGCTGGTCTTCTAGTGAATTAACCTTACCTGTTCTCTCACAAGACTGTTCCGATCCTGCCCTTGGGATCATAAAAATCATGTTTATCTCTCCTTCAGAGCACTGCCAAGGACCACCTAGATTTGGGTAGTAGTAGTAGCCTTTTCAATTATTTCATTATTGTCACACCCATCTTAGCTCTCAGAAGACAGATGAGTGCTCGGAAGCATCTAGGACTCAGGGCCTGTGGAGGACACGGGGTAGATGAAGAAGAGGTAAGGTAAAGACGTCAGTTGAGATGATGTGGTACAGGGCTTGTGTTGGGTAGGGAGGGACATTGGGGAGGCAAGGAGGAGTGAAGAGTCTTACGGTTAGAGACTGGCTTTCTGTGTGAAGGTGAGAGCATTACTGATTGGTGCCTACAAACCTGGCCTGTCCTGGAAGAGGAAATCATTGTGACTCAGAGCAGGCTTGTGACTTGGACTGGTTGAGTTGTTTTCTCTGAGAATTCTTTCACCTCAAGAATGTTTGTATTTTGATTTGAGGTCTGTTCCCCAGAAGCCCTAAACAGTAGCAGAAACATGTGGAAATCATGTAATAATTTTAGAACGCGTAGAGAGATATGTTGCCTGTTAAGGTACAGTTGCCTGGTATTCATCAACAGTAAGCAGAGGGGATGCACTGATGGGATCTTTTCTTCTACTCTGCTTTTTCACACTACCTAAGAACATTTCTTCTGTCACATAGTTTATGAATCTGGGGAGGTAGAGGCAAAGTGGGGCTCATCTTGGCACTCTCATGTGAGAGCTCTGCTTATGTTTCTGTGCAGCTTGGCCAGGATTCTCAAGCATACCATTTATTTCATTTATAAATTAATTTGGACAACTTTTACACTTCACTGTCCATTCTATGTCTGTTTTTTGATGAGCTAGTTGGCTTACGGCTGCATTAAGCTTTCTCAGTCATGTAGAATCTGTTTAGGCCTTACATGGGCAGAGCCTGAAGTGCTTGACAAAATTTGACCTGACAGCTTTACAGTTATGTAACATAGAACAGAAGCTTAAAAACAAGAGGGAGAATCGGGGTTTATCACAGCACCCCCCCCCATGTCACCCAAACCTCGCCTCTTCCCTGCTTTTGTAACGTGGGGCAGGGCTGGGAGTTTTTTGTAGTCCTAAATCATCCACTAAGATTTTTTTTTCTGGTTATAAGAATTTAGAGGTTCAAAAGGTCTTTAGGATTAGCCTGTCCAATTGTATCGGATCACTAACGACTGGAGAAGCCTAAGACGGTAAGTAATTTGCGCATGACCATAAGGTAGTGGCAGGCTGACCCAGTGTCACAGAGTTCCAATTCTAGTGTTCTTTGTAATGCAGTATGGGTTTGGATACTAAATCATGAAATAGTTACAGCAGTTTTACAAAAAATGAACTATGAGAAACGCTGATGTGTGATTTTACGTATTGAGTAAAAATAACTAGTGTAAGGAACATTTTGATGCCTGGGTTCATATGTTTCCTGTTTTATAGTGGTGTGATGCTGTCCAAGTTTCTTCACTTGTGGATCTCCTCACTGTGAATCTGTACCTTAGAGACTTAGGAGATAGTTTTGAAACAAACAACAAAACAACCCCTTGCCCCCAAAACCAACCAACCAATCAACCAAAAAAACCAGAACCAAAACCAAAACAACAGCAACAACAAAAGAAAGCAGGTTTGTAGAGTTATTAGCTGGATTAGATTTATGTTTTTATTTCTTGGGCTTAATTTTTATAATTAACTTGATTAAACATATATATATATATATATAAAATTATTCCTAACATTTAGTTGTGGAACATTTATGTCATTTCAGAAAACTCCTCCTTTTTTTTTTTTTTTTTTTTTTTTTTTTAAATTTGTTTTTTTGAGACAGGGTTTCTCTGAGCCTTGGCTGTCCTAAAACTAGGTCTGTAGACCAGGCTGGCCGCAAACTCAGAGGTCCACCTGCCTCGGCCTCCTGAGTGCTGAGGTTAAAGGTGTGGTGTGTTACCACTTCCGGCCCCGTGTGTGTGTGTGTGTGTGTGTGTGTGTGTGTGTGTGTGTGTGTGTGTGTGTGTGTGTGTACACATATATATTAAAAATAGATGTATTTATTTCACGTGCATACTTTTTTCTTTAGTTTTTAGAGACAGGGTTTCTCTGTATAGCATTGGCTGTCCTGGACTCACTTTGTAGACTAGGCTGGCCTCTAACTCACAGTTATCCACCTGCCTCTGTCTTACTTAGTGCTAGGATTACAGGTGTGTGCCACCACACTTGGCTGTGTGTACATGTTTCACCTGCATGTGTGTACTACATGAGTACCTGGTGCCAGTGGAGGTCAGAAGAGGGCGCTGGATCCTCTGGGACTGGAGTGATGGGTGGTGTGAGCCAACACACAGGTGCTGGGAATGGAACCCAGGTCTGCTGTAAGAGCAACAAGTAGTCTTAAGTGTTTAACCATCTCTCCAGCCCTACTCCTATGCTTTTTAAGGTGACTTTTATGTTGAGGTGTATGTAAAGGGTATATTTATACAGATATTTAAAAATGTATGAGCATATGTGTATGTCTTATAACTGTATTATAAACACAAAGTATTCCTGCTTCATTGCCTATTTTTTGTTTTTGTTTGTTTTTGTTTTTTCTTGGGAGACAAGGTCTTATACTATAGTCTAGGCTGGCCAAGAACTCTGTAGTCCAGGATAGTCTCAAACTCTTATCAGTTCTCCTGCCTCTGTCTCCAGAGTGCTTGGATTACAGGTATGAACCACCATATCTGGTTTTATTGCCTGTTAAAAAAAAAAAAAAACAAAACGAATAATACTAGAAGTTTTTTGACATATGTACCCAAATCAATAGACCCAAGCTTTCTATCTTGACATAGTGAAATAGAAGTTTCCTTACAATAAAATATGGAGTATTATAGTAGAATTTCTTTGCTTTTGAGTAAGAAAAGGTAGCATTCATTCTAAGTGTGTTTGTCCCATGTCTGTTAGAGGATGGCATTCCCTGTGGATTTGCTGGATAACTGTACACATGAGGAACTGGAAAACTCTGCTGAGGATTACCTCTCCAACTTACGGTGTGGAGACCCTGAAAATCCAGAGTGTTTTTCTATTCTCAATATTACGGTAAGGCATTTTGCAGTAATTTTTACCAATCTTTCAGTCCGGCCACATATCAGTGTAAAAAAATCATTCAAATTTAAAAATATTTGCCAGAAATCTACCAGTAAGATGTGCTAATAACGGCTAATCAAAATTAACAAATTGAGTGGGACTCGTTCAGCAGAGGACGTTGGATGTCTTCTTCTATTGCTTTGTACTTAGTTCCCTTTAAGCAGGGTCTTTGACCAAACTTGAAGCCCTCCATTTCATTTAGGCTTGCTCACCAGAGCTTTCAGGATCCATCTGTCCCCAGGCCCGTGCTGGGCTGCAGGCCTGGCTTTATGTGGGTACTGGGCGTTAGGATTCAGGCTCTTGTGCTGAGGTAGAAGTGCTCTTCCTGTGGGCTGTCCTCCCAGCCTCTTCAGCTGTTTACACAAAACGCACAGGTGTTTGTCTTTTTAATTTTATAGGTAGAAGTTTACCAGTTTTGGTAAGGCAAGATACCATGTCAAATCTGTGTCACTTAAATTTACTTAGATTTGGATTTTTGAATTTAGAAATTGCTTTTAATTAAAAAAAAAAATTAGGAAGCCTCAAAATGACATTTTTACATAATGGATCTTCCCCCTGAAAATTTTGTGATTTTTGAAAAATAAAAGTTTTAATCAGTAAGCTGTGTTGCTTTGAGACTATGAACTGAAGTATTTAATTTCTTAATATCTCTTGATTTCTTAAAATCTCTAGGCCTCAGAGCTTTCTTCTGGGAGTAATGGATTTAAAGAACTAAATTTTTTATTAATTGGGTGGGGGGTAGGGCATGTGCGGAAAGCCAGAGGAGAGCTTTTCGCCAGGGCTCTCGTCCTGTCATGTGGACTTGGTGTTGAACTCAGGCCATCAGGCTTGGCAACAGGCTCCTTAACCCACTGAGCCATCTCACTCGCTCAGTGGAAAGAATTTTTTTAAAAGATTTATTTATTTATTTTATGTAGATGAGTGCTTTATCTGCATGTACACCTACACACCAGAAGAGGGCAACAGATCTCATTATAGATGGTTGTGAGCCACTATGTACTTGCTGGGAATTGAACTCTGGACCTCTGGAAGAGGAGATAGTGCTCTCAACCGCTGAGCCATTTCTATAGCCCTAGTGTAAAGAATTTTAACAACTTCTCCAGCATCACTATTTTCTAATTCTCTGAATTGACTGTAAGTGGAAGATTGATGCTGGGCCAATGAAGGCAGAAGAATGTTAAAGTCTTGCACACATCCTGCTGAAATGTCAGGTTGCCCAGCTGCGTTCTTTTACGAGAAAGTGAAACATGTCCCTCTTGTGAAGACTAACGGTAATTAATAAACTATAGTTGTTTTGCAGTGATGTTTGCTCTTATTCAGTAGCATGGCTGGCATCTAGAACTATTTCCAGAAGGTTTGGGGGGGTGGTGGGGTGGTGGGGTGGTGGTGCACACCTTTAACCCCAGCTCTGGAGGCAGAGGCAGGCAGGTCTCTGTGAATTCAAGACCAGCCTGGTCTACAAAGTGAGTCCTGGACAGGCATGAGATACCCTGGCTTGAAAAACTAAAACAAAAACAAAACAAAACAAAAAATTCCACAAGAAAATACAACTCTTGTAGAAGAGAAGCCTGTTTTCATTGCTGCTTGTTTGTTTGTATTCTTTTTGGGGGAGGCTGGGGATACTTATTACCTCCTATGAAATGAAGCTTATATTAAAACAAGCACTGAGAAAAGCTTACATTCTGGTAAATGCTTTGGTATTCTTTTGTCGTGTATTTTTATTAAACTCTCCACTAATCTTGAATCGTCTTTTATTTCAGGTTCCGATTAGCCTGTCAAATGTGGGCTTTGTACCTCTTTATGGTGGCAGTCAGACCCAGAAAGTCCTGGCTCTCTTTGCGCCTGAGGATTCACTCACAGGTTTCTTCTTTGCTTCATTTTTGTAAATGTGAAGAACTTGAATTCAAACTGTTAGGAATTTACTAAGAAACTACACAAAAGATTTGTTGTAGAAACTTTTCTTTTTTTTTTTTAAGATTTATTTATCTATTATTATGTATACAGTGCTCTGCCTGCACATACACCTGCAGGTCAGAAGAGGGTGTCTGATCACATTAGAGATGGTTGTGAGCCACCATGTGGTTGCTGGGAATTGAACTCAGGACCTCTGGAGGAGCCATCTCTCCAGTCCTGTTGAAACTTTTTTCAAATTTTTAGTTTTAGAAAAATGTAATTCTCAATTGCTTCTAACTACACAATTAATGAATAAAGTAAAATAAAGGTATAAAGTGTGGGTCTGCATTCCTCAGAGGAGGGGCTGTCGCTCAGTGGTAGAGCATTTACCTGCTTGTGCGGGGTACCGGAGGAGGGGCCGTTGCTCAGTGGTAGAGTGTTTATCCGGATGTGGGGGGCGGGCTGGAGGAGGGGCCGTTGCTCAGTGGTAGAGTGTTTACCCGGATGTGGGGGGCGGGCTGGAGGAGGGGCCGTTGCTCAGTGTTAGAGCTTTTACCTGGATGTGCGGGGTACTGGATTTGACTCTCAACATGACAGAAAAGGAAAGTAAGCAAGAATGGGTGTATTTTTCCTGTATTTCTGGGATAAAAAGCCCATTTCCTTGATGTTTGTCACCATTGGCTCTTACAGTCTCTCTGCTCCCATGTCCATAAAGATCCCTGGGCCTTGTGGGGAGGGCATGACGATGTATGCCCCACTTATGGCTTGGCATTCCACAGCCCCTGTTCTCTGTGTCTTGACCAGTTTGGGGTTTCCTTGTCAGCTGTCATCTACTGCAAGCAGCTTATTGAACTCAAATATATTAAGTAACATCTAAAAACTAACCATCTAGAAGTACTGGGTACAATAATAACATTTACAAACAAACAACCCCCCCCCCCGAAAGGGTGTATTTTCTACTGTGTATATAATCGTTATCAAGTAGCAATATTGTCTATTTTAGCCCTTTAGACTTAAATGCTAATGATCATTTTATTTTTTTAATTTTAGCCGTGGCACTTTACCTTGTTGGTCAGTGGTGGGCCATTGACGATATTGTGAAAACATCTGAACCTTCTAGAGAGGGGCTGAAGCAGGTAATGCAATCATGTCCTTCAGTGATCCCTGGAAATGGTGACAGTTTTTGAAGTTACCAAATTTTCTCCATTTTCCTATAAAAGTTACAGTAAAACTCCTTAGTTTTCTTATGGTAAAACCGGGACTCAGTTTCAGCTTCCTCTGCTTATATGATCCTGCGTTTTCCAAGAATTAGGTGAGGCGAGTGGGTTCTGTGGCTTTTGATCTGGTGGAGGAGAAACTAGTGTTTTGATGAGGTCGCAGTTGAGCCACAGCAATCGGAAGGAACAAGAGGTGTGTCAGCTTCTAACGTCTCGGACAGGCTGCATGGTAGCTCTCGTTCTTCCTTCTTCTGAGGTTGGAACCCTGAGAGACATCAGAGTCAAAGGGAAGGAATTTTAGGGGAATGGTAATATGTGAGTAGTATTTCTTCTGGGTAGTGTATTTATTCTTGAAAGTAAGAAGCCTTGGGAGAGTAATATACCAAGCATTGTTTCTTCTGCATTTTATATTTATTCCAGACTATGCCTTTAGACCCCAAAGTAAGAGACCATTCATAGAAGCTGGGAGCATGCACATCTAGATATCTCCCAATCCTTGTAATGCAGCCCAGTCTTTAATTCCTGTAGAGGAAGAAGGACTTAAAACACGTATAAAGCCATAACATAGGTATCGATAGTTATGCAGTAGTGTAACTTGTCAGCTCTGACAGTGGAAGTGTACATAAAGAAAGCAAATACCCACAGGACTGACATGTGACTGAGGTAAGGCATCTTAGAGAGGACATCCAGCCAGGCCTAAATGATAAAGGAGGACAGATACGTGTGGATGTCTGTACTCAGGTGAGGAAACTGAAGCCTCCAGGTATGGACAGGGAAAGGAGGATGACGTAAGACCAGAAATAAGACTGATGACTCCCTCAGCTTTAGTACCTGTATTTCCACTGAGCATTAGGGAAATCAGTGAGGCGCAGCCCAGGAGCACCTCTGGCTAATTAGGAAAAGTTGGTAAAGTCACGGGAGTAAATAGCTGTTGTTTCTAACCTTAAGCAAATGACATTATTGTTCTAGGCCTTATTTTCCTCTGTTTAATTTGTTATGGTAAAATTAAGATTACAACCCTGGATGTGTTAGCGTGATAAGATACATGGCAGTTAACAGAAGGAAGAGTTTATTTGGGCCTATAGTTCCAGAAGTAATAGTCCCTCATCACAGGGATGCATGGCGGCAAGCATACACAGTGGCCAGTGTAGGAAGTGAAGAGATTACATCCTGAACTGTAAGTACCAAGCAGAGAGAGCAGCTGGAAGTAGGGCAAGGCTATGTTATCTCAAAGCCTGCCACCAGTGATGGACCTTCCCAGCAGGCGCAACCAACTGGAATCCACCTGCTCAAATACTTGAGCCTCTGGGGGGACATTTCTCATTCAAACTACCAAACTTAGGATATATCTCAGTTGGTAGAGTGCTTGCCGAGTATGCATGAAGCCCTAGTTTTGATCCCCATTGACAGTAAAAGGTGGGGTTGGGATTTTATAAATCCCAGCACTTGGGAGGTGGACATAGGAAGATCAGAAATTCAAAGTCATTCTCAGCAACATAGTAAGTTCAGGACTACCGTTGACTTCATGAGACACTGACTCTAAAAAATTAATAGGAAAAAATAAATTTAGGTAGGAATAAATGTCAAGTAATGTGTATACATTTCAGCCTCAAACCAAAACAGCAGCATGTGTGAGAAAGATCGGGCTTTAGTCAGTTGGAAGTAACATGAGGCTAAGAAGCCTTGAGTTTATGTAGCAAGCTCCACACGGTCTTCAGTGTTTGTAACAAATGTATGCCAAGCATGGACGGAGACAGCAGAGGGCCCGGAGCACTCCGGTGGAGAGGAGGGGGATTGCAAAGTTTCTTGAGTAGTTAAGGTTGCGTTGGTATAACATTGGGAAGAACACCATGGCTGTCTTCAGATGTTGATACTTTATGTGGCTGCATAATATCAAAGAGTAGCCATTGGGAAGTAGATGTCAGCTCAGTGAGAGAGGAAGTTTTATGTTGGCTGGTGGTACATAAGAAGAGGTGGCCTTAACCGGGCATGGTGCCAGACGCTTTTAATCCTAGCACTCGGCAGGCAGAGACAGGGGGATCACCGTGAGTTCAAGGCTAGCCCGGTCTACAAAGTGAGTCCAGGACAAGCAAGGCTACCCAGAGAGACCCTGTCTCAAAAAAAAAAAAAAAAAAAAGAAGAAGAAGAAGAAGAGGAGGTGGCCTTGTCAGTTAGAGATAGGCTGTTGTGCCATTTCTGTATCGTTTGGCGTGGGAGAGCCCCTGCCAAGGGTAGTTTTGGAGTGGTATGTGCATGTGGTTAATAGTTTCTTTCTCTGCACAAATAATTACAGGTGTCTGTGGGGAAAGCTGACTTTAGTAGCAGAAGGCTGAGGTGTTGGAGTGCTGTGTCGGTGAGGCTCAAGTAGGAGCTGGGCCTCTTTGTTCTGTGCTCCTAGAGGGTTTCATAGTCTTCCCTGCTGCCCCTACTTTAGCGCTGGGGTGTGGGTGGGAGGGCTGGATATCTTAATAGGAAGACAGGGCTGCCAAAGGAACATTTCACCTGATTGAGGAGAGATTCTTTCCTAAGGGCTGCCTTCCTGAGATGAGGTAATTGTTCAAAAAGCCTCCTGGGAATAGTACTAGATTTAAAAAATAAATAATTTTCTTAATGTAGGGATAGGAATGGGTAAAAGGATTGAAACAGAGTATATAGCGGGGGCTTTAGTTAGGGCCACAGAGACCCCTTGGATCTGGGCAGCTAGAATCATGAAGATACTGTACTGAGTGAGCTGCTAGACAGTGTGTGCCTTGGGACCTGTTTTGCCTATTTTAGAATTTGCTCCAAGGCAGTATCCCATGCATAAAATGTGTTTGTGGGAAAGGGCTGCTCTTGTTATAAATGATTACCCTTGATTTTATGATACTCGAATGTTCCCGAGTTGTGGTGTTAACTGTATTTGAAGTGCTGAATGACAGTAGGGGCTGTGGGAGCTGCGAGCCAGGTGATTGTGTTTCCTAACAGCTGCATATTGTAACTGCTTGCCTGCTGTTTGACTCTCTTTGTAGGTGAGCACTCTTGGAGAAAGAGTGGTTCTGTATGTTCTCAATCGAATTATTTATAGAAAACAGGAAATGGAGAGACATGAGATCCCATTCCTGTGTCATAGCAGTACTGACTATGCTAAGATTCTGTGGAAGAAAGGAGAGGCCATTGGGTTTTATTCAGTTAAGCCTACAGGTGAGTTTTACAAGTTACTTAAAACTGTATTATGGAAATCTCCACTTTCACCTCCAGCTGTGTCAGTGTCTGTTAAATGACCCCTAGAGTGCATTCAGAGTTTTCTGGGAGTGTCCCGGCTCTACTGCCCTGGAGAGAGGATTGCTAGGAAAGCCATTTGAAGAGTAAAAACAGACTTTTGATACAGAAAATGACCTTTCTATCTGTTCTGAGAGAGTGTCATTTCACCGTAGTCTTTGTAGCCTTCTGCTCTTTCATTTAAAGTTGCTATTTTGATTTCTGCTGCTGTTCCTATTACTTATTAGAACCCACATGGCCTACGTGTATTGCCATTTCTACTTAGAATGCTTAAAATAAGTATTAATGATTTTAGCTTTGTTTTGAGGTAGGATTTTGTTCTTACTCATAGCCCAGGCTGACTCAGCGTGCTATTTGTCATTGACGGGGCTCCCTTCTTTCCTGGGACCCCGACTCTGCCCTTGCTATTCTGGTAGTCAGCTCCACTTTATGTCCTGGAGCTGTGAGGTGCTGCTGCAGCAACTGCCAATTTCAGTATCCCCCATTCTTCCCAGTTCCCTGGTTTTCAGTGTATTTTCCTTTTAAGCTCCATCTTCCTCTGCTGGGTAGCAGTGGGACTTGGAGTACTAATACAGCCTTTGATTAGTAAGTGACTATTTCAAAGGAATGCTCTTTCTCCAAAGGAAACTGAAACAGAAATAAAATTATTTTGAGAAATTGTCCCCAAGAAAAACTAAAACACCCTTACCTCCTTTCTTGCTTCCATTCCCTCTCCATTATACACAGTAGGGACAGCTATGCCTGTAGCTATAAGATGAAACCTTTTTACATTTTATATTAATGTGTGTGTGCGCGTGTGCTACAGTGCCTGTGTGGAGGTCAGAGGACAATTTAAGTCAGTTCTCTCACCCTTGATCCTAGGGATAGAAGTCACATCAGGCTTGGCAGCAAGTGCCTTCACCTTCGGGGCCCTGCCGCTGGTCCTAAAGTCTTTACTAAGTCCACTCCTAGTTAAATGAGGGTCTTTTGAAGTCATTTATTAGTTGAGTTTTATTAGCAGGTCATTTGATGTGTGGGTAAGGACTGGCACAGCTTTGATGGAAAGCAAAAGGAGACTCATTTTGAGGCCAGATTCTCCACAAGAAACTAGAAATGATTTTTTTTTTTTTTTTTGCTTGAAAGAGATTGCTGTGAGGGATTTGCAGTTTGTTTTCCAGGTTGAATATTTTTAATCTAAGGGTATTTGTGGGGGTTTGTTTTGTTATCTTAATGAAGTGATTGCATTAATTTGTTCCTTTACGTTTTTCTTTGTGATTGTATTGACCAAACCAAAGGCCTTGAAGATGCTGAGATGCACTCTACCACTCACCTACATCCTCAGCTCTTACTGTTTCTTTTTATACTTTCAGAACAAAATTGAGAAACATCAAATATTTCAAACTAATTTTTCAAATAAGTAAAGTGAAAAATTTTACTTGTTATTTTGCTGTTGAAAGTGGACTTTTATTTTAATAATGTTGTTGAAGTACATATACTTGTAATCTGTATGGAAACTATATGTTTTAGAATTCTGGTTCTAGAAACCTTATCTCCCCAGTAACAACAGTCAGGCTGTGTACTCAAGTCCTGTATCTATTAGTAAGTAATTTGAGCAGTAATAATAATAATAATAATGATAATAACTCTCAGTTCGTGAATGTTGTCAGTAAGGTGAATGGTCTAGCATACTGAACGTATAGATTTTTCACATTATATCATATTTTACTTTCTGTTTATAAATTAATATTGTAGTTATAATTTGTTATTTAGTCAACAAATAGAATTCAAATTATATCTGCAAGTAATGGTTTTTGTAGATTATATTTCCAAAGTAGGAATTTAATTTAAAATTAAATAGAAACAATAAGATTTACTTAAATATTTCTTTTTGAGAATAGAACTTACATCTTTCTTTTTTTTTTTTTTTTTTAAGACAGGGTTTCTCCATGTAGCTTTGACACTCAAGAGGCAGTGGCAGGTGGATCTCTATGAGTTAGAGGCCAACCTGGTCTACAAAGTGAGTTCAGGACAGTCAGAGTTATTACACAGAGAAACTCTGTCTCAAGAAACCAAATTCAGAAGAAGGAAGTCAGGGCTGGTGAGATGGCTCAGTGGTTAGGAGCACTGATTGCTCTTGCAGAGGACCCAGGTTCAGTTCCCAGCACCCACATAGTGCTTACAACCACCTGTAGCTCTAATTCCAGGGAGTCTGATGCCCTCTTCTAATCTTCATGGCACTGGCGATGCATGTGGCATACATAACCACATCCCTCCAAACACCCGTCAAGCCGAGGCGGGAGTGTATTTAAATATTGATATTAGCATTTGGAAGCAGGAAAAATAAACATTTAAAAGTGGAAAATAGACTAAAAGAAATAAAGATAATTGGGCTGGGCTGAAGTGATGACTCAGCAGCTAAGAGCACTAGCTGTTCTTCCAAAGGACCCAGGTTCAAATCCCAGCACCCACATGGCAGTTCACAGCTGTCTGTAATTCCAGAGGATCTGACACCCTCACACAGACATACTGCAGGCAGAACACTAATGTAAATAAAATAATAATAAAAATTTTTAAAAAAGAAATAAAGATAATTGCTTGTTGTATCTTTCAGATATTTTATGTTTGTCTTTACCATGAGTGACTTAAGGAACAACAAACATTTAATGAAATATAATTGGAAGTGTTTTTAGTCACAAACTTCGTATTTTATCTTATTTCCTTTTGTTGGTCTATATTTGACAAAAATTTACCTGAAAAAATAATTCACATTTTTTAAGTTGGTCTCTACCACAGAGTGGTTGGTCCTGTTTCTTCTCTGGCTGCTCAGTTTGTAATGCGTTCACATAATGCCTTCACATGCTTTATTTTTTAACATTTTGATGAGTAAAACCAAGCATTCTGTGTTAATTTTTAAAAATTGGAAGGATAGGCAGGTGTGGTTGTGACTACAGTTAATCCCAGCACTCAGCAGGCAGAGGCCACCCTGGTCTACAAAGTGAGTCCAGGACAGCCAGGGCTACACAGAGAAACCCTGACCATCCCTCACCCCACCCCCCCCAAAAAAAGGGAAGGATAAAAATTACCAAGAGTGGTTGGTTTTACAGGCTTTAAAGGAGAGCTTCAAACCAACAGAGAGGGAGAGACGGGGAGAGAGAGAGGGAGTGTGTGTGTGTGTGTGTGTGTGTGTACGAGGTTGAGGTGCGTCCCCTCCTCGATCATGCTCCGCCCTTTTGCATGGGATTGCTCACTGAACCTGGGCCTCACTGATTTGACTAGGCCATTGGTTAGGCCGGCTGGTACTGATCACCGGGGCCCTCTTGTTTTCTACCTCCCCAGCAATTGGATTACAGACACTTGCTCCAGTGCCTGATTTTTTCTTTTCTTTTTTTTTTTTTTTAAACATAGAAGTTAGGGATCAAAGTTACAGACGTGCACTGCCACACTCGGCTTTTTTATTTGAGTACTGGGGATTGAATTTAGGTCCACATGCTTAATGACAAATGTTTTACTGACTGAGTCACTTGCCCAGCCACTGCACAAACAAATGTTTATGACAATTTTATAATAATTGCTATCAGAATATTATATAATATTTTTATATCAGGCATGACACTCTGTTCAGAATTTACTTACTTCAGGCACAGAACTTTGTATTTCAAATCTTCATCCAAATTTGAAGCGTACCTGGTGACTGAGTCACGTAGCTGCCTAGTCTGTTTTCTGATGCCATGATGGGTAAGTTACGAAGAATGCATTGCCCAATCCTCTCGTGATGCCTCCTGTTGAGCCAGTCCCAAGGAGCACGGGCATGGTGGCAGGAGACAGGGACCACAGGAGACACCTAGTCAAACTGGCTTTGTCAGTTTTAATCCTGCATGCGCGAGTGTAGTTTCCTAATCACTTCTTAAAGGTCCCACCTGGCCCTAATTCTTTTGAGACAGGATTTGTGTAGCTCTCTCTGGTGGCTTGGAACTCACCCGTGTATTCCAGTCTGGCCTCAAACTCATAAGAGATCCTCCTGCCTCTTTCTCCTAAGTGCTGGGCTAAAGTGTGTGCCAGCGCACCCAGGTTGGCACTCACGCTGAATGTCTTATAATGGCGAGTAAATTTCAGCTTGGAGGTTAGAGATAAGCCTCGCTCCCACTGTGTCACCCTCATTGGCAACATTTTTCAGAAAGGTTAGATGTGTAGTAGTTGGATTCTGAGATGCCAGTGTGTTCTACAGGAGGCAATCTTTGAAATGTTTCTGAAACTAGAAAGGAAATTAGTAGAACTGTAGAATTTAATAAAATCAATTTAGCAAATCCTATGTGGTACAACAATCATGCTAAATTTCTGATTTTTGACAGTAATCTATATAAGATTTTTATATTGGGCAAAGCTTAGAAAAGGGTTTGTGGCTGCTGGGAATTGAACTCGGGACCTCTGGAAGAGCAGTCAGTGCTCTTAACCTCTGAGCCATCTCTCCAGCCTGCTTTTGCAGCTCTTTTAAGAAAATTTTATTTATTAATATGTGGGGGTCAGGTCATGGGCCTGCTGTGGAGTACATATAGAGGTCAGAGGACACCCACTGGGGTCAGCGCTTTCTTTCCACTTTTTACATGGATTCTGGGGAGCAAACTGGCTGTACCATAAGCACTTTATCTGCTGACCCATCTCACCAGCCCTGGTTTTGCAACTTTTTATCTAAAATGACTTTTAAAATGTTTTTAAAAATTTAATATTAATAATATGTCAGAAATTATGTCACTTCTGAAGCTAAAGAATCCAAAATTTGACACTATGGTGCTATGTGAATATATGTTATTTCAGAGTATTTTAATGGTTAATGAACAAAAAGAACTCTTTTTTGGAATTTGACTAGGTCAAGAAAAAGTGGGGGCTGAAAATACCAAGTGTTTCTATGAGGAAGACTTGTAGCTAGGTCATTCTGCTGTGACAGTCATTGTCTGAAAGCCTGCCATGCACACAGACACACAGCAGCTGCTTCTGCAGCTGCCCTCTCCTCCACTGTCCTCTTGTTCTTTGGAAGGCCCTCATCAGATACAGCCCCCTTACTTTGTCCAGGCTCTAAAATGTTGAGAAATAATTGTTTGGGTGGTTTTTGTTTGTTTGGTTGGTTTTTTTTTTTTCGAGACAGGGTTTCTCTGTGTAGCCTTGCCTGTCCTGGACTCACTTTGTAGACCAGGCTGGCCTCAAAGTCACAGTAGTCCACCTGCTGGAATTAAAGGCGTGTGCCACCATACCTAGCTGAGAAATAATTTTTTAAAAGTAATTTCCCAGTCTGAGTTAAGTGTGGTGGCGTGCAGTCTTTAATCCTGGCACATGGGACACAAGCAGGCAGATCCTGGAGATTGAGGCCAGCCTGGTCTATAGAGTGAGTTAGTTCCAGGACAGTGCAGGCTATACACAGAAACCCTGTCTTGAAAAACAAAACAAAACAAAATAAAACAAATAAACAAAAAACAAACAAACAAAAAAAAACCCAACCAAACAAAAAAACTCCAGTCTCAGATTCTGTTGTAGCAACATAATTGTACTAAGCCAAAGATGTAGGGGAAACTCAGGCTAGTTGTCGGCAGCATGGAGGCAGGGGGAAATTTAAACACAGCAGCTTTTTCGACCAGGGAGCCTTTGTTTCTCCAACTGAATCCCTCTTTGGGCCTTCTCCCCCACACAGCTTCATTTTAGTCCAGGCTGGCCTTAGTTTACTATATATCTTAAGGTGACTTTGAATTTCTGATTCTTCTGGCATTCTATTGCTAGAGCATTTATCTTTGAAAATAAGATGTGGTCTTTGGGGAGGTCTAGCTATCTGAAAAAAAAAAACCACATGCTCTCAGTAAGGACTCCGTGTATTGGAGAGTAGGGATGGCTCAGTGCAAACATGGTTTCATTCCTCAGAGCACCCAGAATCTACTGAAAGAGACAAAACGCCCCTCTGTGAAAACCCACTATTGTCCGTAGATACCTAACTGTCATTCATGTTGGTGAGTGATGTATCTGAGGCATCAGCAGGAGTAGTTGGTGAAGACTACACACTTAACTGTGCCTAGAGGAAGGTGTCACTGAGAACCTACTTAGAAACCTCGCTGGAAGGTCAGTAGGTTATCTCAAGTTAGAGATGTAGGCCAAGAAAGGACCATGCTAGTACCCACATGCACGGGGGTCTTAAGTATGTAAAGGAGAGTTCAGATGTGCAGGCTGTGTTTAGACACCCTCAATAAGCTTGTGGGGATAAAACACTGCAGAGAATAAAGAGAAGAATCTTATATAAGACAAAGCACCAAAAAGTTGGAGGGGCGAAGATAAAGACCACATTGGGAAGGATCGTAAAGGCCACAGTAAGATAAGTGACATTTTATTGTCCATGAAGCTGTCAGAGAAAGCAATAGGGACATGGTTTTTATAATGCTTGCTTGCTAAGTTGAGACTTACTCTGTAGAGCTTTCAGAAGAGGGAATGGCCCACGTGCGCACTCTAGTGGTAGAAACCCAGAAGAAAGCAGAATGGAGATTCCGCATTCATGGCCTGAGGTGGGGTCTGAGGCTTTGCTGTCTGAAGACGAGTACTAATTATTTTTTTTTAAGTCAGTGAAGTTAATCTGGCTTGGTAGACAGCATCAGGTAGCTTGGGATATCTTCTGGGTGGTTGGGAAAGGAATTATTACTCAAGCCCAAACTAGACCCTTATTAGATTTTCCTAGGTTGGTTTCTTTAGAATAGCTAATGCTTAACTGATTTAAAAAACACAAAAAATGATCACCTAATTTGTTTGGCATTCACGTCATATAATGTGGGAAAGATAGCCTCAAACAGAAGCTTTTTTTTCCTTAAAAAAAAAACTTTATTGAGATGACAGAAATATTAACTGCAGATCAGTAAATAAAGACAATGCAATGACATTTTACTAATGCGTAAGTACACATATCTGTGCATGCATGCAGCACACTGTTCGGTGTGACCTATTGCTCAAATATCAATATATAATTTCACCACAGAAGACATTTTTAATTTTTGAGCCAAGCATGGTAGCACACACCTTTAATCCCAGCAGAGGCAGGAAGATTGCTGTGAGCTCCAGGTCAGCCTGGTCTACAAAGTGAGTCTAGGACAGCCAAGGCTACACAGAGAAATTATGTCTTGAAAAACAAACTAACAGACATTTTAAAGGCTTAAACCTGTTGAGGGTAAGAACATGTTTGTGTCTTACCTGGTTTGTAGTACTTTAAGTTTCATAGGGACACTTGTGAGATGCTAATTGCTTTAAGGACGTAGGTCCTGTATACAAAGAAAGGGTTCTGTTAGTAGAGGAAGCTGCTCAGTATGGCAGAGCAGGCTTGTGTATCACTGAAGTGTATTTATCCCTGTTATTTTTAGGAAATATGAGGCATCTGAAGAGACTCTAGCAAGAGCTGAAAGTGCAGAAACAGGTTCGACTGCCTCAGAAAGTGCAGATGGCTTCCAAGCCTGGAGTATAGAGTGAGTGGTAGAATTTGGAGAGGGTAGAGGTTGTGTCTTGAAAGGTCTCTAGGTCAAAGAAGGAGTGAATTCTGCTCTATGGTAAAGGGAAGCTGTGAAGGGATTTCAGGATGGAGGGCAACACCATCCTCCTTGCTCTTTTAAAAGGCACCTGGAGGCACTGGGAATCCAGGTATAGGATGCCTAAGGTGGGCAGATATTCTATTTAGTCTGGAGAATGATCTGCAATAACTGAGGTCGTGCTTTCAGTTTATTTTTTATGTGTATGAGTGTTTTGCCTGCATGTATATATGGTACCCACACAAGTCAGCAGAGGTAGTCAGATCCAATGGAACTAGAGTTATGCGTGCTTATGAGCCACCATATGCGTGCTGAGAACTGAACCCAGGTCCATGCCCAGAATAAGCATTCTTAACTACTGATCCATCTCTACCCATAGTTTTGGTTTTGAATGAATGAGCTTATTAAATAAAAGCAAGCCACAGTAAGAACAAATATCAAGTAATAGATAGCAAAACACCTTTAAACGAGGTGCTTAAAATACCCAGCAGAAGTCAATTGGGAAAGCCCCATGGGGCAGATAGCTAAATGTCTCATGTCATCCCATCCCCCAACCCACTTTGAGGTTTCCAAGTAAAAAAGCAAATAACAGCAAGGGGTAATGTCATTAAATCATCAGAAACCCAATGGGGAAGGCTCATTAAGGCAGCCAGCTGGAGTTCCAGATCAGGAAAGCCCCTGGCAGGGCAGTCTCTCCAGTAAGGCTTCAATAGGTAGCAATAACCTCATCACGTATGCTGCTCACAATAACAGGCTAAAACCACTTTGAGACAGTCAGCTGGGTTCTGTTCCCTGTTTCTCTCCAGGGATGAGCTTCCCATGGCTAAGCTTCTAACTTCTTTCCCCTCCTATATCATGGGATAAATAATACCTGGTGGAAATAGTTTGCCTTTTGTAGTTGTTTTTAAGAACATGATGCTTTGGGCTGTTTTGTTCTCTTCCCTCCCTGGGGTGAGGTGGGGTGGTGGGGGTAGTGGCAGCAGATGCCCTGACAAGGTGCGTTAGAGGGTGCAAACTTGTTTAGGTCTGAAATGGGGCAGGACCTCCAGAGCCAGCTTCTCAGTGAGCTGGAACTGCTCATGACAGCTCACCAATAGAATGCATGTCAGCAGGCCTGGGAACCTAGTGACGAGGCTACTTTGGAAGGCCTGTCGAGCAGTGTGGCCTGGGCAAAGGAAACAAGGCCAGGGGCTAGCTGCTATTACTGTTGTAGGATTTCTTCTATCTGTCTCTCTGTCTCTGTCTCTGTCTGTCTGTGTCTGTCTGTCTGTGTGTGTGTGTCTCTCTCTGGTTTTTCAAGGCAGGGTTTCTCTATGTTATCTTGGCTGTACTGGACTTCCTTTGTTGACCAAGCTGGGATCGAACTCACAGCAATCCCATCCACCTGCCTCTGCCTCCCTAGTGCTGCGATTAAAGGCGTGTGCCACCACACCCAGCTACTGCTGTAGGATTTGATGGGTTACTGTGCACTGTGTAGACAGAACCAGGGGTGGGTTCTAGGCCTTGTGCTCAGAATAACTTGATGGAAGAATGGGTGGTGGATTTACTGAGAAAGTCTGTAAACTTGAGGGAACATACTTTCAGATTTCTCTCTGCAGAAGTTGAGTGTACATCCAATGTGTAAATTGCTATTTTAAATAACAATTGTGTATATTTATATACCACAAAATCTATCCATTTCAAAAGTACCATATCTCACCAATTTTAGATCATTTTTCTATTACAAAACAAAACAAAAAATCTGTATGTAATAGTATACTGTATACAGTCTTTACACAATAGTCACTCTCTTTTTCTACAATAGTCACTCTTATTCCCAGCCTTTGGCAACCATTAATTAATCTAGATTATACATCATGTGGCTTGTATCTAGCAGCTTTTGCTTCTTTTTCTCCTCCTCCTCCTCCTCTTCTTCTTCTGGCTTTACATTCTTTTTCAAAGTCTCATGTATAGTAGTATGTATCAATACTTCACTTATTTAAAAAATTAAAAGGTTTATTACATCTGTACTACTGTTCACATGTGTATGTGTGGACTGTGTGCATGTGCTCTGCCCTCGGAGATCACAGGTGGGCATTGCATCCCCAGAACTGGTATTATGGGTGGCTGCTAGCCATCGTGTGGGTGCTGGCAACCACACCCAGGCTCTGCTGAGCCGTCTCTCCAGTTCCAACTTCCATTTCTTCTTATGACCAGGGAACATTTCCTTGTATAGTGTTCTAGTCAGACTTACTGCTTGCTGTGACCACCAGTTGAGCAAAAGCAGTGGAAAGAAGATTTATTTTTGGCTTGTGGTTTTAGAGGTTTCAGTTCATGGTGGAGACAGGGGAAGGTTAGGTTATGTCTAAAGATGGTAGTTGTCAGCCGGGCGTGGTGGCACACGCCTTTAATCCCAGCACTCGGGAGGCAGAGGCAGGCGGATCGCTGTGAGTTCGAGGCCAGCCTGGTCTACAAAGTGAGTCCAGAATGGCCAAGGGTAACACAGAGAAACCCTGTCTTGAAAAACCAAAAAAAAAAAAAAAAAAAAGCTGTCCTATATTACTATTGGCAGACAGAAAGTAACAGCTATGTGTTACAGTGTATAGCAAAAGTTGTAAGTACATTTTATGTAACTTTTTTTGATGTGCTTCTTGACTTAGGGAAAAACTATTTTCAGGAATGTTAACTCATATTTACTAAATGTACATGTTGTTTAATGTATAAAATTCTTTGATTTTTTTTTTTTACTACTGCAGGAAGCTTATGCAGCTCCTTTCTTACTCAGAATTATCAACTGCCAGTTCTTGATACAATGTTTATAAGGAAGAAATACAGAGGAAAAGATTTGGGGCTTCATATGCTGGAGGATTTTGTTGACTCCTTTACAGAAGATGCACTTGGCTTGCGATATCCACTGTCTTCTCTCATGTACACAGGTGAGTGGGCTGAACTAAACAACGTTAAACTTGATCTCACCTAAAATTTGTTTCTCCAGAAGATTGTAAGTGCATCTTACCAGTTTTAAATGATATTGGAATCTTTCATTTTCTAGGATTTAGCTTTATAAATGTAATTTTATTTTATGGTATCTAGTTGTTACATAGAGCATAACATTTTTAAAATGTTATTGGAGACAGGCTGGCCATACATAACAATCTTCCTGCCTCACCCTCCAGGCTCAGGGATTACATACCAAGGAGAGCAGAACAGTTTTTGCAAGGCTTTCTTCTTTTTCTCCCGAAGTTTGTTTATTTTGAGATGAGATGAGATGTATTTTTGTGCCTTCTATGCCATATTTTTCTGATTCCTTTTGGTTTTTCTAAAACCCCCCTTAGTTTTTATCTTTTTTTAGGGTGATCCTGTAGAGATGTCTCACTTAGGTAGTCTGCCAGCCCCACCCCACTGATAACCAAAGTTCCGAATGACCTCTCCCTTTCAGAGCTGATTACATGCAAATAAAACCCTGGTGTAGGGAGCCTCTGTAAATACCACAGCCAGCAAAATGAAGAGCCAGGAGACTGAGGCAAGAGGAAATCTGGTTCAGCCTGACTCACGCTAGTGTTGGTTCAGACTTCTAGAGTCTGATGCTGGGCAGTTTATTTTAGGCGTATTTAAGTACAGTACAATCTGGAAAAACTTTCCTGGCTTAATACAATCCCATATCCACAATCAAGCTGAAGACATAATTACATTGGAATCCTTTTCAAAGTCTATGCCACTTCTTACAGAAAGATGGGGGTGTAGGTAGGCTCCGTGTGTTATCTTAAGGGCCCAGGGGTCTGCTGTGCCGAGTGCTAACAGTTACATAGATAGTGTCGAGGTCACTTGAGGCTATTAACCGTTTCTTGTCTTATATGTGGGACCTTGGGGCAGCCAGATGTGGTGGCCTCACAGATAGCACAGGGCTCATCTAGGCTGTTAACCACCTATGTTCACAGCCTTCTGGTCAGAAAACAGGTTATGTATCTCTTCCTTTGAAGAGACAACCCTTCATGTTCAGCATTCTTGCTTTCCCTAGTGCTGATCTGTGAACACAAGGACCTCTGTGCTCCCAACACTGTGATCAGAGACAAGTCAGTCTACTTGTGCATTATTCTCTCATTAAATTGGAATTTAAGAATTTTGGGGGTTATTTGCACTCTTGAATCTAAGAAACCACTGTTTAATAGTCTGAATGTGGAATAGGTGTTGGGAAGTTTCTTAAGTTTCTGACCTCTCCCACCTCTACTCCTCCTTTTTGGTAAATCATCCTTTAGAATATTTGTGTATGTGTATGCTTGTGCATGTGTGTATGCTTGTGTGTGCGTGCATGCATGCACGTGTGTATGCACATATGTGTGTACTTGTGCCTCTGTGTGTGTACACTTGTGCCAGGGCCTGTGGATTCTGGGAAAGGCAGTGAATCTCCTATAGCTGGATTTACAGGCAAGTTGTGAACCACTGCCGTGCTCTAGATAATAAACCATAGTAATAGAAGAAGATACAGCCATCTTCCTCTGGCTTCTGCGTGCAAAGGTACACAGATTCATATATGCATGTGCGTTTCCTTCACACGTTTACACACCACATACCCCATCTACAGATGGGTACATAAATTAAATACATAGGAGCTGAAGAGACGGTTCAGCAGCTGAGAGCACTGGCTGCTCTTCTAGAGGACTTTCGTTTGATTCCCAGCACCACCCATCCATAACTCCCAGACCTACAGGATTCTGTTCTCTCTCCTGGATTCCACAGGCAGCAGATAAACGTGTGGCACACAGACATACATGCAGGCCAACACCCCTACGCGTAAGAGAACTATATTAAAATGTAGTTTGCCGTTTTTATATGCTGGTTTTGTGTCCTGCCAGTCTACTCTGCCTTTTAAATATAAAATTGAATAAGACACATGTTAATGAGGAATTAGAATTTCCTTTTACAGGTTTATAGTTCTTGATAAAAAAATTTAGAAACAGACTCAGAAAGAAGCTTAAGAGTCAAACTTGAGACTTTGAGAGAAAAAGAGCAGGATGGGCAAACTGTAAGTCCCAGCAGCTGCTATGAGGAGAGAGGAGGAGGAAAGAGAGTGAAAGTCATGCCTTTTGAATTATGGTCAGCAGTGGGGATGTACAAACAGCTCTGTAAAGAACACAGAGAAAAACAGCGCGAAATCCCAGAATGCCGGGGAGCGCATGCTCAGGTTTTTGTCAGCATCCAAAGAGTAGACACAAAGGGCAAAGGAAGAGTTAGCACTTTTGAACTTAGCTTAGAAAAGGGGCAGGTTTAGCAGTGAATATTTGGGGGCAGCTGACATAAAAGAAGGGCTCCTGGTTGTATGAATCCATTATCTCAAAAATAGAGGGTAATTATCCCTCCCCATAGTAGCACGTCTTCGGGTAAATCGGTTTTCCTGAGGGATGGTCTTCCCAGGTGATTGGCAAGCCTAGTGGACTTAATCTTATTGTTATTATTATTTTTTTCTATTTTCTTTTTCCCCTGGAGATTGGATTTCTCTGTGTAACAAGCCGTGGCTGTCCTTGACTCTCTCTGTAGACCAGGCTGGCCTCAAACCACAGATCGACCATGCCTGGCCTCACAGTGGATTGATTCTTTTTCTTTTTCTTGTTTTTTGTTTTTGCTTGTTTGAGGCTGGGTTTCTCTGTGTAGCCTTGGCTGTTCTGGATTCACTTTGCAGATCAGGCTGGCCTTGCACTCACAGCGATCTGCCTGCCTCTGCCTCCCGAGTGCTGGGATTACAGGTGTGCACCACCACACCCGGGGTGGATTAATTCTTAAAGGAGGGAACAGTAGTAGATGATGTTCTCTTCTTTAGCATGCTGGGAAGGCAAATCTTGAGTTTGAGGTCAGCCTGGACTGCACAGCAAGTTCCAGATACACAGATAGACCAGAATACATGTGTAGACAGACAAAGAAGCAAGTAAAATGTCATGCCTCCACTCAGGGCCAGAAATAGGCCAGGAGGGTAAGTTCCAGAACAGCTAGGGCTACATAGACCAAAGTTTGTCAAATAAAGAAATGAATGAGTGAATGAAAAAAATGCCATGGCTCCACTCAGGGCCCAAAGACAGACACAGGAGGAAGAAGCTTTCCCTCGATGGGCCTTAGTATTTCCCTGAACCTCCACCTTTTCGTATGGTAAGGGGAGGCCAGGTATAAAGCTGGTGATGAGGGAGGGTCCATCCTCAATGGCCTCCAAGCCTGCTAATTCTTTTCTACTTGCCCTAACAGTCATCTTTGTCTTCCTCACTCAGCATCCCAGACAGTCCCATAGCTAGTATAAAATCTGATCAACTCTGATCACTGACTTGATGCCACAGATTTGAAATTCTACACTGGATCTCATGTGAGGTCACAAAGCAGACTCACTAAACATACTGCATATAGTTATCCTCAGGCTCTGTGTGTAAGGGGGACATAACAGAAAAGCCTTTGCTTTTAGTTTGTACCTTTTTTTTCTTTTTTTCTTTTCTTTATTTTCAAGATAGGGCTTCTCTGTAGTGCTGGCTGTCTTGGACTCGCTTTGTGGACCAGGCTGGCCTTAAACTCACAAAGATCTGCCTGCCTCTGCCTGGGATTAAAGGCGTGCGCCACCATACCTGGCCCAAGTCTTTGTATTTAAGGTTGGTAAATATCAAAGAATCTGAAAAGAAATCCAAAACAATTTGTGGGTCAAGCACTGGGGTTAAGAGATAACTATCTAGTAGATGTGTAACCGTCTAGGTGACCAATTACATATGTGTGTGAGAGTTTCCTTGGGTTAGAATTACTGTTGCTCCAAGAATTACTTATTCCAGCTCAGGGACATAGCTTTGAGGTTTGAGAGAACGACTTAAGTGCCCTGTTACAAGCCATCCTGTTCACGTGTTAGAATAGTAGCCTGCTATCATTGTATTCTATGTGCAGATTAGGCAGATTGGACAAAAGTTTGTTTTTAATGAGAATTACCTAGAGGCTGAGTATGCTTCACCAAAATGGAAAAATGCTCCAAGTCTGAAACTTACTAAGCATATGTCACTCAAAAACTTTCATGTTTCAGAGCATTTTTCATTTTCAGATTAAGTATGCTCAATAGTAAAGCCTGTGCAAGTCTTTAACATATGAAAAACTCTGAAGTTGGAAACAGTTTTGTACCGTTCATTATATATACAGTTTGTCTTCTCTTTGGAGCTGTTAGTAATTCTACCCTCCTTTTCCTTTGCTTTCTAGACATAATTGTTCTCCTGAAGTCAGTGCATCCTTCTTTTCATGATGTCATATTTACATGTCCATAAACTTTGAACAGCATAGTGTGCTTATGATTGTGTTTATGTTAACCAGTCTTTGCAGTTGTGATATTTATCATTTAGTAATAACTTCTGTGCTACTGTACACAATGCTGTAAATGCATCATCACCACATTTAAGCCCCTTTCTCATGCCCAACATCAATTGCCTTTGTTAACCTTTGCACTACCTGTTCTAGTTAGATCACCTAAGTGGAATCAAATAGTGACTTACTGTGACAAACTGTCAAAGTTTTGTATGGTATGATTTTTTTTTTTTAATTTTGTGTGGTTCGTTTATTGGGGCCATGTCCAGCCAGGCCGCAGCCACCTGAGCAGGAGCCCAGTGCCCCCAGAAGGCCGGTGATATGGTATGTTTTTAAACTTTACATAGTGACTTCTCTTGTATATGTACTGACATTTATCACTTAAAATTGTTACTTGAAATTTTATAGGATTTTTTTTTTTTTTTTTACTTTTTTTTAAAAGATAAGTTTAGCCAGGTGTGGTGGCATATGCCTTTAATCCCATCACTCGGGAGGCATAGGTAGGAGGATCACTGTGAGTTCAAGGCCAGCATGGTCTACAAAGTGAGGCCAGGATAGCATTGAGAAGCCCTGTCTCGAAAAAAACAAAAATGAGAAAAGATAAGTTTATTATGTTTATTATTTTATCTTATGAGTGTTTGACTGGCATGTCTCTGTGTGTCATATGAGTGCCCAGTGCCTGTGGAGGCAGAAGTGGGCATTGGATCCTCTGGAATTGAAGTTAGTTACAGATGGTTGTGAGCCATCATGTGGGCTCTAAGAACCAAACTCAGGGCCTCTGGAAGAGCAGCAAGTGTTCTGAACCACGAGGCCTTCTCTCCAGCCTCAAGAAGTATAGCAAGCACTGGCTGCTCTTCCAGAGGTCCTGAGTTCAATTCCTAGCAACCACATGGTGGCTTATAACTATGTATAATGAGATATAGTGCCCTCTTCTGGCAAGCAGGCATACATACATAATAAATAAATTAAAAAAAAAAAAAAAGAGTTTGATTTATAACTGACACTGCTGTGTACTCTTAGAGTTACCTTGGTTGTGTTCTCAGTGTCAAGGTTCTGCTCCTCACCAAGTGACATGGGCACCTTACTTTCTTTCCTCTGTCCTTTTGCCATTTGAGATTTCTAAGAAATTGTTAAATATGTTTTGCAGCTTCCAAGCAATACTTTGAAAAGTATCCAGGAGATCATGAACTTCTATGGGAAGTTGAAGGTGTGGGCCATTGGCATCAGCGGATTCCAGTCACCAGAGCGTTACAGAGAGAAGCAATTAAAGTTACAGGTAAGACTAGTAGAATATAGGGCAGTTTAAAAAGCAGCAACCTATAGTGGTGGTTGTGACCTTTCTGGTTACAGTCCCCCTTTTAAAGTTTGGAATTTTTATTGTGCTTTTACAGACCTAGAGGGGGCTGGAGAGATGACTTACCAGTTAGGAGCACTTGTTGCTCTTGTAAAAGACTGGGTTCAAATGCCAGCACCCATGTTCACAACAATCTGTAAATTCATTTCCATGGAATCTAACACCTTCTGACATCTGTTATACCGGGTACACACATGGTATACATACATGCTGGCAAAATATTCATACACATTAAATAAGTCTAAAAAGTAAGATTAAAAACAAAAGATAGAAACAAAAATGGACCTAGACTAGCACAAACAATGAAATAGCCCAGTGGGAATTGGAGTTAAAAAATCAGTATATTAATGGAGAAGTGTAGATTAGGCTTTGTGGATCAACGGATTAGTTACAAGGTATTGTAAAGGAGACGTATACCTAAATTCTTGATTCCTTTTTATCTCTGCTGCTTTTGGGTGTTTATGAAAATTAAATATGATTGGTTCATAATAATTTTTTTTTTCTCTATATAGAGATTTCTCAGTATGAAGTCAAAAGACCCTTGTCTGGAGACTATGGTCTGGCTGTTGTACCAGAGTTTGAACCTGGAATGGAAAGCAGTCAGCCAAGTGAGATGCAGGTATACTCTGTGACCATCATAGGGAATAGTTATGTTTTGTGTCCTTTGTTTTTGTTTGTTTTGATGACACTGAGCATTGAACGTGGAGCCCTATGTATGCTAGGCAAGAGTTTCACTGTTGAATTAATTCCCTGGCCCAGCCTGCTTTTTGCTGTTTATTTTGAGGTGGGTCTCACCATGTTGCTTAGGTTGGCCTGTATTCTAGCCTGGCCGTAAACTTGAAACTGTCCTGCCTTAGCCTCAGGAATACCTCAGACTGTAGGCTTGCACTACAAGGTTCAACTGAAGTTTCAAACACTACAGTTATTCAACAAATTTAGGGAAGTCCAAGTGCATTCGTTTTGTTGGTCGCTTCTGTTAATTGATTGTTAAAGATTTAATGCTTTTTGAAAAATATTTGTAATGATGTTTATATAATTATAAGCTAATTGAAAGTAATTTAAAGCCAGGCATTGGTGGTGTACACTTTTAATCTCAGCACTCAGGGAGGCAGAGGCATGTGGCTCTCTGAGTTCAAGGCCAGCCTGGTCTACAAAGCAAGTAAGTCCAGGACCCTGTCTTGGAAAAAAAAGCAAACCAAAAACCTTAGTTAACATAAAAATTGACTATATTTTAATGAAAAGTTTTTATAGCTTTCTAACAATAACATAAATAATAAAACTACTGAAAACTTGGTTTTAATTTTCTCTACATTTCTATATTTAGAAGATTGTACTAAGTCCCTGTCCTTGGTTTTTCTTTACTTTGTTATTGAGGCAGGCTCTCATTAGGTTACCCCGCCTGGCCTGGAACTCAAAGACCCTCACGCCTTTTCATCCTGAGTTCTTGGACTAACTGTGTGTGCTGCCGCGCCTGGCAGGCCCTGCTCTTTTTATGTTAACATCCGTATTCCTCAGATAGAGACATGTTCACACACTGTTTTCAGTTGCCATAAAATCAAAGGAAACGAGATTCTTTTCACAAATGTAATAAAGGTTATAGTTTATTTTAATATAATGCCAAATAATTTTAAGTGTCATTTGAATGAGACTATATTGTAGTGACAGTGTGTCATAAGATTAATAGCATAAGTTGTATTTTCAGTCATTTTGAAGTTCATATTCTTCATGCTGCTTTAATGTTTTAGTTCATTATTAGTAGTTTTTTTAAGACTACATAGTTTACCCTTGCTTTTCCTTATTTGGGTACAGAAGTCATTACATGTATTCCTATTTGTATGTTTTCATCTATTCACTTTCATCTTTCTAGTTGAATAACAGACTTCTTGAAGGCAAGATTTTTATTATGCATTTGCCATAGTTAACTAACTCCTTTATGGTCTATAAATTAGACTTTAAATTTTTCTTTTTTTTTGGTTTTTCGGGACAGGGTTTCTCTGTGTAGCCTTGGCCATCCTGGACTCACTTTGTAGACCAGGCTGGCCTCGAACTCACAGCGATCCGCCTGCCTCTGCCTCCCAAGTGCTGGGATTAAAGGCGTGCGCCACCACACCCGGCTTTAGACTTTAAATTTTTCAATGAATATATACTTACATATGTTTATGTAGTACAGTGTGAAATTTTATGCACATTATACAATCATTGGATCTGGATAATTTGCATACCTACTACCTCAAAAGATTTGTCATTACTTTTATTGGCATCTTTCAGATTCCCATAGCTCTAGTGGCTGTTCTGAAATTCTGGATGAGTTCTTGGTGACTTTGAATAGATCTTTTGGTGTCTGTGTGCCTACCGTGTTGTAGTTGAGTAAGTGTGGAATGGACAGATGAGTGGATGGCATTTTGTAATGGAGTAGGGATCAGAGCAAGGTAGGCCTTGCATACATGAGAGAGCTGGATGATTCTTTGCTGGAAAAATAAATAAACTACAAGGTAATAGTTGTTATGTAGCAAAGATGAAGCACGAGGAGGATTTAAAGGGCAGGCGGGAGTTCTGTAAAACACGTTGTTAAGGCATTTTAAGAGATAGCTTGTAAAAGAAGTGGCATACTTGAAATGAAAAATTAGTTGTTGAAACTTTTTTTAGTTTATAGTCTATACAGTGATGAGATGTTGCTTTAAGATGTAAGGGAAGGAATCGCACTTGTAATTGGGGCACTTTCTTTCATTGAGTGTAAAGGATCAGATAGGATGCAGCGTGGGTACCTGACCAGTGACAAAGCTGCTTGGAATTGTTTTGGTTAAGATAGCAAAAGCCGTGGAGCAGTGGTGATAGGACAGGATAGTCTGAGAGCCTTCATTTAAAACCAGCATGCTTTGTGACTGGTTGAGTAGGGGCTAGGAAGACCTCCCTGCTATTTCGAATGCCCTTTTGACTAGAAAGACTGTAGTTGTTCTTGCCATTAATGTAGATGAGAAATAAATGTTGGGAATTTATCTCGAGAAAGGTTGTTTTGTTTGTTTTTTTGGTTTTTGTTTTGTTTTGTTTTGTTTTTTTGAGACAGGGTCTCTCTGTGTTAGTCTTGGCTGTCCTGGACTTGCTTTGTAGACCAGGTTGGCCTCGAACTCACAATGATCTGCCTGCCTCTGCCTCCCGAGTGCTGGGATTAAAGGTGTGCGCCACCACGCCCCGCTTGAAATAGGTTTAATGCGAAATCATATGAACCATCTATTGGGAGATGCATGCTTTGGAAATCAAGGTAGAAGATGGGTGACTTTAGTTGTACGTTTAAATTCATCAGCAGTAGATATCTATGTGAAGACAGTATGCAAAAAAAGCAACAACAAAACAACCACAGTAGCCCCTCCCCCAAGGAAAAACTTAAAACAGAAAACCCAGCAGAACAGATAGCTGTGAACATTTCAGATCCTTGGATAAATTCATAGGCTTAGAATGAACCAAGGGCTGTAACATAATCTTTTAATATTGAAGGTAGATTTCTTCTCAAAAATTACTATTTGAATACAGTTAAATATTTTTCTTTGAAAATATGAACAAAATAGGTCCATAGTGAGAAAGGATAGCTTAAAACATTAGATTTTAATCTTTATCTCTATTTTAGATCCATTCCCTAAAAGATGCCTTTGCTAGCACTTCTGAAGGTAAGAAAACCAGCTGTTGTTTTAGTAAGTGTTCTAGCTCTGGGCTCTCTGCGTGCCACCACTGCCCCTGATTTTACTGTTTGTGAACACTGAGGCTGCTGTTGAACCCTCCTCCCTTTCTTTACTTGTAACACAGGAATCATAATGTCTGCGTCATTCCCCCCAAATCAGTAAGAAAGAATATGAAATGACAGTGCAGAACCGGTGGGCCTCATGGGAATGGAGGAATGTGAGGCGTCAGCATCGGCAGTTACTCTGTAGTGAGAACAGATGCTGACGCTGTTTTCTTAGCTTGATCTGAAGGAAGGGGCAAAGCTGAGTAATATGGTGGGCAATCTGCTGTGGTTCTTGCATTTCTCGGTGCTTTAACAGGTAGTACTTTCCATACATAGTCAAGGGCAGTTTTCCTGGTTTTCCCTCAGGTCCAGAAAAGACACCTGTTTCCACTCGTACTCGAAGTGGCCATTTAAAGCGACCAAAGATTGGAAAGCGGTTTCAGGATTCTGAATTTAGTAGTTCTCAAGGGGAAGATGAAAACACTGCTCAGACTTCACCTGTGGCTCCAATAACCAAGTAAGGAGGGTATGGTTTTTCATGTGTTGTTGCTTCCATACTATTGGTGTCTAGTCCTAAAGGCGGAGCTCCTTTACGATGGAGCAGCAGGTGTCCTGTGAGGGCTTATACTTAGCTTCTGCTACAGATGACTCAGGAGTGTTACCATCTGAACAGTGTATGGAAGCATTAGTGGGTAAGAGGCTAGAATAAAATCACTGTGGAGGAGTTTTTTGCATGTGCATATCCAGAATATTCTAGGCATTGTGTTATCCCAAAACATTATTTGTCATCAACTTTGAATTTAATAGGATAGGTTTAGTAATGTTGACGCTTAAAGTATATTTTAAAAATTCAGTTTATAATTAATCCACTTTACCTGGCTACTGGATATAATTTATGTTAGTAATAGCCACAGATATACAGTCGGTTCTTCCAGAGGTTGTCAGAACTCTTCGTAACATTTTGTCCTCAGATGAGACATGGTGACTCAGGTCTGTAATCCCATGACTTGAGAGGCTGAAACTGTGAGGCTAGCTCGCACTGTATGGCAAATCTCTTTCTCAAAAAGGTGAAAATAACAATATTTCTTTTAATTTATTTTTCAGTTTTGAAGGAGGATTTTACATGGTCTGGAACTTGCTATATGGCCGTTTTCCTCTGCCTCTTCTTTCTGAGGGCGGGGACTGCCGGGTGCACTCAGGACCTAGTTTTTGTGTGGGGGGCACACTCAGGGCTCTGCATGCTTCACAAGCTCTCCACGGAGCCAGCTCCACAGCCTTTCCTTGGCATCTGATAAAGAGACCAAGATTTTACATTTTATAAAAAAATTAGACTCTTACTACTAACCATTGAGTTCAATCATTTAATTAATTTATAGCTTTGCCACTTTAGGTGCCAAATTATTTACTCAGAAAAATCTGTTAATTTGATTATGTAAATAATTTTACATTGGGATAATCAAACTATTTTAATAAAATAGTTATATTAAAGATAAAAAAAAAGATAAATATAAGTAAATACTTGAATCTCAAAATGTGTAAAAATATGTTTAGATAACTATGAAGTATTTTCACAAGCAGTTATTTAATGTGATGACTTTATATTTGTGAAATTTTAAGCTGTGCATGTGTGTGTGTGCGCGCGCATGTGCGTGTACACGCGCATACGCTCGCACACGCATGCATGTGTGTACCTGTTAGCACATGCAGAATGCAGAAGAGGGCATTGGGTGTCCTCTGTCACTGTTCACACAGAACTTTATAAGCAGGGTTAGGAGAGACTTTAGTTTCAAGGCCTCCCAGCTATGTTCTGCAGGCTCAGTCTAGTCTGCCATCTATTTGTTTGGTTTTGATTATTTTTGCATGGTATGGCATATATTGAACCCAGGGCCTCACACATGTAATTTCTTTCTGAGACAGGGTTTCTCTGTATAGTCTTGACTGTCTTAGAATTCACTCTGTAGGCCAGACTGGTCTCACACTCACAGAGAGCTACCTGCCTCTGCCTCCCAAGTGCTGGGGTTAAAGGGTGTACTCCCTCACCTCTGGCTTACATGTGCTATTTTATCCACAAGGAATGTATTTGCGTCTTCCCGCCCCGCCCTCTCCCCTTGCCACTCTTCCTGTGTCCTTCTCCAACTCTATTCAAATTCTAACCTGTGGGGATCACTTTCTTTCTACTCCCTGACCATCGTAGGCTTGAGGCCATGTCATAATGCAAAATGTGCCTAATCCAACTTCAAAAGTTACCATAAATTTTCACTCTTAATATTTTAAAAGTCCAAAGTTCAAAGACACTTCGGAGACTCAAGGCACTTTCTTAATTGTAACCCCTGCAAAAGCAAAAAGCAAATTACATAACTTTAACACAAAAGGAACAGAATATAGATTGAGGGAGGAGAGGAAACAGTGAGCAAGTACCAGACTGAAGCAAGACTGAAACCCAGCATAGAAAACTCCAAATCCTGTATCTCTGTGCCCTCGTGCTGTTCCTTTCTTGCTAAATAGTTTTGTATTTCATTTTGCCCAACTTGCTCTTTTTCATTGTCAACCTGCATAAGCATGACTGTTAATAACCACATGGCAGAGTGGTTGTGAGTGATTAGGCTGCTTTGAAATCGCCTCTGCCGACGAAACTGTTCCTCTGCTTTTCAGTTTGGTTTTAGACAAGTTCTTAGGATAGACAGGAAGCAGCTGCATTCTTTGCCAAAGTATCCCAAGATTGATATCTAGCCAGGTTGCTAATATTCTTCCCCCCTGAAGCTTCTTGAGTTGGGTCTCCACAGTCCACACAGTTCTCAGCACTACTGTCTTCTAAGCTCCTGCTTAGTAGGATGGCCTGTTACGTTCTGCTTACAGTGTTCAACTACCGTCCTAGTCCAAAGTAGTCTTCCATATTCAAAACAAAACAAAACAAAACAAAAAAACCAACAACAGCAACCAAAAACTCTAAAACCAAACTGGGTGGTCATGCCTGTCATAGCAATAGCTCATGCCCTGGTACCAACTTCTTAGTTCTTTTAATGTGATAAAAGACCACGGTGAAATCAGCTCATCAGAAGGTTCATTTGAGGGTTAAAGTTCTGGAGACTAGGAGTCCATCACCATAAGGTAGAGTGTGGCAGGAGGCAGGAGGCATGGCTCTGGAGCAGCAGCTGACAGCTCACAAACAGGACACAGAGAACATACTGGGAGTCTTTTGAAACTTCAGGTCCCCCCACCCTAGTGACACACCTCCTAATATTTTCCAAACAGTCCTAGGCACTACGAATTCAACATGGGAGCCTTTATTTTTGAAGCCACAGTGTGTATATTCTAGTTCCATCCACTCACTTAAGTTTTCCAGTTTTCCTTATAGATAAATAGAAATCATGGTACAGATTTACCACATTTTCACTATCCACTCATCATTCGAAGGATACTTAGGTTGTTTCCATTTCCTAGCTGTTGTGAATAGAGTGGCAGTGAGCATGGCTGAGCAGTTGTCTGCAGACTATGATGTCACGCTCTTTGAGCATATGTCAAGTAGTCAGTGCCTATGATTGTAGATAGTACACATGATTATGTACTAACAGTATTTGAAGAAAGCTGGGGTATGTGCTCATTTCAGTAGAGTAGATGAGAAGTCTAGTTTAAATAGAGACAGTGGTGATGTTTTTAATTTAACGAAACTGGCAAGGAAAAGAACAAATACATCTGGATGAAAAGATTAGTTTTTTAACTATAGGATCTAAAGTTGATGCAATAACATTTACTGATTCTAAAATAAAAAAATGTTACTTTGTTAAGGAGGAATTCTAGGATGCTAAGGCAGGAGGATTGTGAGTCCCAACCAAAGCTGGGCAATTTTAGCAAGACCTTTTCAAAATAAAAAGGGCTGGGATTGTACAGGCTTACCTAACTGTACCAGAGTTCCTGACTTCACCACCTGTACTGGCCTAAAAGGAATCCTTGAAGTTTATCTTGATCCATAATAAGAAAAAGCAAGAATGGTGCTGGTTTGTTTTCTAGAGTTGAGTATACTGCACGCACATCAGAGAGCTCAGAAGAATTCCTGGAAGAGGAACCCGAGCGGAGAGTGATGGGATTTGGAGATGAAAGCAGTGTTAAAGAGGCACAGCCTGCACCGGAGACTCAGCCACGCCTGGAGAAGCAAGATGGTGACAAAGTAGGAAGTCCCTCATTAGATAGAAGGAAGTGTCCTTAACCAGAGAAATGAGTCCATAGTTCAGAATTTGTATTGGTGGTTAAAATGTACACATTGGCTGGGATATACATAGTTAGGGAGATAGCAAGACCCCTCAGTGCACGCTGAATACAGACTCATAGGTGGAGTTAAATACACTTAGCAAGTACACAGGTGATAACCTATTTTAGGGTTGTTAGAAGAGTAGAAATTAGTTATTGGGGCGTGGGGGCTGGAGAGATGGCTCAGGTTATGAGCGCTGGCTCCTCTTTGAAAGGTCCTGAGTTCAATTCCTAGCAACCACATGGTGGCTCACAACCATCTATAATAAGATCTGGTGTCTTCTTCTGGCCTGCAGGCACACATTAAGGCAGAATACTGTATAAATAATACATAAATATTAAAAAAAGAAATTAGTTATTTGGATTTTTGTTTTTGTTTTTTTAACTAGAACTGATTTTCTGGAAAGATAGCTAGTTACAAAACAAAAACAACACCCCAAACCAAATAGATAAATCCTCTGTAGCTGAGTAAAAGCATTAATCAGGCTTGATACTTGACCTCTTTATATGTGTATTAGCCTATCTTCCTTTTTCTCTTTACCCATTTGTCCTTCCTTTTTGATATCTTCAGTTATTTCTACTTTATACATTTCTAGTTTCATATGCACCTGAGTTTCTTAGTCTTCTACCTATTTTCCTAGTGTATACAGTATAAGAATAACAGTACTACCAATTTTCTGTTATTGTTTAATCTGTACATGTGTCTTCTCTCCATGCATGCCTGTCTACACGTATGTGCCTACTACTGATGAAGGTCAGAAGAGGTGCCGGGCATGATGGTGCACACCTTTAATTCCAGCACTTGGGAGACATCTCAGTGAGTTTCAGGCTAGTCTGGTCTACATAGTGAGTTCTAGGACAGCCAGGGCTATATAATAGAGAGACCCTGTCTCAAAAATTAAAAACAGAACAGAAGGCATGGGATTCTCTGCATCTGGAGCTAGACAGTTGTACGTTGTTGTGTGGGTGCTGCTAATTGAATCTGGGTCCTCTGGAAGAGCAACCAGTGCCCTTCACATCGAGCATTTCTCCAGACCTCCTACCAGCTTTCTTAAGTCAGTGCAGTGCAGCTTTTGTTCTCTCTAATTTATGAAAGTTGTGTTTTCAAATGCCTTTTTTTTTCTTTTATGAAATTGGGGAAAATAAAAGCATATACGTTTGATAGGGAAAAATAAACATTTGTAGTTTTTCCCTCTTAAACTATAATATACTGTAGTATATTGTAAGATAGTCCATACCATGTAACCTGTCTCATCTAGCAAGATATTGAACATTTGTCATTACAGAACCCTTGTAACTCCAGTGGCTTCTCTTACCTGAGGCGACAGACTGCTTTACCCTTCTCAAGGTTCTTTAGTTTCCTAGCTGTGTATATGTGTCCACGTGACTGTATATGTTTGACATATGCTTTTTTCTCCTTAATGTGTACATTCTGGGAAACTCAATATTTTCCCTTTTGATCTTTGGTTCATTGCCTCTTTTGTGGTGTGCATGTGTGCATGGCCACGTGCACACATTTGGAGGCCAGAGATGGATGTTAGGTGTCTTCCTCTGCTGTCTGCCTTAGTGCTTTGAGACAGTCTCTCACTGAACCGAAGCTTGCCCCTTATCGAGACTGGCTGGCTAGGCTGGTTGACCAGTGAGCCTAGGATCCATTTGTCTCTGGCTCCTACTGCTGGTAGTTACAGAAACAAGCAGCTATGTCTGTTTTTTATGTGGATGCTGGGGATTTGAACTCAGGTCCATCTGTCATGCTTGCATACCAAGTACTTCTTACCAACTTAACCATTTCCCCGACCTCAGATCTAGATCTACAAAGCCACTTGCCCACTGCATATTTTTGTCATCCTAAGTCCAATATACTTCGCTTTGTTTCTCATTTATTTTAATTATGTGTATGCGGGAATGTTTTGTGTGTGAGCATGGGCCCACAGAAGCCACAAGAGGATGCTGAGTCCTCCAGAGCTGTACTTATAGACAGCTGTGAGTGACATAACATGGGAGCTAGGAACCAACTTGGGTCCTCTTCAAGAGCAGTGCTCTTAACCTCTGAGCCATCTGAATTCTTCTGTGTTAAGTGTACTTTCCTGGTTGGTTCATTCTGGTCTCAAATCTAAAACTTGAAGGGCTGACCCTTTCTCTTTCATTGCTTCTTACTTTGTGACCCCAGTTTTATCTTATGTTCTATTTTTTCCCTTTAACATTTTCCCTCTCTGGTTGGTCCTTTTATGAGTTTTCCTTCTTTGTGTAACCAACTCTGTATACCACTTAGTATAATAGTAATGTCTTAGGGTTTCTATTGCTGCAAAAACCCCATGACCAGAAAGCAATTTGGGAGGAAAGGGCCTATTTGGCTTAGATTTCTAGATCCTAGTTCATCTCTGGGAACTAGCAAGGCTGGAACCTGGAGGCAGGAGCTGATTCAGAGGCCATGGAGGGTGTTGCTTACTGGCTTGCTTCACATGGCTTGCTTAGCCTGCTTTCTAATAGACCCAGGACCACCCAGGGATGGCACCACCCACCATGGGCTGGGACATTTCCTACGATCACTCATTGAGAAAATGCCTTATAGCTAGATCTCATGGAGGCATTTCCTCAGCTCAGGATATTTTCTCTCATGACTCTAACTTGTGGCAAGTTAACACAAAACCAGATAGTACAAACAAGAATATATATATTCTTTCTTTTTGGATTTTTTTTCATCAGGGTTTTCCTGTGTGTGCATCTTTGGCCATCCTAGACTCACTTTGTAGATCAGGTTGGCCTTGAACTCACAGGGATCACTTGCTGGGATTAAGGACGTGGTGGCACCTGACTTCCTCTCTTTCTTTATTTCACTTTATTTGTGAGGCAAAATCTCTTTTTCTGTAATCCAGGCTAGCCTTAGAATTGCCATTAAACTTAAACTGGGGCTGGAGAGATGGCTCAGAGGTTAAGAGCACCACCTGTTCTTCCAAAGATGGTGAGCTCAATTCCCAGCAACCACAACTATCTATAATGAGATCTGGTGCCCTCTTGTGGTGCACAGGTGTACATACAGGCATAACATTGTTTAAATAATAGATACATCTTTCAAAAACAAAAACAAAAAACTTAGACTGTCCTCAAACTTGGAATCCTCCTACCTTAGCCTTCCAGGTACTAGGATTATAGGCATACCACCAAGCTCACCCTCAAAAATTTTAATTTTAGAAAAATTAGGTCTAATTCAAACATCTCTTTTGGAAAATTTTGGGGGTTTTGTTTGTTTGGTTGGTTGGTTTTTCTAGACAGGGTTTCTCTATGTAGCCTTGGCTGTCCTGGACTTGTCTATAGACCAGGCCAGCCTCAAACTCACAGGGACCCACCTGCCTCTGCCTCCCGAGTGCTAGGATTAAAGGTGTGTGCCACCACCGCCTGGCTGTTTGTTTTTGAGATGATTTCTCTACAGAGCCCTGGCTTTCTTGGAACAAGGCTGGCCTTGAACTCAGAGATCTGCCTGCTTCTCCCTTCCTAATGTTGGTGTTAAAGGTGTGCGCCACTCCAGCCTGAAAAGTTTTCTTTTATATACTTTCAGGCGTCTAGTACTGGTTGTATTTTTGAACAGTCATGTGCATTAATTTCTCTCTCTCTCTCTCTCTTTTTTTTGTTTTTTTGTTTTTTTGTTTTTTTGAGACAGGGTTTCTCTGTGTAGTCTTCCTTGGCTGTCCTAGACTCGCTTTGTAGACCAGGGTGGCCTCGAACTCATAGCGATCTGCCTGCCTCTGCCTCCCAAGTGCTGGGATTAAAGGCGTGTGCCACCATGCCTGGCCCTACGTTAATTTCTTAAAATGGTAATAGTATACCTTCTGGTTATTAGCCTATATTAGGAATTGGAAACATCCAACATTAAGTAGATTGTGAATTGATAAAACATTGGGAGAAAAGCTTAGAAATGGAAAGTTTGTGCCATCAGATCAAATTTCTGTACTTTAATAACTGATCACTCTGGGTTGACTGACTGAGCCAGCTGAGACTGGGGCTTTTGTTTTCCCAGCAAGCAGCTAATAGGCCTAGATTTTCACAGGTCTGGCGCTCCTCTTATATGGTAAGGTATCTAAGTATAACCCCCGACTTCCCAGGTGTTGAGCGGCTGGCAGTGTTTCATAGAGCTGGTATTGAGATTCAACTTGCTCTGTTGCCTCTTTACTGAAAAGTTCATCTTCTGTATCTCCTTTAAGAAGGAATAGACAGCAGAAGCAGGATCTTTTCCCTAAATCTTAGCCCCACATTGTGTAACCCCTGAGTATCCTGGCCTTTCCCTGTCACCCGAGACAGTAGGCTTGTGCGATCCTTGGGGAGTCTTTACTTTGCTGACGCTACCTACTGAGTCTCTCCTCTTCCAGTTGTGAATCTTGGTGGATGACAAGCAGGGACTGACAGTGGACCTATCTTAAACAATCAGCTTGTATTCAAATCCTGGCTTTTCCTTTTGGGGCAGGACTCTGCATTGGAGCCTGTGAACGGGGAGGTAGTGGACGGTGCCAGTAAGGCCTCGCTTACAGCTGAGGAGGAGGACTCTCCCAGTGACGCTGTGGAAGAAGAGCTAAAAGTCCCGCCTCTCAACTCCAGTGGAGAGACTGCGACTCTTGTTCCACCTGTAGCAGAGTCTTCCAGAGCTCCTGAGGCTATACCAGACAAGGTAAGGCAGAGACTACCTTACCTTTCATAGGGAAAGTTTGCCAGTATAGGTGCAGTTATGTAGAACATAAGAGGATTCAAAATCTTCTCCACCTTAGTGCGTAGTCCTTCAGGAAGATTTTACACATAAATTTTTATTTGTCTTTCAGGGCTCAAGTCTACCCCCACCCCACATTATGTCTACTTTATAGTAACGAAATGAGCTACTGTTCTGGTAGCAAAATGTTTATGTTCAGGAGATAGGCTAAAGAAAGCTTGGTAGGATATTTAAATTAACTCGGTTAGTTTGGGATATTTCAATATATGGCTAAAAGACATGTGTTGTGATGCTGTCTAAGTGGCTTGCTTGGTTGGTGAATTAATAAGACTCCCGTTGCCCTTAATGCTGCTGTCTGAAGAAACCAGGCAGGGTTAGCGAGGGCAGCACGGCGTTGTCCCAAGAGATTCTTTGGTCTGGCTCCAGCAGCACCAAAACTGAGAGGCAGCTGACGGCTTGGTAAGGAGCTGGAAGCTTAACATGTCTGGGACATTCTTTGAGGCAAAATGGTTTCTTCTAAGAGTTTGTTGTATTAAACTCCCCATGAGATAATTTTGAAGAAACTGAATTTGACCTAGGATATGTACTCATGCTTAACAAAAATAATAAATACTGAGTTCTTTATGCAGTAGTTCTGTGACTCAATTTAGAACTGTATTGTGAAACTCTTTTCCAAGCTTTGTTTTTTTTTTTTCTAGACTTCATCTGTTACTGACTCAGAAATGTTGACAGATCAAGCCTCATCTGATGATAAAGGACATACTGCAGAAAAGCTGTCTCTAGTTTCAAAAAAGAAAACACATTTAGGGAGCTCAGACAGTGTTGCCACTATATCAAATGAAGAAAAGCCTGACAATGATTTCCCAAATTCTGTAGCAGCAGAATTTTCTGAGGAACCAGTCTCTGAGAATCTGTCACCCAACACAGCTTCCTCATTGGAAGATCAAGGTGAGGAAGGGGCATCTGAGGCCCAGGAGCCATCTGCTGCTCAGAGTTCTCTGATAGAGGTAGAACTTGAAGATGTGCCATTTCCACAGAATGCAGGACAGAAGAACCAGTCAGAGGAGCAGTCTGAAGCATCTTCTGAGCAGCTGGACCAGTTTGCACAGTCAGCAGAGAAAGCTGTGGATAGCAGCTCCGAGGAGATCGAAGTGGAAGTGCCTGTAGTAGACAGGCGAAATCTGAGGAGAAAGGCCAAAGGGCATAAAGGACCTGGCAAGAAGAAAGCCAAGCTGACCTGAGTGAAGAAATGCAGATGATAAACCTTCTTTGTATCATAGTTGTTTTTAAACCATGGTAATGAATAAAGAGCATGGGGCACAGGACAGATTCTAACATCTCAATTTGAACTTATTTACAGATGCAGGCTTTCTCTTTCCTTCAGGACCATTTATCATTCCTTCATTCACCATTCTTTTTAATTTTTCAGGCTATTTTCTGTAAGTAACTTTATTTTATGAACCATGTGTCAATTTTGGGAATCCAAGTCATACATTTTTCTTCAGCAGGTGGAACATCTAACCATTGATATTTTAAAAATACAAATTAAAAAAACTAGCACATTTTCAACATAGAAATCTTTTATACTAAGGGTTTTAATGATAAAACTTGGCAAGGGTTCTCAAACTTTTATCTTAGTATCAAAATCAATCTCCATTTTTTAAAGTGTAGGCATATGTAAACAAAATGTGTCAGTTAACTATAATCTCAAGTGAGAGGACAAAAAGTAGTTTATGGTCAGTGGTTTGTGAAATGATTGTTTTGGTTTCTACTTCTTATTAGTTGTAGATGCAGTTTCTTCAACATCTGTGAAGGACACACACAGTCTAGACTTCGTATCTTCTGATGTTAACAGTACTGTGAGAGATGTAATTGTTGCGTGGGTACATAATGTAAAATTCCACCTGAAGTATTAGTTTGCTATAATTTTTTTCTTTGTAAATTTGCAGGTACTGAAAAGTACACTTTTATCTTTAATCTGCTAAAGGCCTCAAGTAATTGCATTTAGCACATAGTTTAATTTGGACTGTGCTCCTGATCACAGATACTGCACACGTATCCACCCCTACCTAAGCCTTAGTTATTCACTGTGACTCTTGTCCAAAGACCCCCATCTAGCTTGCCAGATGTACCCTTGTGTCTGCTTTAGATCTAGATGGCAGGAGTAAAGCTACCCTGTGAGATATGTAAATGCCTAAATTCTATCTGATTCTGTTGTCTCTGTGGGTCTTGTATACTTTAGATGTATTCTGAGTACTGATTGCAGGCTACTCTGTATGTGTACTTTATTGCAAGAGCATTTGATATCTTAGAAAAAAAACTTTTTTGGGAGGCTCTGAGTTTATGCTCAGTCTAGTCAGGTGATCTGGTGATGTTATATGTTGCATTTTGGGATGCTGGTATTTTAGAAAAGTCTAACTCAATTACAATCTTTAAGCAGACCGAATAACAGACTCTCGTATGATGTTAGAATACGCGCACTTTCCTGTTGTTTGAGTTTTTGGTTAGACGTTGTTAGAGGATTTCATTTTAAGTGAAGATTATACTTTGGCCATTCTTCTCAGCAAATGCTAAGTTAACTCTGGTGAATTTGCCAAATGCTGATGCTCTTTTACACATCTAGAGAAACTTGATAATACCTCAACTGGACATAGTAACTGAAGAGTTTGTTAAGATTCAGAAACTTAAAATCTAATTTTCATTTTTAATAATTTAAAATTTTTGAGGTTTTTTTTTTAATTGTTTCTTTTAAATGAGTGATTTTAAGAGATTACACTCACTGTGTGAATAGTCTCTTGAGTTAAAGAAAAATACTCAACTATCACACTGGGGTATACTTACCTAACCAGGCTTGTTTGATATAAACAGAATTCAAAGCAATCCTGAAACCTTTTTTTCAGCACACAACAAAACTTGTTACTTATTGTTTGTGACAGAAGTTAAAGTTTATAGAACAGAGGAAAAGCTAGGTCACAGGGAAAACTTCCATATTCAGAAACATGTTGGTATGTAAAATTTATAAAATTTTTGTTCAGTAGGGAATCTAAATTAACTTAGTTTTTATAAGGCATTAGGAGGACTGCTGTGTCTTCAAGCAGCTACTGAATGTTCAGTCACATTCTAGTCTCCTGTGAACTGGTACTTCCTCTGTAGATGTGGAGAGGGCAGTCCCCTTTTGGTGTATATACATATATATTTCCTTATGTAACATAGAGCAGATGAGTATTAGCAACATTTTAGTTCTACTTTCAAACTTAAACTACAGTAGACCACAGAAATTAATTTAAGAATTTTATTGTAAAGCTCCTTTACAACTTTTAAAGATGAGAGATTCTATTATGATTTTTAAGTAAAATCAAATGGCATGACTTAGAATGTAAGTCTTCTACATGTGTCCACATTCTACTTTCATGTTTCCATTGAATTGCAGGGAGTAAGAGGACATCTAGTCATCAATGGTCTCCTTTTAACAGGTGACCACAGCATTACCTAATGGTTGTGAGTTTTGAACAGCATACCTTCAAGCCCTTTTACAACTAAACATCTGCTCCAAGGTTGTCTTCCTTTGGAATTACCTTCTAAGGTGTGGTCACACCAGCAAACTGAAACAGATTTCGATGTAAATAAAGAATTTATAGTAACACTACTCATATGTAACTGTATTTTAGAAAGCAGCCTCTGCCTTTTATGTCCACTAGCAATCTGGTGTTTTTGGTGTGGTCTGTTACAGACATGCATCTTTCATACTTCCTGTCATGCTGTTTTGTACGAGATTGTTTGCTATTTTTAATTCTAAAAAAATAAGCAAACGTACTTCAGCAGTACCCACCTGAAGTCAATCTTCCTCTTACCATATGTAACTTAGACAAGTGAATACACATTACCCATTTTTTATTGGTGGAAAATGTTAAAATCTAAGTGTAGGAAGGGTCCTGAAGTGATTTTGTCTGTACTGAGGGGTCATTTTCCGAGGAACTAGCCTTCCTTTTCCCTTACTATCTATATATGTTATAAAACTTACTAAAAAAAAAAAGGTATATTAAAACGTCATATTAATCAGAGTACCAAGTCTTACTGGAGAGCTTATGGTTTGTTTCCTTGCTAGGTTCCCCCCATCCCCTTATTGAAGTATTAATTAAACCTATATTTTGTGGTTGTTTTCTAGTCTGTTTTAACACCCCCCCCCCCCAGTTTCATTCACTTAGATGTGCATAGATACTGTGTTAGACATTGAATGATCTTGTTAAAGGCACAACTAATCACACTGGCTGTATTATGAAGGCAGACTTAAAAAAAATAAACAGTTTAAAGCAATGTGGTGATTATAGATTAATGTAATATACACTTTCTAAAGCTCAAAGTCATTATGATCACATGATTCATGTATCACAAAAGAGTGTGGATTAAGTTATAGCCCCAAATGACCTTTTAATCTGACTGCCAATCTCAGGGCATTGGTATATAGTCTAGAACTATCTAAACCAAATTTTAACATCTTTGTGGCAGTATAAATGCACTCCTTATATTTAGAATTTAAAAAATGATATACTTGAGTTCACTGAAGAATTGCATAAAGCACTAATTAAAGTGAAAAAGTGAGTTGTGATTTTTCAGTCTAATTTACCTTTAATTATATCTTTAGTATTTTATGAAATTAAATACTAGCTTTTTTTTAAGGATTAATACTAATGAGGTGGAAAATTTCCTAGCCCACCCAATAATTCCATTTTCGTTGACCTTTATATGTCTATACTGGTGGCTTCAGTAATGACAGACTTGCGTTGCTGTGTGCCCAGTCTTTAGTATATATACTTGCATGTATGCTTGTTATTCAGGCACTAAATGTTAATTAACACATAAGCCCTTAGGCCCCAAATTAAAGACCCAACTGTAAAACTGGGCAGTTTTTATTTTTCTTTACAATTTAATAAATACTTCTTGATAACTGCACATGGAGTAAGGTAGCTTGGTGGTTCAGAAAGATCACAGCGATGGTATTTTTCCAACAGTGCGTACTCTGTGGTAGTGATTGGAGTGGCTTGTATGAAGTCACTGCTAGACCAGCAAGACTGCATTTATGCATCCATCATTTTCAGGATTGTTGGTAACTTGGGCATACTTTCCTAAGGAAAACCAAACCCAAAGAAGAAAAACAAAGAATGTTAACAAAAGTAATTTTAAAGAATAAAACTTTTTGTCTTCAAGTATTTTTGATTACCACATTCATATAAATAAGAAACAAGCAGAAGATAAGCTAATTCAAGATCAAGTTGTACTCTAAGTTTATGTAAACAGTGTTCACAAAATGTCAGCTAGTTCATTTATTAATATATTAATGTCTACTTTCCCAAGATGACTTTTTTCTTTTAATGAGTTTCAAAAGAACTTAATGACCTTTTAAAAACAGTATCTTCCTTCTCCCAAAACAAAACAAAACAAAACAGAAAAACAAAACAAAACAAACAAAAAACTAAGTATAAGGATAATCTGGGAAGTAGAAACTAAATCAATAAAAGATTTTTTTTCTTTCCTCTTCTCTCCAACCCTCTAACTTACTTAGCTCTTCTACATTAGAAAGAAACTTGTTATATATGGTTAATACTCAGAAAAGTGTTCTCATTGGGACTACAGGAAAATAACCCATATTTAAATTTTTACTTACCCCAGATAACCTTGCCTCCTTGTGTCACAAGGCCCAACTCGCTCACATTCACTTCAATAACTGTACCTTTGGTGATTACACCCAGAGTTGTATATAATGGGGATGACGGATTCTTTTTCACACCTAGTATTGGCAGACAAAAGGTAGCCTTCAGCTCAGGATGCGTGACGTGGGCTTTTTTGAAACGCAGGCCCTAGTAAGTCAAACACAGGAACGAGTCCAAACGGTCAGTAGGGCCTCAGAATCCACCTTTCCTAATCATCCCAGCTAGGGAGTGAATAGTGTCTTAAGAGTGTCAGATAAAAATGCTAACATTCCTACAGGTTAAAAAGCTCAGTGCATAGGAATAAGGATACAGATCCCAAAAATGGTTTTCCCACGAAAGAATGCCCTGTCAATACTTGTAGTATCCTTTTTCTAGTTATCACACTTATTGAAGGCTTACTACATGGCAGATAGTATGCCATAGTTCACAAGCTCACTTATACATGGCAATCTTACTCAGGCCTTCCACCTCACAGGGTCTGCAGGCTTGAGTTTTGTTTACAGTTTAAATCATATGGTAATGGAATCAAACCTCTAAGTTCCAATTTCAGGATTCCAAGTAATTCAGCCACTTTGAAAGACAAGAAAAGGGGATTGAAGCTGTTAGCTTTCTTCACGTAGTAGTATGGTTCAAACTGGAGACTATTTAGAGGTCTTTGTTACAGAGATGTCACCCAGGCACCCGAATGGCTGAATACTATGCATTCTTGCCTTATTCTTACCTGTGTGGGGATGGAAGAATAATAACGTGCAATTAAGTATTGGGCTAATTCTAAGAACTTTCCACCCTAAAAAAAATGCTACCAAATGTACTACAAAGACGATGACTACAAAATCAAAATCAGGGGAGTCATGATGATACAGTCCAAGAGTGAATAGGCATTCTGGAGAGGAGCAGAGGGCTAGATAGTCTCTGGTCAGAAACTGAACTGGGAGAAGGAAAACTGCACTGCTCAAGTGAGAGCATGGCTGTTCGTGGCTGCAGGCAGCATTTTGATCCACAGCATGATTCAGACTGAGCCTTAGCATCAACAGCACCAGCATTCTTGTTTTTGAAGCAGGCTAGACTTACAGTTGTATACTAAATCTCTGTGAATGGATCCTGAAAAAATTTAATTCAGTTCCATTATTTTCAAAGCAGGAGTAGAAATTTTGGGTGAGTGGGTGGGAGAAGTTTGTTTGTTGGAAATGAGAGATGGCTCAGCGGTTAAGAGCCTTGTCTGCTCTTCCAGAGGTCCTGAGTTCAATTCCCAGCAACCACATGGTGGCGCACAACCATCTATAAGGAGATCTAGTGCCCTCTTGTGGTGTGCATGTGTACATGCAAGCAGAACACTGTATATGTAATAAATAAATAAAATTTAAAAAAGAAATTAAGTTACTTTCATAGTCCCTTATAAAGACAAAATAGTTGCATATAGGATGTACTCAAATGCAGGAAAAAAGACATTATTTCATTAAATTTCAGCCGAACAGTCCAATGTTTTTGGTCTTTTGGCTAAGACCAAATATAAGCAAATGTTCCTTTGTCTAATGGATTGGTTTCGAAGGCCTGTGTTTGAGGGCTAGCTCTTCAGGCATATAGCAGCTCACTTATTGAAAAAGGAAAATACAAGTATAAAAAATGAAAAGTCGGGGCTGGAGAGATGGTTCAGCAGTTATGAGCACTGTCTGCTCTTCCAGAAGTCCTAAATTCATTTCCCAGAAGCCAAATGGTGGCTCACAACCATCTTTGATGAGATCTGGTGCCTTCTGGCGTACAGGTGTACATGAAGACAGAGCACTCACATAAATAAAATAATAAATCTTAAAAAAAAAAGAGAAGGGTCTAATGTATCATGTTTAAATATAAAAATTCACTCGCAATGTGTCATAAAAATTCTTTCTATTATGACTCTGAAGTTAAGATTTAGCCTACATTCATGGAAAAATGGTATATCCTACTGATGACCTAAATTAACAATAGCACAATACTGTAAAAGCTGTTTTTCACACCAATTTTAGTAGTTTCAGGAAGCTGTAATAAGCTTTATCCTGCTTAACAAGGAGCTAACATTAAGTCACCATATTCCTATAGAGACTTACCATTGGCCTGATGAACCTTTCATATTTAGGTGGTTTTCTTGTAAAACCGTCACCAACAAAGCAGACTTTAGTAACCATCCTCTTCCACGCCTTCTTTTTTCTCTTTCCTGTTCGGATAACCTTCAATACTTCTGTTTCTCCTTGGGCCCGGACTTTGGGTAGAGGGACTTCCCATTTTCCCTAAAAGTGTTAGTTTATGTTGTCAGAAAAAGACAGTAAGAATTAATCAGTGTTCTTAGTCATACAAAGTAGAAGATTCACTTTCCTGTAACAATTCAACACACTGTTCCACTGACTCTTCACAAGTCATAATTAGCCAAAACCAGTTAAGTCTGTGTATCGCGGTTTGGTTAAGTTAAACTCTTTCTTTTCTTTAATCTTTTTTGTTGTTTTTCAAGACAGGGTTTCTCTGTGTAGCCTTGGCTATCCTGGACTCACATTGTAGAGTAGGTTGACCTCGAACTCAGAGTGATCTGCCTGCCTCTGCCTCCCAAGTGCTGGGATTAATGGCATGCCCCACCTTGCCTGGCCTTATTGGATTTCTTAAATAAATCTACTCATTGCTGGTTAAAAATATCTACTCTTTCTATATTGGGGTAGAATTTTAGCAGATTTGACAGTAATTGTAAAAGGTGGGCTAAAAAATGCTGAATTTTAAAGTTAAATCCCTTTGAAAATTTTCTATTCAAACCAATTTTGGCCCTGTAAAGCAAGAAAAACAAAGTTGTGGTTTTCTCCACAATAGCACAACATTAGGGATTTTCAGATGAAGTCATTAGCTATTGAATTTTTAAGATCCACTGCTTTGTTTTTAATTATTAAAATGAAAGGCGTGTAACATTCTAATGGCTAATAAGGTCTCATGTGGACCAAGTTGGCTTCAAACTTGCTTTGTAGCCAGGGATGGCCTTGAATTTCTGATCCTTCTGCCTCCCCCACCCTCGAAGTGCTGGGATTACAGGAATGCAAGGTAAATACTATTATCAACTGAACTATCTTCTTAAATTCTAAAATTCTTTCAACTGGGGCATATCAACCTTGGGGGCAAGCTTATTTCCTAACCCAGCTATCACACACATATAATTGAGACTCTTTTATGTTACAAGGCTTCACAACACAGTCTTGAGCAGTTAAAGTCTGTCCTTTATTTGTCTTACTCCCAGCAAACATGCCAGCGATATTTGCACTTAGCAGCTTTCCTTGGATCCAGCTCCTTCCCCCTACCAAACTAAATTTACAAATTTGGGGCTGGAGAGAAGGCTTACTAGTTAAAGCCTACTTGCCGCTCTTAAGAGAACCTGGGTTCAGTTTCCAGCACCCATATTGTAGCTCATAACAGTCAATGATTCTAGTTCCAAGGGATCGACATCTGGTCTTTGTTGACACCACATGGTGCCATAAACACACACACACACACACACACACACAGGCAAACACACACATTAGGCAAATCTTAAATCTTCATCATCAAAATAAAAAAAAAATTACAAACCGTTCTAAGGCTTCAATAGTGGAACTAACTTACTGCCTTTAATAAACCTGAGACAAACCTAGAATTTCAAATTTTCATTGAAATATTTCAAGCAAAACAAGACTGTTTTCCCTTACCGCCTTCTCCTTCCGTTTCTGCTTAATCATGTTGGACAGCACTTTTGCTCTGGACTGTCCCTCTCTGTCCAGCAGGTAGGCAGGCACGGCTCCCTGTGGAGTCTTCTCGTCATTCTTCTGTTTGGTGTTTCTCTTTTCATGCATCTTAATGCTATCAGAAAGAAAAGAGGCTCAGCCCGTGTTTAGTACTTTTTACCTGGTTGAGAATTAGGTAGAACCACTTACGTCTTTTTCATTTGTATTTTCTCGGCATGGCGCTGCTTATGGTAGAGCTTAGCCTTCAGGCCAATCATTTTTTTGGCCTTCTTTGAACGTTCATGGGCCTCCCGACTTTCTTTCTTTCTCTTTTTCTCATGGTAATCCAAACGATACCCATATCGTTTACGGTGTAATTCAATATATTCATTTTGTGGCTGAAATGATTCAAGAAATGTTATTTTAATTTTTGGAAGTACCGACAAGTTTATTCTAAGCTTTTTACATAGCATATAAAGTAGGTAAAGACCCACACTATCCAAAGCTTTAATGACTCTCGCACTATTAACCATTCATATGATAAAAGTTAAATGTATTTCGACCTTGCACCGTGTTCATATGTTTACACCTGGGGAAAGATTATATATAGGGTTACTGAGCAGTAAAAAGGTGTGATGCGATTACAGAGTTATTATCACAAGTCTCAACTCTATTCCATTAGGCTGGCACTGAGGCTACGCTAGCAAGATCCGGGCTTCAATAGTGAATTCTGTCTGTGTTGCTTATGTTCTCGGTCCTGAACTGAAGTTAAGCTTTGGTTCGCGGAGTCTACCTCGCGCTCCACACAGCAACCCAGTTCCGCCTACCACGGGCCTCACGCCCCCACAGCCCAACCTCGCTAACCCCCACGCCCTCCGTCGCCAGCGCTTGAGTCGGCCTCCTTACCATGTTGACAGCCGCGGAGCAGCTGGCCGCGACCTCCCGGGTGCCAAAAACCTCTTAACTTCTGGATCTCACTGGCCCACGAGCCTAGTTGGCGTAGTCCAGAACGGGAAAAGGAAGTCCTTTAAGTTGGCCGAGTGGAGCGCGTATATACCACACACCAGTTCCGAGTCGGCTTTCCGCTCCCAGGCAGAAGAGCGGAAATTGATAGCCGGCGACTTTTAGGTGATGCACCACCGGAAATGGTGCAGCGTCCTACCTTATGAAGCCACGAACTGGGAGGTTCGTGGGTGCCTCCTGCGGGTGTGAGGGCGGTTGTGGCGGTGGCGCGTTGTAACTTGAGGCCGCTGCAAGTTTCGGAGTAGCCGGTGCCTCTCGCTCCTCGCGTTCTGGCGGAGAGAAGCTGTTCGTTACCGCGCAACCAAGCGCCCCGTGGGCGCCGTGGTCTTGCTGTCTGGCACTGCTGACCTCGTACCTGGGGCTGACAGTGGGCCACAGAAGCCCGCCACGGGGTCTCCAGACCCCGGCCCTTCACGTCTGCTGAATTTGCAACGTTTTTCTTTTTTCTTCATCCTTTATCAGGGGTGACTAAAGAAAGTAAAACTGCTGGGCTAACTGCCGGAAAACGAGTTCTTGAGGCTTTTTCTTTCTTTCTTTCTTTCTTTCTTTCTTTTTTTTTTTAATTCCCCGAATTAGGGCTAAAAGGACTTCAAGCTGTGGGTAGGAATTCCCAAGACAGCACATCTAATTAAGGTCAGTTTTATCCTTTGGAAGAAAATTGGTTTTGGTCATCTTATTTTAACGTATATGAGTGTTTTTTGCCTATATGAATATATGCGCATGGTTGGGAGTGCTAGTGGATGCTGGAAATTGAACCCGGGTCCTCTGGAAGGACAGCCCCCAAAGCCTTAACCGCTGGGCCATATCTCCAATCCCCAGTTTTACCTTTTTACTGTAGTCACAGAAACTCCCTAATTAACTAGAAGTTTGAAGCTACCAAAAATTGGAAGTATTCATCACAGGAAGTCTTAATGCTTGGATCCGGGCTGTCTTTTAAGTCCCCAAAACGTCATTAAAAAAAAAAAAAAAAAAATCCAGAGCTAAAACTAATTTGCAGTCGTGTATTTCCAGGTGCCGTAAATTAGGTAACTTCTCAGGCTAGAGTATTTATCGTCTTCCCCACTCTGCCTCCTTGGCCTACTTTAGGTGTTTCCTTTAATTTCACAGTTTTAGTGAAGTCTCCCTTGGCACACCTACTCATAACTGCCCCATTTCCCTTTGTGGCTTAATTCTTTAATAAAGCATCTATGACAGTAGAATGTTGTACATTTTATTTACTTTTTTTTTAATTAAAGAAATTTTTTTATAGCCCTTGAGTTGGATAGAGTCCGAGTGAGTCGAGTTGTCTTCATTCGCTGCTTTAATGTCAGTACCTAGAAAGCAGTGTTAAACACAGTTCTTATTAAATATGTGGGTTTAATTCTCTTGCTGTTACTGTGCTGTCATAGATGAAAGGCCGAAGAAGCTCTGAGATTTCTAGTGATTTATCTAAGATTTCAGAAGACCTGCAACTCCAGCAAGTCTTCTAATACTGAAACATTAAAAAAAAAAAAAAAAGACCATTGAAATGGAACATATATGCAGGAAATGGGTATGCTATAGATGTCTGTCTCAGTGGGTTTTCAGACTCTGAGCACATCTGTTTAATCAACTTCAAGAATAAGAAGTTACTTCAACCTGAATCTCAGATTCTTGCTCTTCCCAGCCATCACAGCAGACAACTCACACACATGGTGTACATCCACAGGGACACACATGAACACAAAAAGACAGGATTTCTCTGTGTTAGCCTTGGCTGTCCTGGAACTCTGTAGACCAGGCTGACTTTGAACTTATAGAGATCAGGCCGCCTCTGCCTCCCAAGTGCTGGGATCAAAAAAGCGTGCGCCGCCACCACCACCACCACCGCCACCACCCTGCTAGTTTGAAATCTTTTTAAATTACTTGTGCCAGAAATAGGTTTTGTAATGAAAATGAAGTTGATAGCTTGAGATCTTCTATTCAGTATAAAGAGAAAAAGCAAATGTCATAGCAAGGACTGATGTTAATAAGAAACATTTTACCTAATTCATACATGGTACTTTTCTATGAGATGTTAGATACGACGCAAATTGGAAATAAAGTGTATTATTCAGGAGACATCGCTGCATGATAATAAATATTGTACGCAGGCAGTACATTTGGAATACAATCTGGAAACAGCATTTCTTGAGAGAGGGAACCTACAAAGCAGGTTCTCCCACAATTAGTCCGATACTAAGAACTTAATTTAAGGTCATTTTAACTTGATGCTGTCAGATCTCCTTTCCTATATATTCAGTAACATTATTTGTTTGTTTGTTTGTTTTGAGACAGAGTTTCTCTATATAACTGCCCTGGTTGTCCTGGAATTCACTTTGTAGACCTCCTATCTCTGCCTCCAAAGTGTTGAGATTAAAAGCCAATGCCACCATGCCTGGCTAGTCTCAGCAACACCTTAAATTCTGCTTGCATTGATGTACATTTTATGATTTTGTTGTTAAGTGTCCCATGATTTGTTTTATGTATTAAACTTTATTGACATGATTAAAGTAAGTGTCTTGCATTTACCTATTTTTCTGTCTGTCTATCTATTTTGTCTGCCAGTATACATTTGTGTATGGAGGTCCGAGGACAGTTTACAGCAGTTGGTTCGTTCCACCCTGTATGTCCCAGGGATTGAGTTCAGGTTGCTGAGCTTGGTGGCAAGTGCCTTCATCTTTTGAGCCATCTTGGTGGCCCCACTCATGTAAATATAAAAATCATTAATAGCACCATTGATCTCTTCACAGAAAGTCTTAGTATTGGTAGGCTGTCAAGCTCACAATAAATGGTGCTAATTTTCCAGAGTTCTTATTGTCATTTAAAAGCTTGAATTTGCTGGGCGTAGTGGTGCACGCCTTTAATTCCAGCACTCCAGAGGCAGAGGCAGGGGGATCACTGTGAGTTCAAGGCCAGCCTGGTCTACAAAGTGAGTCCAGGACAGCCAAGGCTAACACAGAGAGACCCTGTCTCAAAACAACAACAACAACAAAAAACCAAACAACCAAGCAAACAAAAAAAACAAAACAAAACTTGAACTTGTGGCAATATTTAACTAGTAGTTGCTTTCTTTCTAAACATCTTGGTCTAAATATCTTAGTTTGTCTATGAATCATCCTCCAAGTGTACAGTGCTCAATTCAAAAAAGTGGCAGATTAGCCCCAACACAATCAGTTAACAGCTTTGATTTCACTGATTGTAAATAAGTGTGTTGAGCTGAGTGTGTTGGTGCACACCTGTAATCCCAGCACTCAGGAGGGCAGAGGCAGGTGGATGACTGTGAGTTCAAGGCCAGCCTGGTCTAAAAGTGAGTCGAGAAGAAAAAAAAAGAAAAGAAAAGAAAAGAAAAAACAAGTAAGCGAGTAGTCACGGGCTGAGATTTAATTGAGGAAGTTTTATTGAATCAAGCTTATTCTTTTAAAAAATAGGATTTTTATTCGTGACATTTATACAGGCATACAATGAACTTTGATCATACTCTCAACTCTTCCTAGATCCATCTTCTACTCTGACAGTTATATTTGTCCTTTTAGATTCAAAATGTTTTTAAATTTTTTATTTTAATTTTTAGCTACGTGTGTGTGTTGGTATATGCACAGGAGTGCTATTGCTCGTGGCTATGGAGGGCAGAGGTGTCATAGCCTCTGGAGACAGACTTAGAGACATTGGTGAGCTATCAGTGTGGGTGCTGTGCTGTGCCTGAACTTATGTCCTCTATTCTTAACCATTGAGCAAACTTCATTCCGTCCAACACGCATGTTCTTGATTGAATTTGTTAACCTGATTGTGCCTGTGTCTCTTGAGCAAGGATAGTGTGTAAGCTTGTTTCTGTTGGTGACACTGGGTCTGTTACATTAGAAACTGGAGAGGGAAGATGAGGCCAGAACATTGACGTTTGGAATAGCTTCAAGATGCGCTTAGAAAATAAAGCACAGGATGCGTTGACTTCGGAGATAGCAGCAAGTTTAGGAGGAAGATAGTCACAGCGTGACTTCCGGCATAGCTGATTTAGCATTGCCTCCCATGTCCAAGGTGTTCGATACTGTGTCCTCTTCTCACACTTTTGATCTTGTGCTTTAAGCCCAGGGATAACTTGGTAAATGTGGGTTTGGGGGCTCATTGTAGTGCTGAAGTCAAACCCAGGGCCTTGGCATACTAAGCAGATGCTCTTCCTGGGAGCTGCACCTTGGGTTGGCAAAGGTGCTCTGTTTCTATAGTAACAGGAAGGCAGCTCATTTTGCTATAACTTTTATGTGTGTTATTTTCACATATTTATTGTTTAAAGATTTGAATAGATAGATAGGCTTTGTTGTCAATGAGACACTACCAAATTTCCATGAGAATCCTTGTTGTACTTAATTCTATATATTTACCTAAAATATATTTTTATTTGTTTAATTTGTAAAGTTTCAATAAATGTGCTTTAATTATGTCTTGAAGCTTTGTTAGTTTTTTGGCACGGATTGGTTTGGTTTTTCCCTCGATACAGAGTTTTATTATGTAGCCCAGGTGGCCTAAAATTTGACAAACTCTCTCTGCTTCCTGAATGCTAGGATTATGGCATCTACCAAACTTTCAGCCTTCCCATCTCTTTCTTTAAGAATTAAGGAGTTATGGGGGACTGGAGAGATGACTCAGCGGTTAACACTGGCTGCTCTTCCAGAGGTCCTGAGTTCAGTTCCCAGCAACCACATGGTGGCTCACAACCATCTATAATGTGATATGGTGCCCTCTTCTGGCCTGCAGGTGTACATGCAGGCAAAGCACTGTATACATAATAAGTAAAAAAAAAAAAAAAAGAATTAAGGAGTTGAGGGCTAGAGAGATGGCCCAGAGTTTAAGAGTGTGGGCTCCTCTTCCAGAGGTCCTGAGTTCAATTCCCAGCAACCACATGGTGGCTCACAACCATCTATAATGAGATCTGGTGCCCTCTTCTGGCAGATAGGCAAATAAGCAAACAAATTAATCTTTAAAAAGAAAGAAAAAAAAAAAAAAGAATTAAGGTGTCTTTTTTAAAGGGGGGGGGGCAGTTTAAGCTTAAGAACTATGTGTTTCATTTAGTACAAATTTTTACTTTTTGAATAATGCATTGAGATTTTGGTAGCTAAAATTATTCTAAATTACTTTCTAAAACATATAATTTTATTTTTTATATATGACTTACTGACTTATTTATGTTTACTTTTATAATTTTGTTTGTTTCTTTTTTCAGAGATAATATTTTAGAGGACCACAATGTTTACCAACTGGAGGATTTTTGCATTGAATAATCAGAAAGTATTCAGTGTGCACATTAATGTAAGTGATTCTTACAAAAATGACTTTGTTGATCTAATTATTTTTTTCCTAGAGGCTTAGTATAGCTCATCATTCCAAGTTTAGTTTGACCAAACTACCTTAATTTATTCGGAAATGCAACTTAAAAGTTTCCTTCACAATAAAAAGAGCAACAGATAAAATGAAATGCTGTTCTCATGAGGTAGCACAATGTCGAGTGTTTTGAAGGCGCCTGGCGATTTCTGTCGCTTCCAAGAATGGCAGTAACTAATGCTCCCCCTCACCTGTTAATTTATATGTGTCTGTAGGTTGGAATGTCTGTGAAGCAAAGTTTTGTGATGCTGTATCAAGACACAACATGGTTATTAAATAGTTGAGGCATAGCTTTCTGCAGAGCTGTTGGAAGCCGATTTCTGAGGCAGTTTGACACTTGCCTCATGTTCATGGATAGCATCTTACTTACAAGCTTTCTAGCGCTAGACCTCTACATATAATTTTGTAAGCTTGCATTTTCATAATGCACTGCAAATATGAACCCTCAAGTGGAACCATGCCCCTGCCGTGCGCCTGCTGGGCCTGAGCTTGTCTGGGCTGTTTCTCCTCCAGCACTGAGCCAGCACGGTGCTGTGGAGAGCCTGTAACCAGGCCACGCAGGCCTGCTCATTAGCTGTCAATTCCTTTTGCTAGCTCCAAATTACTTGAGTAGCATTCTGAGGAATGTATGCTTCCATTGTAATAGTAGATGGAGATTCTTGTTCTACGGTGGAGGCTGGCCTCAAGCTCGACACCTGCCTGCCTCATCCTCTCATTTCAGGGATTACAGGCAGCTGTCACTGTACCCAGTAAGAACATGCATTTTCTATTTTCTATGTTGTGTCTGTAATGCTAAAGTAAAATTAATGTCAATTTCTTTTTGTCTCTCCTAGACCATGTGTTACTGTAAAATAAAAGCAAACTTAAAGAGATCAAAGACTCAGGTGCCTCTTACGAGAAGCTACAGCTCCCCACCAGGTACAGATGCCAGATCCCTCTGGCTTTGGTGTGCTCTTGCTTTCTCTTCCCTCTCACCTTGTCTTTCACTTTCGTTTTCTTGAAGAAGCTTGCTGTTTTAGAGGTTCCCAAACTATTTTAACTTGCAGGCTGTTTCCTTGAGGTTATTATGTGGGAGTGTTTTGGTGGATGCGAAGGGCATGGGTACCAGTGGAGTTAGGCGCCTCTTCTCCGGGGCCTCTGATGAGCTGAGCACAGGGACAGTGCGTGGGTTAGCAACTGGCTCCTGATGTTAGTGTGGGGTGCCCCTCCTGTAAAACACTTATTTTTAGCTCATTGCTACTTTTCATGTTAGCATGTCTTCTGTCAATAGAGATTTACTGGAATTAACTTTGAAACAGAAGCTTGGTTACCTAACTGTCTGGACTAGTTTAGATGACCACTTCATGCCTCACGGCCTGCCGTCCTGTGTTTGACCTGAGCATATAGCACTCAATGGAATAACGCAGTTTTGTTGCTGTCCTTATTACCATACTTATCATGTGCAGATAAAGAATTGAAATAATACTGATTGGCCGTTGATTTACAAGGACACATGGGTTTCATGGGCTACATTGTTAGAATGTGTGTGCACTTCTGTGCTCTGCCTCTGCTAATTTAACTGTAGCTTGTACTTTGTCTTTTGGTATTTAGACTGCCCAATGAGGTTTTAAAAATGTAAAACTGTTCTTATTTTAGAAATTCAGACTACTTGGCTTAACTAGCATGAAGGTAGAAATTAAATTCACAAATAAAACTGTTGTTGCCTCAATATCACTGAAACTTAAGCTAGCATGGAGTGAGCTCTGTGGACACTTTCATGTAGGAGATACATACGGCTGTGTGCTGGCTCACATTAAAATTCTAGTACTACCGAGACTGAGAAAGGCTTGAGAGTCCACCTCCAGGCAGGATTACATACAAGACTCTGCCTCGGAAACCTGAGATAAAAATGAGGCACAATGGCACACCCCTTTAACCTCATGATTCTGAGGAAGGAGACGCTGTGTGAGTTCGAGGCCAGCCTGGTGTACAAAGCAAGTTCCAGGTCAGCCTAGGCTTCATCGTGAGATACTGCCTCATCAAAACTAAGCCAAACCCAGCCAATAAAAACTGCCTAGCGATTTAGAAACATTAGGATCTTCTATCTTCTGTTGAGTGACTCCTCTCAGGCCGTCCATCCAGACGTCGGGCCTGGCCCTGCTAAAGGGAGGGAGGTCCTAACCTGTGTAGCAGTTCACCATCAGCTGATCACACTCCAAACGCTACAAGACTTGAAAATGTAGGTCACGTGACTCATGTTTAAATTTTTTTCCTTTTATTTAGGATCTGCTGTTACCTTCTATCATATTGTTATCAGTACTGATTGTATAGTTCTGTAAGTAGAGGTGTAATTAGTAATTGATTGAAAGGAATCTGTTGTGGCTAGGTTTGGTTTGGTTTTTTGTTTTTTTGAGACAGTTTCTCTGTGTAGCCTTGGCTGTCCTAGAACTCCCTCTATAGACCAGGCTGGCCTCCAACTCAGAGATCCGCCTGCCTCTGCCTCCCAAGGGCTAGAAGTAAAGGTGTGCTCAACCAGTAAATCTGTATTTTTTTGTTTTAAGGATTTGATTTAGAAATTTGTTTGTGTTGTGTGTGTTTAAAAAAGAAGTTGGTGTAGCTGGTCGCAGTAGCACATACCTGTAATTCCAGCGCTCAGAGAGGCAGAGGCAGGTGGATCACTGTGAGGCCAGCCTGGCCTACAAAGCAAGTCCAGGACAGCCAGAGCTACACAGAGAAACCCTGTTTCAGGGGGGAAAAAAATTGGTATCCAGAACTTGTACCGTCAACCACAGCTTTCTTATGTATTGGCAGAAAATTAATTCTAAATAAGTGCATTTTATTGAGCTTTATTTTGCTTGATCTGGAATGTTGTATTTGCAGTCATTTATTTTGTATGTTTTCATTTATAAGTTGAAGTTTTTAAAAATAAAATTAACAGTTTAATTTTCCTCCTATTAGGCATAGTAGGAAGCGATGTCAAATCCCTTCACTGCATCGTTAACCCTCCTGTGGCTAAGTAAGTTCTGTCGTTACACTGGCTTTCTATAGGCTGTTGTCCTGCCAGGCTTCACTAGTGACTCAGGTCATTTCTGTGATTTCTACAAAATTTTAGTATGTATCTCAAAAGATTTTTTTCTCAGTTAAATATTAAGACTTTTTTAATATTAAACTTAAAAAAAAAAGATTTAATTATTTACACAGTGTTCTACCTGCAGGCCAGAAGAGGGCACCAGATTACATTATAGATGGTTGTGAGCCACCATGTGGTAACTGGGAATTGAACTCAGGACCTTTGGAAGAGCAGCCAGGGCTCTTATCCTCGGATCTATCTCTCTAGCCCCATATTAAGAATTTTTAATGTAACAAAAACTAATATAAGATATTCCTAAGATTATAATTATCCCTTTTATTACTTAGCTATTTTGCATGATAATGAGGTAGCATACATCAACAGGAGTGGGTAAGGAACAAAAGAGGGTGATGTCTGGTGAATATGACCAAAGTATATCACATATATATATGAAAATGTCATAGTGCAGCCCATTATTATGTACATTTAATTCATGCTGATAATATATCAAAAATATGTTTTGTATTTATTTTTGTACATAATTACATGTATTATAGGACTACTAATTACCTTTAACATTTCCACAGCATAGATAATTTGGTTGTAATATGCACCTCATAATGCATGGCTTTTTCCTTCTTTTAAACAGAATTCGTAATATTGGAATTATGGCTCATATTGATGCAGGCAAAACTACCACCACAGAAAGAATTTTGTACTATTCTGGATACACAAGATCTCTAGGAGGTTAGAATGGATTCCTCTTCTCCCCAACCCCTACTAGCAAAAGCATCTGGTTAAGACGTCAGACAGAGTATGGCATGGAGTCTCTGATGTCTAAGCTACAGCATTAAGATAAGGTAGCTGTAACATCACCAAAGGGTCTTCTAGATTTAACTCAGCACTGAGTCCCCCAAGGCTGTCAGGGACCTCATTTGACACTGGTCTACTGGAAGGTTTTAGGACAGAACCACATTTAGCACTAGGTGTTTCTTTCTACAAGAGCCACCCTAGTGAGAAGACTCAACTACTGTTTCCAAGTTTCATATCAGGGACATTCCATACCCATCTCAGGGAAGCACAAGGTATGTAAAGCCAAACTTTCTATAATACTTTCCAAGTCAATAGACTTTACCAGTAACAAGATTTTGTGTGTGTGTGTGTGTGTGTGTGTGTGTGTGTGTGTGTGTGTGTGTGTGTGTGTGTCAGGGGGGTGAGACACTAGCCACATAGTTGACATACTTCTGTTGTCTGGTTTCTAGGAGGAAAAAAACCTGGAAAGTTAAGGTCAAATTCTTATATGGAAAAGGAGATGATTTTGTTAATCCTTAGCTCAGTGTTAGGTTTTCTGAGGTCTACAACTTACTGCTCAGTTGTAACTTTTGTAAATTGTAGTTAATTCTCAGTAGACTTGCACATTGCAGGTGCTTTTTCCTCCCTTCCTAAGCTTCTGGAATAACAACTCATGAGACTCAAAATATATTTACAAATACCTAGGTCATATAGGTAGGCTTTTCTCTGACTAGCTCATAACTTGAAATAACCCATTACACTAATCTACATTTGACCACATGACTGGTTACAAGTACTCAAGTGCAGGCTAGAAAGACGGCTCAGAGGTTAAGAGCACTGACTACTCTTCTAGAGGTCATGAGTTCAATTCCCAGCAACCACATGGTGGCTCACAACCATCTATAATGTGATCTGGTGGCCTCTTTGGGCCTGTAGGTATACATGCAGGCAAGAGTGCTGTATATATAATATATAAATAAATAAATATTTTTTTAAAAAAACAACCCCCCACAAGTGCTCAAGTACCGTGTGTCTGTCCTCTTCACATCTTGCCATCCAGTCTCTCCCATTCTAGGTCTATCCCAGCATTCTTTCTGCCTGGTTGTTGTCCCACCCCCTGTTTTCTGCCTAAGCTATGGGCCATCAGATTTATTATTGACAGATGAAGTTTCCATATAGACAGATGATATCCTCTCAACATTTACACTTGTGTTCCTCAGAGCAGCCTTTTGCATCAATTTTTCTGTGCATTCCTTTAACAATTTTCATATGTGCGTATAATGTATGTTCGCCCATCATTATATTCTCTTGTCCCCCACACCTTTCTGCTGAACCCTTTCTTCTCAACTGGTCCATTTTAATTTTCATGTCTGTATGTGAGTATGTATGAGTGTGAATGGGTGGGAGTAGAGCTGTGTGAGTGTGCAAGTGTGTGTGTGTCTTTAAGTGTAAGAATATATGTGGCTATGTGAGTATGTGAGTGTCAGTGAGTTTAGGTAAAAGCATTACTTGCACGAGCATAGGGCAGGGGTTACTGTTTTTACGTGGTGCTGGCTGAGTCCCATGATGGGTTCAAGAGGTCTAGTTTACAGTATGTTCCTACTGGGAGCCTTTTTCTTAGATAATGGGAAACATAACAGATTGGATGCTTAGTACGGGAAAAGAGCATCAAGATGATGGTAGGTTCTTCAACATATGGCCACCTGGACTGTTCGTGTGCTATTCTGTGTTAGTAAGTATATGACTGACAGCGTGATGTGGGCGTTGTCAGGCTTCTGTTGTGGCATGGGTTTGACGATGCTGCTTCTCTCACACCTCCAGTTTGGGTACTTGAAGTGAGTGTATAGACTCTAAGTTTCAATTTTTAAAAATTGTAAAAATCCAGTTTTCAGTGTATTTGCAGTCAGTATAGTTAAGTGTCCTTTTCCATTGTGATTGAGATGTTGGAGCTATTTCAGATGTTACAATTCTTATTTAGGAACGTTTTTATGATTATGATTGGGTATTCCTAGTTTGGAAATCTAAAGCTGGGAATTGGAAATAGTTCAAACTCTGAAGCATTAGGAACTGATTTTAGGTTTCTGTAGGGCCAGAAACTAGTTGTACAGCTTGGTGACCCAGAGTTTGTTTCGTTGGTTAGAATATTAATCATAGGGAATAATATGAGTGAGATGTGGTGGTGTGCACTTTTAATCCCAGAACTAGGGAGGCAGAGGCAAGCAGATCTAGCCTGTTCAGGTCTAGCCTGCACTGCATAATGAATTCCAGGCTAGTCAGAGCAACACGTATAGAGTTGTTGCAAATATGTTTCTTTATTTTTCCTGATGTTGGTGTTGAGGGTGAGGGAGAGGGGTTTGGCGGGGGTGGGGGGTGGAGAATAAAGGGGAGTGAGTCGCCATTTTAGGGGTCTTCTATTGACACAAGTGGTAGTATAATGGTGTGATATTCATGAATTTTGAATTGTAAAAATAACTTTCATGTGTTTATTGCCCATAACTTTTTAAATATAGTTTATTAATTTATTCATATTACATCTCAATTGTTATCCCATCCCTTGTATCCTCCCATTCCTCCCTCCCTCCCGCTTTCCCCTTACTCCCCTCCCCTATGACTGTGACTGGGGTGGACCTCCTCCCCCTGTATATGCTCATAGGATATCAAGTCTCTTCTTGGTAGCCTGCTATCCTTCCTCTAAGTGCCACCAGGCCTCCCTATCCAGGGGACATGGTCAAATATGGGGCACCAGAGTTCATGTGAAAATCAGACCCCATTCTCCACTCAACTGTGGAGAATGTCCTGTCCATTGGATAGAACTGGGTAGGGGTTCAATGTTTACTGCACGTATTGTCCTTGGCTGGTGCCACAGTTTGAGCAGGACCCCTGGGCCCAGATCCGCCTGTCATAAATAATGATCTACTTGTAGGTTTCTAGGATCCTCTGGGTCCTTCTATTTCCCCATTGTCCCTTGATTCTCTAACCTAGAGTCCCAATAGAAAGTCTTTCCCTCTGTCCCACTTTCCTGGTAAGTGAAGACTTTCTTGGGACATGCCCCTTGGGCTTAATCAGAGTAAAGATGTAATTCAAAATTCATTTGAGTAAACTTTTAGGATTAAGTTTAAGCATGTGTTTATACTGAAGAATTGTCCGCAGGCTTTATTTGCAGACAAACCCCTACTCTGGAATACTTAGCAGTGAGGGTAGCTTAACTTGGGAAGAATGGTTTCGGATCTTCATACATTGTGGCTGCTACTTGACATATCGGACTGGACTAGACTTTATGCCCTGTGTCATGTCTTTGTGACAGCCTGGCAAGGGGACTTCTTTTGTGTTAGCTCTACTGTACAGACCAGGGTAATCAAGATGGCAGGGTTGAGAACAGAGTGAGGAGGCAGTCTAATCAGTGCAGTTCACTGAGCTCCTCCTGGTCAGAGGTGTGGGGCAGAGGGAGTAGGGACCCTTAAGTGCGGACTAAGCCGAAGGAGTGTGTGCTTTAGTAAAATTAGAGAAAAAGAAACAGCCAGGCAGTGGTGGCGCATGCCTGCAATTCCAGCATTCAGGAGGTAGAGGCAGGTAGATCTCTGAGTTCAAGGCCAGCCTGGTCTACAGAGTGAGCTTCAGGACAGCCAAGGCTACACATAGAAACCCTGTCTCAAAAACCAAAAAACCAAAACAAAAACAGGAAAAGGAAAGAAACTTTTATAACAGAATTACTAATCTTGCTGAAAAAAACCTTTTCTGTCATGAAGGTTTAATGTTCTATAGAAAAAATAAAGGGCTCTAAATATTAAACTAAATATTTTGGGGTGCTTTTTCTCAGAGCAGATTAAGCTATCCTGGGGACATACTGAGACCTAGCAAGATGCCCTTGTTTTGAACTAAACTGTGGCCTCCTTTTCCTGATTAGATGTCGACGATGGGGACACTGTGACAGATTTCATGGCTCAAGAGCGAGAAAGGGGCATTACTATCCAGTCAGCAGCTGTGACATTTGACTGGAAAGGGTACAGGGTCAACCTGATTGATACCCCAGGTACGGTACAGCTTCACTGTGCGAGATGCTGCGTCACTTAGGCTGTTTCTGTGGAGTTTGTTTGTTTGTGTCTTAATCATGGTCAAAACCGTTAAACTTCCTGTGAAACAGAGCTCTAAAACTTCTCGTCCTTTAGAACTGCAGCTCTGAGCACAGTCAGCAGCGGCCTCATTTGCCCCCTTCCCACCAGTCTGCTTCATATGTATGTCCATGCCTAGACACTTCCTGTAGGGTGAATCACACCGCAGTTACCTTTTTGTGATTGGTTTTATTTATTTCACATAGTATAAAGTTTCCATGTAACGGATTTCCTCCTTTTAAGGCTGCCTAATACTCCGTGTGTGTGTGTATGTGTGTGTCTTTTCAGTATACATGAAGAATTGATTTTAGGATCCATGCAGATACCAAAATTTGTAGATGTTCCATCACTTAGAGAATGGTGTAGTGTTTCTATATAGGCTGTATGTGTCCTCTCGCATGCCTACAGCATCTAATACAAGTAACTGCTATGTAAGTAGTTGTTACTCTGCATTGTCTAGAGAGTGACAGGAACAAAGCCTGGCCACGGTTAGAACAGACGCCGTTTCCCGCCCATCTTTTCATCCCATAGCTCATCTCCAGACACAGACCTGTGCGTGGGGGGAGGTGACTGTCTGTACCATATTTGTTAGTTCACTTTGGGTGTGGGGTACAAATAGCTTCTTGAGGCACTCCTTTCAGGTGCTCCCCTCTTTTTGTGTACACTCAGGAGTGACATTGCTGGCCCATGTGTCTGTTCTAATTTGGTTTTGAAGATTTTAAGTGTCTCTTTTTCTTTCCTTAGGTCACGTGGACTTCACCCTGGAGGTTGAGCGCTGCTTGAGGGTGTTGGACGGTGCAGTGGCCGTGCTTGACGCCTCCGCTGGTGTAGAGGTAAAGCAAAGCCAGAGTGGAGCCAGCAACACGGGCTGTCAGGAGTAGTTCATTTTAACCCTTTGCTTGGTGAATCCATATCAATCAGATTGTGGCTAAAGGAAACTGGAACTTAATAATGAAATGTGACCTCAGAGTTTTCACAGTGGAAGGAAGGTTTGTTTTTCTGTAGAAAATGTGAAAGTTGTTGTGGGGACCCATGAGGAGCCTGGTATTCTGCTGATTTTAAACCAGCAGGTTTCTCTGTGCTAGTTTCATTGACTATGTCAGAGTCACAAAGTCAGCAGATGAGACTCAGCGGACTTGACTGTGTACATGTAGTACCCACCAGAAAGTCAGCGTCCCTCTAGTCCTAGTCTAGAGAGTGGCATGAAGGACCAGCCAGCTGGTCATGTGACAGGGTAGGAGGAGTGGAAATAGTTTCCTGTGTGCAGTTCGCATTCCTTATGCTATTCTGGAGGATGGACAGTGTCTGTTTTTCTGGGGCAGTCAGCAAATGTACCTTTTCCTCCCATGGGTGACCCAACCTCACTAGACTGTTTAAGCATCTGTAAGAGACAGTGCAGTGAGGGGAATCAGTGCTTCTAGGAACACATGGAAACATGAGAGGCACACAAATAATTACTCCTCACAGTTAACATGATTCTTAGCCAGGTGGGGTTGTCACACACCTTTAATCCCAGTGCTCCGGGAGGCAGAGGCAGGCGGATCTCTAAGTTCAAGGTCAGCCACCACCGCCTGGCTGAAAGTGGAATTTTAAATAGAGCTTATTATTAGTAGGGTGAATTATACAGGGTTTTTGTTGTTGTTGTTGTTGTTTCTTGTTTTTCTTTGTTTCAAACAGGGTCTCATTGTGTATCACGTCTGTAGATGAAGTTGGGCTCAAACTCACAGAGATCCACCTGCCTCTGCCTCCCAAGGATTGGCTTAAAGGTGTACGTCACCACCTGGTTTGTGCTGTGTTTATAGGGGTGAGTTATACTATCTTTAGTGAGTATGCCCTTCAAAGTGGGCTTTGTTGAATACATAATTCATACAAATTCTTCTGCCCTTACAATTGTTTTAGTTATGAAAATCAGTATCTTTTTAAAAAATGGGACAAACTAACACAATATGATGCTTTGAAAAAGCTGATTGGCCCATGTCTAACCCTGAGTCAATGATTAGTGAAATCTAAGTGAAAAGGTAAGGCAGAGACAGCTACTTACAACTTTTTGGAAAAACAAAACAACTTTTAGTGTAAACATAAATGATTAAAGAGAATCCTGAAGAGCTATTGTAGGTAAAAAGATTTTAAAGAATAAAGAAAACTGAGTGTATTTTTAAATTCTTCCTTGGATCCTAAATTTAAAATGAATTAGAAGACATCATTGAGGAAAACAGAAGTTTGAATTATATACTATGTGAAAATATATATTGTGTAAAATTTTCTGAATGTGATCATTATAATCAGTTACTTAGGAGAAGATCCTTATTTGAAAGCACATGCAGCTATCACTGTATCTCCAACCTGCTGTCGATGTCCCAGCATGCCCACTGTGTTCTTGGCCCATATGCAGGGGTTTTTGAGAGGAGCTGTCAACATAAGATAACATTTTGTACCCTGAAGAGTGACTGACATTCAAAGGAACAACAGCAAATATTGATGAGAGTGGTTCAGCTGGAGCTCAGTTGTTGATAAATGACTTTAGAAGACAGTTTGCAGCTTCATATAAAGCTGTGTATACACCTACCCTAAAAGCCCAAAGTTCTGTATCTTTTTCATGGGAATGGAAACGTCTGTTCACCAGAGATTTGCTGAGAATGTTTATAGTGGCTAGGATCACAGCAGCCCTACTGTGGACACGCTAGCACTACTGAAGTACGTGTCTCCTGATGCATGGAGAAGCTGGTCTCTCTGCGTAAAGGGATAAGGTGGACAGATCAGAAGCCATACTAATTTCATGAGACTTGTGACTAGGCAGAATATGTGCCCATGGTGATGCATCAGAACTAGTTTCTCATGGGGCGGAGAGGCCTGAGAGAATCTTCTGGAGTTCTTATCAGAACTCTATCTATATGCTTAGTGTGTGGATTTGTTGTATATAAATTTTACCTAAACAAAAAGCTGAACATTCGACTTCTTATACTTTTGGGGCCAAAGGACTCCATGAGGTACAGATGCTTTAATAGAATCAGATTATATTTATAAATTTAATATGTGAAGAAATGAAATCATTTAGAACAAGCACACGTGAATTACTTATAAATATAGGTAGTAGTCTATCCCTCACTCTTAACCCTATTGTCTCATGAATATTCAGGTATTTAAATGAAATATGATTTTTTTTGTCATAATAGTGCTTTTATTATATTATTATTTGTTCCTCAATGCAAACATCCCCGTTTCACTTTTAAAAAATGACATTAGGAGATGTGGTGGCACCCGCCTGTAATCTCAGCATTTGGGAGGAGGATGGGGCGGGGGGCGTTGGGACTTCAGGGTCAGTCTTGCCATGTAGCAAGTTTCAGACCAACCCAGGCTTTCTGAGACCTGGTCTGAAAAAATACTTCAAACAAATTCGCTCATTATTATACAGTGGGAAAAATGAAGCAAACAGTAAGTCTTCTGGCTCTGAGTGTCTCCCAGATTTTACATCACTTTGTGTGGGGATTTAGTTCACCTAAACAGAAACACTGTTCTCAAGCATTGTGAAGAACTCTGTAGTCACTTCACCACACCCCTGTTCTGTTCTCTGGGTTCCTGGGAATGAGCTGTGGAGGTTCCGGTTCTCTGCCAGCATCAGGCCCGACTCCACGTCAACACAGATTCACAGCTCTAGTCACCCGTCTCACGACAGCCACAGGCATGTTCTCTGATTTTTGCTTTAGGCCCAGACTCTCACTGTGTGGAGGCAAGCTGACAAACACAAGATACCCCGGATCTGTTTTATAAACAAGATGGACAAATCTGGAGCAAGGTATTTGAAGAGTGCTTCCTAGGCTTTTAATGTTACAAAGCAAAAACTAGAACTCATGGCTTATAGCTTAGGTTTAGAAAAGCAATTCTTCCTTAAAGTATAATTATTCTGTGGATTTTTTTTTTTTTTCCTTTTCGAGACAGGGTTTCTCTGTGTAGCCTTGGCTGTCCTGGAACTCACTCTGTAGACCAGGCTGGCCTCAAACTCACAGTGATCGGCCTGCCTTTGCCTCCCAAGTGCTGGGATTAAAGGCGTGTGCCACTACGCCCGGCTTATTCTGTGGAATTTAAAAAACAATATAAAATAATTTCAAAGCCGCTCATTTGTAGTTGAGATGGATTGAGATCTGCTAAGTGGTGCCATCTGGAGCTAACGCGGTGCTTTTGCAGAACCCTGATGGGTGCGCTCTGCTGTTTCTGTTCGTTCTCTGTTGAGCTCATCAGCATAGCACCTTGGCTTGTGAAGGCTGCTGTGATCTACTGGTTGCTGGAGTTAGAGAATACGGCTGTTTCTTGTAGTTCACTCAGGGGATGTTGTCTTTCTGTGTCTTCTGATCCTCTTTAGCTAGTGAGTAGTGGGCTGCCCTGTAGTAGGCAGAAGACATTAGTGCTGAGGTGCAGCAATCATGCATCCAGGCTTATGCAGAGTGGCAGCCAAAGTGGATACCTTGTTCTGGCAACACAGAGAGTCAGAAATACACAAAGGATTCTGTAAAATGTGAGAATGTGCCAAAAGGTCAACTGTCCTTCCCCCAAGACTGCAGCCTTGTGCTTTGTGGTTACGTGGCTTCCTTGGCAACTCTGTTTAAAGTTCCCTTGATTACTATTGGTACAGGAACCTGTAACATTTGCTAGGTTCAAGTTTGAACCTTTCTTATTTGGGATTTCTTATTATCAATAGAGTACTGGTCGACTGATTTACAGTGTCAGTAGCGATGAGGACGATGCCTGGATACTAGGCTACTTCTCAAAGATGTTGGTGCCGGAGTGATGTGCATTTATATATAAAGCAGCCTGTGCCAACCATAGCATTCATAACATAGGTAGCCAGCCCCAGTGTTAGCGTTTCAACAAGCATCATAGCTTATGATACTAAGATTAAAACACAGAATGTCCTGGGTGTGGTGGCGCACACCTTTAATCCCAGTATTGGAGAGGCAGAGGCAGGAGTTTGTGGCCAGCCTGGTTTACAGAGTGAGTTCCAGGACAGCCTAGGCTACACAGAGAAACTCTGTCTGGAAACCTCCCCCTAAAAAAAAACTCTCAAAAAGCCATAGAATATTAGTCAGTCTGGGTCTTGGAAGAAAACCAATAGTGCATATATAATCCTTAAATCAAATGAAATCCTGCATTTAACTCTGATTTATTAACTGTGAGACCTTAATTAATATTAGTATCAAAACTTAGTTCTATGAGGTTTGCAATAACAATTGCTTAAACTTGCACATGGTGAGATAATGGTAAATGTTCAGTTGCTGCTGTCAGGTTTATGATTCTGCCCTATGGGAGACAGATGTAGTGAACATATGGAGAAGAAAGGGGTATTTGTAGAGAACGCTCTTAGCCTGTTTTGAGAGGTGTTTACAGTGCTTCTAACAGATTACTTTTGTTCTTTACAGTTTTAACTGTGCAGTTGAAAGCATCAGAGAGAAGTTGAAGGCCACACCCCTGACTATACAGGTAACTGGTAACCAATACCACACTCTGATGTGTCTTCATCAGTTACTGTGTCATGCACACTTTTGTACAGTAACTGGTAGCTAATACCACACTCTGATGTGTCATCAGTAGTTATTGTGTTATGCACACTTTTGAAGCAAATGCAGTTTAAGACTTTGGTTGAAATAGTCAGATAAGATTTGAGGAAAGTGGTATGGTGGTAAGTTGTGTCACCAGTGTGGTGGCTCAACCATTCGTATCGTTTAACAACATGAAGTGCTCTCTGACTTACAGCTGCCAATTGGGGAAGCCAGAACGTTCAAAGGAGTGGTGGATATTATAAACAAAGAAAAACTTCTTTGGAATTCTAACTCTGATGATGGAAAAGACTTTGAGAGGAAACCTCTCTCACAAACAAGTGATCCAGAATTGCTGAAGGAGACTATTGAAGCAAGGAACTCCTTAATTGAACAAGTAAGTATTTTAATTTAAAATTCTATAAGTATTCAGTAACTTTTGGACATATTTGTTGTGAAACTATATAAAATTACATGTGTAATATGTAAAATATACCGAGTGAAAATGAATACCACTGTGTCTACTGCTCATACACACACACACAAAAAAAATAGTAATGCTTCTTTTCTATTTATCTGTATATCCTTCTTGGTTGTTGGCAGTTGTTAATTTTTATGTATATGAGCATGTTTCCTGCATGTATTTGTGTTTACCATATGTATGCCTAGTGCCTAGGAAGAACAACAGGGCATTGGGATCCTTTGGAACCGAAGGGGCAGGTGGTTGTTAGCTGCTGTATGGGTGTTGATATACGAACTCAGGTCCTCTGCAAGAGCCAGAAGCACTCTTAACTGCTGAGCCATCTCTCTGGCCCTAGTTTGTTTTGTGTGTGTGCTGAGTTGAACCTAGGACTTGGTAGAGTGATGCTGAGCATGTGCTTTACAACTGAGCTACATACACTCCCTATACCCCAACACAACTATTTTCATATTAGCATTAGTCTGTATATTCTGTTCTTACCAGTGGAACAGTACTGTTTGTGTCTTCCTGTTTCATATTGTGATGGAGACAGTCACTGTTGGCACATGTAGTGACAGTTTATTCTCAGTGTTGTATGGTGTTCTGATATATAGTTACAGTACAGCCTGTTGTATGTTTCCTAGGGGATAGACTTGAGGTTGTTTTTCTCTTTTGGTGTTAGAAATAACATTCCTGGGTTTGTTGTGAAGTCCTGGTGCTTCAGGGATTGATGCAGGAGGGTTGATGTGAGCTGAAGGGCAACCTGGGATTATGTGATCTGTCTCAAAGAAAACAGGCAACTATGTCCTGTGTGACGTGGAAAGTTTTCCTGATGTGTCAACAACAGAATCTGTACAACTAGGAACCTGCCTATCTTCTACTTTATCAGATGTGAAATTACTTAGAAAAGTTAAAGTCATTAACTTATTATAGTTAGTATATAGCTCAGGTCTGCATCAGTTCTCAAAACTTCACTAAAAGAGAGCAAGACTGGCGTGGAACATGCCGTCCTACTGCCCTGTACCCTTGAGTTCTGGGTGCAAGTATGTGCTGCTGTGTCTGCTCAGTCCAAACAGCATTTTCTAACATCTGCCTTGTGGAGGTAGATAGTCTTAGAGAAACTATTTGCCATTTATTCTTTTTAGTATTCATTGACTATAATTAAAATAATTGTTACTGTTATTGAGTAGTGGTTATTGAGGGCCTGGTATTTGCTAGGTAAGTGCTTTGCATACACGATTTTATCCTCACATTCGTGTATCTTGCCATCTTACACACGAGGAGTCAGAAGCTTAGAGTGTTTAAATAAACTTTACAGCTAATAAAGGGTGGAGCTGGGATTTGAGGTCAGGTCAGAGTCAGCAGAGCTCAAACTGCTACCCACTTTGATAGATTGCTTCCTCCTCCTCTCTCTTTGTCTCTCTGTCTCTGTCTCTCTCTCTGTCTCTCTCTCTCTCTTTCTCTCTCAAGTCGGGGATCTTAACTGTGTGGTCCTGGCTGGCTGGGAAGTTGCCTTGTAACCCTTGCATCCTTGAGCTCAAAGATGTACCAGTGGGAACGCAGTGATACAGCTGTAATAGAAAACCACATGGAAGCCAGGCGTGGTGGCGCACGCCTTTAACCCCAGCACATGGGAGGCAGAGGCAGGTGGATCTTGTAAGTTCTTGGCCAGCTGTGGCTTGTTACACAGAGAAACCTTGTTTCAAACAACAACAAAACAAAAGGAAAGGAAGAAAAGGAGGGAAAGAAGAAAAAAAGAGAAAAAGAAAGCCATATGGGTGGGACTGGAGAGATGACAGCAGTCAAGAGTATTAGTTTTTTATACAGAGGACCCAGGTTTGATTCCCAGCACCCACATGGCAGCTAACAACTGTTAGTAATTCCAGTTCCAGGGAATCTGGCACTTTCTTCTGACCTACACAGGCACCAGGCACAGATACGTGCCTACATACTGCAGACAAAACACTCATACACATAAAATAAACATAAATAAATTCTTTAAGAAGGAAAGAAAACCATATGGGAAACATCAGATGGAGCCTCTTCCAAACATTCCACTTGGGGTATGTGCCCCAAAGAGTTATTTTGAATTCATCCCTGTTCCTAGTAGCATTATTCACAGTAGGCAAAAAGCAGAAATAGCCCAAGTGGCTCTAACAGGTGAATGGATCGGCAAAATGTACACTGCTACTCTGTCTTAAAAGGTCAGGGAGCCAGGTGTGGTGGCACACGCCTTTAACCCCAGCACTCGGGAGGCAGAGGCAGGCGGATTGCTGTGAGTTCGAGGCCAGCCTGGTCTACAAAGTGAGTCCAGGACAGTCAAGGCTACACAGAGAAACCCTGTCTTGCGGGGGGCGGGGAGCAGGGCAGAGAATTCTGACATACGGTGCAACATTAGTAAACCTGAGGCCATTGTACTCAGTGAATACGCCAGCTATTAATGTGCATGGCCCTGCTTTCTGAGGTAGTTCAAGGAAGGTCAGAGACAGAAGATAGAATGGTGGTTACCAGAGGCTCAAGGATAGGAAGATGGGAGTTGTTTAGGTTTTCTGTTTGCAAATTTAAAAGTTTAGGAGATTGCTCAACAGTACAAATGAGCTTAATACTGCTGAGCTATCCCTAAAAATGATTGTGGTGGCAAACTGCTTTAAAGTAGCTATGATGGTGAATGTTAATCAGTTGAATGTGTCTTAAGTTGAGACCCTAAATGTGAAGTAGAATTAGCTTTCAGTGTCTTAGGACCTCTTCGGAGGTAAAGCATAGTGACCATAATAATAGCTAATACTTAGGGGTCACTTACTGCATGTTCTGGAAGTATGATTACAATTGGCTATAGATCCTCACTGCATCCTTAAGAAGAAAGTGACCTGGACCAGCAGGTGGTTCTTCAGTGACAGTGTATGAGAAACAGAGGCGGTAAAAACTGGGGCCTGGAGGTCTTGCACAAATTTTGTCGTATGCCAAGCAGGTGTATTAATATATAATTTTTCTTTCTTTATTTATTTAATCACTTTATAGCCTGATCTTAGCCCCCTCCCTCCTCTCCTCTCAATCCCACCCACACACTCCCCTCCCACATACTCCTTCCCCTTCTCAGAGAAGGGAGTCCCCCCCCCCAATAGGTAGCAATGCACCCTGTCACATCAAGTCAAAGCAAGATAAGCACAGTCTCTTCCATGCAGGACAGACAAGGGAGCCCAGCTAGGGGAAGGGATCCAAAGGCAGGCAACAGAGTCAGAGAGGGCCCCGCTCTAATTGTTAGGGACTCACATAAAGAACAGGCTGTATATCTTATATACTATTTGCAGGGTGAAAAATGGCCAGTGTCAGCAGAGTGCTGAGTCAGACAATGTGGGCAACCTCGGACACAGCTGCCACAGGACTGATACCCACACCCCAGGGGGAAGAGTCAGATCCCCAGAGCTGCAGCCTTGACCCCTCTGAGGCGCTGGCTCCAGCCCTAGACTGGCCTTGCCAAGTCCATTCCAGGACAAGGACACAGAACTGAAGTTCCCTTTGTCCTCTCATCAGGGCCTCTGAGACAGTCTTGGGTTGGTCTGGCCCACCACAGGAAGGCACTGGTGTTCATTCCAGGAGTTATGGAAGCAGAGAGGTGATGAAACTTGACTAAAGTCTGCACAGGCTTTACAGCATAACCCCTAACTGCATTCTAAAACTTGTCCTTATGCCCAGAGGTCAGACATTTTAGGCCATCCAGTTGCGGAAGCTGGCCTGGCTTGTTTCTGCCATGTCTTCTGTGCTTACAGTTTTTCTTACCAAGCTTCAATGTCTTGCTCCCATGCACTATCACCCACAATTGAAACTGTTTTAGGATTATGATCATGATTTGTTTTTAATCTTTTGGGACAGAGTCTCTATCTCTAGCCCAGGCTGCCCCGGGGAAACTTGCAGTCCACCTGCCTCAGCCTCCCTAGTGCTGGGATTGCAGGTGTGTTCGTTATGCCTGTCGTATTAGTTTGTTGTCAGCTGAATTATCTGTTTCCTCAAGGCAGATGGTTATGAGAAGCACAAACTAGGGAATTACATTTGTATTGTTAATGTAATGCCAGCCCCAGCAACTGACGGCCTTAGTCATCAGTGTGGTAGTAGATCAGGGCTTTCTGTTTGGCCACCGTGGGAAATCTAGTGATCATTATGCATTCACAATTAGAGGAGGTCAGGATGGCACATGTTATGAACTGAAAGTTCCCTAATTAACCCCACGCCAGCAGTCCTGCATGACCGTCACTGGTTATGCATTAGGCATGTTCTCCCTCCAGCTCTGACTCTCAGTGACTTCAAGAAAGTCCAGCACACCTCCAGCTTCCAGTTTCCTTTCTTTGGGGAAACAAAACAAAACAAAACTGAACTGTATTTTCAAAAAATATAAAGAGTTGTTTGGCCTGTGCGTGGCAGGTTATGCAACTGCCTTCAAAGACCTCACTGGCACATACATGTAAAGTTAAATAGCTAAGGATGAAACTAAATACAAGTTTTGCAAGTTTGTTTTTCTTTACAGGTTGCAGATTTAGATGATGAATTTGCTGGCTTGGTTTTAGGAGAGTTTAGTGAAAATTTTGATTTAGTACCAGCTGAAAAGGTAATGTGTTAATTTAATTATCTAGATACATTTTTACTGTGGTTTTTCTGTCTTTGGAGTGTGTGTGTGCGTGTGTCTGTGTGCGCACGCGCATGTTAACTTTTTATACTATTAAGAATGGTGGCTTAGTTGGTTATCATGTCACACGCCTTTAATCTCACTCAGCAATCAGGGAGGCAGAGGCAGGTGGACCGCTGTGAGTTCAAGACCAGCCTGATCTACAGTGAGTTCAGGAAAGCCAAGGCTACACATACAAAAACAAACAAACAAAAACAAAAACCCCACTGTCTCAAAAATAAGTAAATAAATAAAGAAATATTGTGGCTTAAAACTGAAAGCCATTGCTCACATAAGTTCTTAGTGCCAGTAACATGCTATTTCCAGAAACACTTTATAAAGTTGGAAGTTGAATGTTTTTCCTTACATAGAATCAGGATCAGTTAATTTTCTCATATCAGTGCATCTTTAATGGGCCGTGGCCCACTCAGCAGGAGGGACTTACCCCAGTCACAGAAACGTAGCCCACTAGGTGGGGCTGGTGTGCTCGTGAGTCCTAGAGGAGAAGCAGCTACTGTGGCCACTTTACTAACCCAGCACCTTCCTAACTGCATCCTAACACTCGTCCTTTGCCCACAGCTAAGGGTCGCGCTCACAGTCCACCAAAGTAGCTTCTCTACAGGAAACCACAACTGGTCATAGTACAGAGATCAGCCCCAGTGGACACAACATGTTTCATTTTATTTTATTTTTGGTTTTTTGAGACAGGGTCTCTCTGTGTAGCCTTGGCTGTCCTGGACTCGCTTTGTAGACCAGGCTGGCCTCGAACTCACAGCGATCTGCCTGCCTCTGCCTCCCAAGTGCTGGGATTAAAGATGTGTGCCACCACGCCCGTCTTTTTTTTTTGTTTGTTTCAAAGCACTTATTATATCTTAAACTTTTCTGTCTTCTGAAGCTGGATTTTCAGAGGCCTCACTCTAATGCTCTGTTGAACAAGAGGTAACACCAGACATTGAATATGCTGTGTTGTGACTGGCGTTATAAGAAATAAAGCGTGAAGAACGATGGGTGTGGGGAAGAGTGCTGTGCACAGGGTGTTGAGGGCAGGCTCCTGCCTGAGGGTCTGACAGGAACTGCTGTGCTGTGCACAGAGCCGTGTTCACTTTCTGTCTGCTCTTAGCTACAGACTGCAATACACAGAGTAACACTGGCTCAGGCTGCAGTGCCTGTGCTGTGTGGAAGTGCCTTGAAAAACAAGGGTGTTCAGCCCTTGCTGGATGCTGTGACCATGTACTTGCCATCACCCGAAGAGCGAGAGTATGGGTCTCTGTAAGTACATGACCACATACTTTAAATTCATGTCACTTGAGAAAATGAATAAGCTTTGTTTCATAAAGGTAGTTTGAAATGTCCATTAAAAAAAATAGTGGAGAGTATCTCTATAAACAATAGAAGCCATAACAATTTTCACTTTAAAAAACTTATTTTGTTCTCTTTTAAAACCTATCATAATTGTAGATTGAGTTATGAAGGTGGCTTTTTTCCTGTGTGTGTTGATTCTGCCGCCGCCTCCCTTTTTTTTTTTTTTTTTTTAGATTTATGTATTTATTTATTTATTAAGTAATGTTCTGCCTGCAGGCCAGAAGAGGGCACCAGACCTCATTATGGATGGTTGTGAGCCACCATGTGGTTGCTGGGAATTGAACTCAGGACCTTTGGAAGAGCAGACAGTGCTCTTAACCTCTGAGCCATCTCTCCAACCCATCCTTTTTTTGTTGTTGTTGTTTTTGTTTTTAAGTTTGTTACTCATTTAGTAGATCTGTTTATATTCATCAGGATTTCAGGATTTTCCTGTAGTTACATTATTTTCTGACTATAGAGAAGGGCATTGTTTCCTTCCTGCTGTCCGGCTCTCTACTTGTACAGCAGATCTCTAACCCTGACGGAGCAGTAAGTACAGTGGTGGAGAAGTGGGTTTTGTGTCAGTGAGGACATAATAACTTTTCACATCTTGAAACTAGAAAGGTGTCATGTGAAGTGAGTGAGAGCCCGGACTTCATGCTGAGTGGCCTTGTCCCATCTAATCCACGTTACTGACCTCGTTATCAGTGAAATGTAGGTGACAGGACTACTGTCTCCTAAGATAATTGTAAAGATCCAGTGAGTTAAGAGTTATTAAGCGTAAGGAACAGTACTAGCATGCAGAAAGCTTGCATATCAGCACCATTAAGAAGGACTGGGAATAAGACTGGAGAAAGGCTATAACTAGAAGTGCTTAACTTGGGGCTGCAGAGATGACTCAGAGGTTAAGAGCACTGGCTGCTCTCCAAAGGTCCTGAGTTCAATTCCCAGTAACTACATGGTGCCTCACAGCCATCTATAATGAGATCTGCTGCCCTCTTCTGGTGTGCAGGTGTACATGCAGGCAGAGAGCACTGTATACATAAATAATCTTAAAAAAAGAAGTGTTTATCTTACTTTGAGTCACGGACTTCCTTAAGAATGATGAAAATATCTTTTCCTCAGAAAAATGCACCTAATTGACAGAGTTTGCCAAGTTCGGGAAAATTCAAACTTTCCAAAACTTTTTTTAATGAATGCCAATTTAAGAACATGTTTCTCTAAGAATGCCCTTTCTGTAAGTAAGTTCAGGTGTTTACTATAGACACAAAGTGAAGTGAGAGCCTGACAGCAGCAACTGGGAAGAACGTGGAGATTCTTTGGTCTTACAACCTTTGAAGATATAGTTTTTAAGGAGAGAGTTCGTGCAGTGGCAGTGTTTACAAATATGGCAGTACTTGACAACATTAAGTATTTTAGTCAGTGATGGAGGAGCGGGCTGAAGTAGCATCACTCCCTGGCATGAGGTGCTTGGGAGGACCCTGACTGGTCTGTGCAGACGGCTGGGCCTTCTCTGATACCCCCTTTATCTTGCAGGCAGTGGTATAAGGACGACCTGTGTGCACTGGCATTTAAAGTGCTGCATGACAAGCAGCGGGGACCCCTGGTTTTCCTGCGCATTTACTCGGGCACACTGACGCCCCAGTTGGCTGTGCATAACATTAATAGAAACTGCACGTAAGGAGAAGTTTTGGTTATTTTCTAAAACTGCATCAATTTACTTAAAAGTCCTTTACTAACATAAACCCTGGCTTTTATAGGGAGAGAATGAGTCGTCTGCTTTTGCCGTTTGCTGACCAACATGTAGAAATCCCTTCTCTGACTGCTGGTAACATTGCTTTGACAGTGGGCCTTAAACAAGTGAGTGAGCACCTGGGTTCCACAGGACATCATGTAAATGTGATTTATAAATATTTTATGATAGCAAGAATTTCCCAAATCATCTAAATGTCTGTTATGTGAATATGATGGCATATTCATCAATGTGGCTGAATGTCATACATTTGCTAGAAAGAAGAATAGATTACAGACGGCCACAGACAGGGTGGATCATAGTCAAGTAAAGCTAAACTCTAGGTGATGTCCACTGCTTGTTGAAATGTATATATCAAGTTTACTTAAAATACTGTTTTATTCCCATGGAATCTTGGCCTGTGTGTGTGTGGGGGGGTGGGATTCTCTCAGGGTTGAGGGGCCAGGGGAAGGACCAAAGGAGAGCTTCTGCGGTGGGGGGTGGGGGGGAGAGGGTTTGAGGGAGGGCCAAAGGAGAGAGTCTCTCTTTCCCTGTCACTGAGTTGTCCAGGCCTGCCTTGAGCTGGCTGCCCGGCCCTGGCTGGTCTCAAACTCTCCTCCAGTGTGCTTGGTGAGTGTTTGGCCCCATTTTACAGCTGCTGTAATTTTAAAGTTTGATGTAACTTTACAGCTGACCAGGTAATGATGAAAGATGCTTTGCTAAGAAGAGCTCTCAGGGCCAGGCTTGGGTGTCTTTTGTCCCCAGGTCTGTCCTCAGTCCACTGCTCATCAGTGCTTGCTCACCACAGACACAACCTAGACATGTATAGCGCAAATAGGAAGAAATGCTTGGTGACACATCTGGTTTGGGTGGGTTAAAACTGAGGACTTTTTTTTAAATTCAGATTGGTCAAATGTAGTTTTCCATTAAACTTTGGCATCTCTCATGTTGGGATAAAAATTGTTACTTTAACCTTTTAAATCTTCATTATTAACTGCAGGTTTCAGAAAGGTTTAGGAGAAAACTTCCACGGTCTGAATTTTGTACCTGGGGTATTTTCTTTTAAGTATTTTTAAAAGATGTTATTTTATTTATTATTATACAGTATTCTGCCTGCATGTACACCTACAGGCCAGAAGAGGGCACCAGATCTCATAGATGGTTGTGAGCCATCATATGGTTTCTGGGAATTGAACTCATGACCTTTGGAAGAGCAGACAGTGCTCTTAACCTCTGAGAGCCATCTTTCCAGGCCCTGTCCTGGGGTATTTTCAAGACAGGGTTTCTCTGTGTAGCCCTGGCTGGCCTGGAACTCTCTGTAGACTAAGGAGACCTCAAACTCAAAATCTGCTTGCTTCTGCTTCCTGAGTTAAAGGTGTGTACCACTGTGCCTGGCTGAACCTGGCTGTACTAAAGTGTTTTCTCTGCCGTGCGTATCTGAGGGAGCAGTGCAAACATCTGGAGAGCTGTTACAGAAGGAAAGCAGTGTGAAGGGAATTGTAGTTTCAGAGGTCACATTCAACCCATACTACTTGGGGCTGTATCTTAGGCTTATTTAAAATACTGCTTTGTTTCCATGGAGCTTTTGCTTAGTTAGTGTTAGTGTGTGTGTGTGTGTTCTGCTTAATTGGATATTTGAGTTAATAGAGAATTTTCTGTAATGTTGTAAGACATTCCTAAGTGGTGTTAAAACATTTTGTGAACTTTTACTTGCCTTGCTATGATGAGAAATTCAGGCAAATATACTTTTAGGCAGATATATTTTTGCTAATTTTGGGATGTGTTGTATGTATGTTTCATTATTTGTTACAATTTATTACAGTGACATTTTAGATGGAGTTCTTAGAAGTTAAATGAGCCTTACTTATATAAAGTTGTAAGATCTGTGAATTATTTCTTTTAAGTAAAGTGAGAAGTACATGCTATGCTAAAATTTTGTCTCGTGGTTTTGGGTGGAAGATGAGTGCTAGCCTCTTTGCTTGCAGACTGCCACTGGAGACACCATTGTCTCTTCCAAGTCCAGTGCCTTAGCTGCAGCTCGTAGAGCGGGAAGAGCAGAAAAGAAGCATGGGAAAGACAGTGAAGCAGAGAGTCTGCTGTTAGCCGGCGTGGAGGTCCCAGAGCCTGTCTTCTTCTGCACCATAGAACCACCGTCAGTGGCTAAGCAGCCAGGTACGACAGTGTCAGCTCGTGGGTGTCTGTAGCGATGGAGGTAGTGTCAGTGAGTCCTCAGAAGACTTCCTGTGTGACAGAGCTAACTTTTACGTGTGCTTACTGCTCAGCATTTCTTGCGGCTGATCTGTATTTACCTGAGTCACTTTGATTTTTTTTACAAACTCCATAATATATTTTAGTCATTTTTTTTATTCCATATTCTTTGTTTGTTTGTTTTGAGACAGGGTTTCTCTGTGTAGCACTTACTTTGTAGACCAGGCTGGCCTTGAACTCACAGAGATTCGCCTTTCTCTGCCTCTGCTGGGATTAAAGGCGTGTGCCTACTCTGCCCAGTCTTGTAATAATTTTTACGGGATTCCAAGTAATTGGCCCTGCCCTGCCCTCATAGTGTTAGGTTAATTAGGACATGATTTGTAACTGATTCACTTTCTGCATCTCAAATTTGAACCAATTCTGATTTCCTGAGGATGTTTTGCCCATTATGGTTTCTCCTCTTTCACCTAGTCTTGCTCACGTTATAAAGGGTTTCCCTGCCTCTTTAGGTCTCAGCTCAGACATCAGCTCTGTGTGGCTCTCAATAAGTTCTCTCTTACGAAGACCACCTAAAGACAAACTTTCTAGTTTTCTTTTCTTTTTTTCCTTTCTTTTTTAAAGATTTATTTATTTGTAATTTGTACAATTCTGCCCACATGTATGCCTGTACTCCAGAAGAGGGCAGCAGATCTCATTATGGATGGTTGTGAGCCATCATGTGGTTGCTGGGAATTGAACTCAGGACCTTTGGAAGAGCAATCAGTGTCCTTAACCTCTGAACCATCTCTCCAGCCCTTTAGTTCTCTTTAATCCCCCGCAAAGAACATTCTTTATTTCCTCTCCATATCTCTTAAGATTCAGTGGGAAAGAAAATATCTAGCCAAGTGTGGTTGTAGTTCATCTACCCAACTGGAATGCACATGAAAGAAATTGAAGTACACATGTAAGATCCCAAGTAATGAAAGAAACTGGGTCTTTCCTTGTTCAGTTACTGCGGGAACAGCATCTAATGTAAGACAGATAGATGTAGCAGGGGCTAGAGCAATGGCTCAGTTGTTAAGAGCCCTGGCTCTTTCAGAGGCCTTGGGTTTGATTCCTAGCATGCGTGTAGCTGCTCACAATCGCCAGTAACTCAAGCTCCAGGAGATCTGGTGTTCTCTTATGGTTTCCTCAGTACCAGCCACTTATGCGGTACATATATTATATATGCATGCAGGCACTTACACATAACACATTTTTTTAAAAATGTAGCAAAATCCCAAATATGAAATGCATGAAATGTGAATAGTTTTCATCTCAAGCATTTCAGGTAAGAGAATGTTCATCTGGTATATCATTTAAACATGAAGTAATATAAAAAGTATTCATGACGTCTAGAGAGATAGCACACTGGTTAACAACAGTCACTGCTCTTGCAGAGCGCTAGGTTGAGTTCCCAGCATCCAGTGCTGGTCATCGGGGGTAGCAACCATCTGTGACTTCATTTTCAGAGACTCTGACACCCTCTGGCCTCCAAGGACATCAGCACACAAGTGGTGCACACACATATAAGCAGTCAGAATGCTCAGACACGCAAACCTTTTGAAAGTACGATTTTTTTTTCATATTAAGTCTTTCAAATCTGGTGTGCATTTTACATTATTGCACCTATTAATTCAGACCATTAACACTTAGAAGTGGCCGGTGGCTGCTGTTAGGCAGCATAGCTCTAGGCAGACTGCCCTATATACCTTAGAACGATTTGAATGGATGTAGTTGATAAAGTTATTCATTAATCTGTGGCTCAGCCCTTTCTTTGGCTGCACTTTGTAGCCTGTGGAACTTTTATAGAGAAGGCAAGCACATACTCCATGCCTCTCATCTTCCTTCTCATCCAGTGCTGCTCTTCACTGCCTGATGTCTGGCTGCCGCCGGCTTGCTTCTTTCCCCAGCTCACCCTGGAGATGTGTGCATGTCACTCACCTTTTGGCACCTCTCACTGGAATGGTCTTACATGTTTTAGTCTCCACAAAGCATTTCTGGCTCTTTGAACTTTTCATCTTTTATCAATGTACCTATCTGCTTGTTAGTCTGTGCTCCCCACTTCAGACTTACTGTTAAGTTACTTAGAAATGGAGTGAAGATAACAGATGTTATTTCATCACTCAGATTTGGATCATGCCTTGGAACGCCTTCAGCGTGAAGATCCCAGTTTGAAAGTGAGGCTCGATGCTGACTCTGGACAAGTATGTATATTACCCAGCCCTAAGAAGGAGAGAGAGGGCCGGCGTGGTTGTGCACGCCTTTAATCCCAGCACTCGGGAGGCAGAGGCAGGTGGATTGCTGTGAGTTCGAGGCCAGCCTGGTCTACAAAGTGAGTCCAGGACAGCCAAGGCTACACAGAGAAACCCTGTCTCGAAAAACCAAATAAATAAATAAATAAAATAAAATAAAATAAGAAGAAGGAGAGAGGACATGCAAATAACATGGATTACTCCTATAAGAAAAAGCTCTGATTCATATGAGTTTCTCTTTATGTATGTTGTCATTCTAAATAATCATTCTCTTCACTTCCCTAAAATAATTACATTTCCCTAAAGTAATTTCATTTCACATACACAGATCACTCCCCATCAGTTTTGACTCTGTAATATAGGCTTTTGTGAAGTTTTGAAATTAGTTTCAACTCTTCTGTCTCTTACACTGATACTAAAGGGAGGTTAGAAACCACAGAAGCAAGCTTTTCTGTTCAGTGCATATTCAAACCAGCCTAGGGGTTGTCTTTGCCTTCAACATTCAGAAAGCATCTGTGTGGTTGGGAGAGGCCTTAGGAAGACGTTATTTATCCTAGTCTCAAGACATTGTCTTTAGGCATAGTTTCAAACAGTTGTCTGCTTCTTCAGTAAGAAAAGGGCTTTAGCCAGGCGTGGTGGTGCACACCTTTAATCCCAGCACTCGGGAGGCAGAGGCAGGTGGATTTCTGAGTTTTAGGCCAGCCTGGTCTACAAAGTGAGTTCCAGGACAGCCAGGGCTACACAGATAAACCTTGTCTCAAAAAATGCCATCACCACCACCATCACAAAAAAACAAAAACAAAACAACAACAACAACAAAAAGAAAAAGGGAAAAGAAGGTTTAAACCAGACTTTTAGGTGGCTCATACCTGTGATTTCAGTACTTGAGAGGCTGAAGTAATAGGATTGCTACAAGTGTGAGGTAAACTTGGACTGAGTAAAACCCTATCAAAAGCAAACCTGGGGGCTGGAGAGATGGCTCAGTGGTTAAGAGCACTGTCTGAGCTTCCAGAGGACCTGGGTTCAATTCCCTGTACCCACATGACAGCTCACAACTGTTTATAACTTTCTAGAGGACCCATGTTCAATTACCACCAATTTATAACTCCATTTCCAGGGAATCCAATCCTTCTTATGAATCCCTGGGCACCAGGCACACCAGTGGGGCACAGACATACATTCAGCAAAATATTGATACACATAAAATAAAATATTAAAAACTTGGACCAGTGAGATACCTCAGTGCCTAAAGGCACTGGCTCATAGACCTGATGACCTGGATTCCATCCTGGGATCCAAATAAGCTGTCCTCTGACCTCTACACGTGCCTCTCCCTCCATCACGCACAGACACACAGGACTAATAAATAAATAATGGACACACTACATGCAAAGAAGATAAAAGGCATTATCCACCTTTAAGCCCAGCACTCGGGAGGCAGAGGCAGGCAGATCTCTGTAAGTTCGAGGCCAGCCTGGTCTACAAAGTGAGTCCGGGACAACCAGGGCTATTACACAGATAAATCCTGTCTCGAAACACCAAAAAAAAAAAAAGCATAGTCCAGAGATTATAAATAGTGACCGCAATTTGGAATGTGGTAGGCACTGTATATAGCCCTAACTTGATGCCACTTACTTACCCAGCTGGTAATCAGACTTCATGGAAGGAGACTGTGTTCAAAGAGTTCACTGCAATTGGTGTATTAACCTAGTCAGCAAAGTTGGAAGTAGTAATTTTTCAAAATTATTATGTATGCAGTGCCCTGCCTGCACATATACCTGCAGGCCAGAAGAGAGCACGATGGTTATGAGCCACCATGTGGTTGCTGAGAATTGAACTCAGGACCTTTGGAAGAGCAGCCAGTGCTCTTAACCTCTGAGCCATCTCTCCAGCTCCAGAAGTAGTATTTTTAAATAGGAGCCCCAAGAACATTTCAAAATAACCTCAGTTGTAATTAATAGAAAATTACTTAAATATGTGAACATTTCTTTTTGTAATACTTTGCCTTACCTTTTTCCTGTATACAGTATTTTGTTTTATTTTTTCCCTTTTGCTACCAGACCGTCCTGTGTGGCATGGGGGAGTTACATATTGAGATTACTCATGAGCGGATCAAGAGGGAGTATGGCCTAGAGACCTACCTTGGGCCTCTGCAGGTGGCATACCGGGAAACCATCTTAAACTCAGTGCGTGCCACAGGTACATTTTGGACATTCTGGGTTTGTTCAGTGTTTAGCTGTATAAACAGGGACCACAGATTCTAGGGTCTCCACAGTTTTACTCTGTATTTAAAAAAAAAAAAAAAATTGTGAAGAACAGAGGCCTGGTGCCATTGCTACCCAGTCCTTAGACAAATGTGTTTTCTGGTGGCTGTGGGGCAGGGTAAGCCAGTGAAGTGGATGGCTTGTTTCAGTCCTTACCACTGACAGGAGTATAAGAATGTGAAGCTAATGAATTATAGTTAGTATATGAAGCTAGTGAGAAGTTCTGCTATAGTGCCCATTAGCACACCTAAAACTGGCCGAGTCTTGTGACTACCCTTCACTGAAACTTGAGTGAGCCGAGCATGACTGCAGTGGCACAGGAGCTTTGCTTCTGCACTATACATCTGCAGCAATGAAAAGACAAGATAAACCCTCCTTTAATTAATGCCTGAGCTGGTTAAGATGAAACTCTGGAGGTTAAAAGAAAGAGGGAACAGGAATCTGGGCAAGTTCGTGAGCACTGCACTCATCAGCTGTCATCCTTCCTCTCTGTCCAGCACTGGAGGGCACTTCCTTTCAGAGAGAGCTGACTTGAGGGAGTCCTCTCCACAGAGGCAGGAGGCTAGGAAACACATCTGGGCATGCATCCAGGGGAGCACCAGAATCCATCTTTACAAGTTTCTAGTGCAGGGCTTTAAGCCTAAATTCACAGGACCCGATTGACCTGAGAAACTTTAAGGTTTATGTTAGACACTCATAGATAGAACAGCATCTGGAAGAAGCTGGAGGAAGCAGAAGGCCTCTGAAAACATGTATTTCAACCCAGGCCTCAGGGGCGTCCCACAGTAAGGTACTCTACAAATAAATGCTTTAGACAGGGAAATAAAGGTCCCAAGATTATAGGAACCAGCTTGCCAGCTGCACACCACTGAGGAATGATTTGAAATTATCACTCACACATATGGCCGTGTGTGTGAGAGAGAGAGACAGAGAGAGAGACAGAGACAAAGAGAGACAGACAGAGATCATCAATAACAGAAGGAAGAGGGCAGGAGGGCAGGTCTTCCTGAATGGAATACAAAGTGCTGCTGACAGGTGTAGGGTGGGAGCATGATTGGAATGGAGCACAGCCTGGAAGAAAAAGAAGTGGCCCCCTCCCTCCTTTGCATGTGTTTCAATGTGTTTGTTTTCAGATACCCTTGATAGGACGTTAGGAGACAAGCGCCACCTTGTGAGAGCAGAACTGGAAGTCCGGCCAGCTGAAGCGCCCTCTGGTGTGGCTGAGATCCAGTATGCTGACTGTGTTGGTGAAGACCTCCTGCAGGCCTCACGTGAGGCCATTGAAAATGCAGTCCACAGTGCATGCCTCCAGGGTGAGGGCCGCACACAGCACACGCTCCCCTTGATTGCTCTTCCCTCCCACTCTTCTCACGCTGTAGTGTAAGCCAGGACCTTGTCCACACCATCGTGCTGTGCCTCAGTACTATACTCCTAGCCTCCTAATCATCCCATGGTTTCCAGATATTTTAATGTTCTCTCTGAATTTCTTTGTGTTTCACTTGTATTTTGTTCTTTTTTTAAAGACAGAGTTTCTCTCTGTAGCCCTGATTGTCCTGGACTTGCTCTGTAGACCAGGCTGGCCTTAAACTCACAGAGATACGCCTGCCTCTGCCTCCCAGGGTGCTAGTATTACAGGCTTACGCCATCACCGCTGGCTCTTCAGTTGTATTTTTGTTGCATTATTCTTGTGTTATTGTATTATTTATATTATTCTACTTTATTGTCTCCTGACTCAGGTCCTTTACTTGGATCCCCAGTTCAAGATGTGGCAGTAACACTACACTCACTTATGGTTCACCCCGGTACCTCCACAACTATGGTTAATGCCTGCATCTCAAGATGCGTACACAAGGTATAGAGCGCTCTGCATGCTTCTGCTTTAAGGGAATGCACTGAGTGAGCCCCAGAGGTTCCACAGGCAGCTGTGTCCATAGAGCTTGACCTATGACCTTGTCCTCTTGGGGTCATCGAGGTGGCTCAGTGGGTAAAAGCACTTATCACCAAGCCTTTAATCTCCAGGACCTGCATAGTAGAGAGATCTGACTCCTGAAAGTTGTCCTCTGAGTTTCATATGTGCACTGTGGTGCTCCTGAGCACACACAAATGTAATTTTTAAGTTTTAAAACTAGTTCTTACATGGGAAGTCTTTGATTTTTGTTTTTTTAACCAAGTTTTCATTTGAAAGATAGATTGCTATTAAAAGACATCCTGAGAAGCTAGGCATGGTGGCACACGCCTGTAATCACAGCACTCAAGGAGGTAGGTAGATCTCTGAGTTAGAGGCCAGCCTGGTCTACAAAGCGAGTTCCAGGACAGTCAAGTCTACACAGGGAAACCCTGTTTCCAAAAACAAACAAAAATACTGATTTTGGCAAAAGATCTATGCTTTCTCCTTTCCAAACATATAGCTACTAGCTGCAAGCTTGCCCTGTGGGTTTTTTTTTTTTTTTTTTTTTTTTTTTTTAACTTACTCACTTTACATCCCTCCTTCCCTCTCTCCCATCCACCCCAGCTGGACTGAGTGTCCTCTTCCCCTGTGGCCTGGCAAGGCAGTCCCCACCAGGGGAAAGTGATCAAAAAGCTGGCAACAGAGTTCATGTCAGAGACAGCCCCTGCTCCCTTTATTAGAGGACCCACATGAAGCCTGAGCTGCCCAGTGGCTACATCTATGCAGGGTCCTTGGTTGGAGCTTCAGTCTCAGCAAGCCCCTCTGGGCCCTGGTTAATTCAGCCAGTGCTCTTAACTGCAGAGCCATCTCTCCAGTCCCAAGCCTGGTGCATTTAAATGGACAGATCTGGGGTCAGCTTGACACTGGGTTTTAATGTAAAGGACAGTGAAATCTAATATTTATTCTAATTTGTGAGTTTGTTCAAATTAAGATTGCTTTTATTAAAAACAACAACAACCCCAAACAGATCAGTCCCATTGAGAAACAGGTTTAGACCAAGCATCTTCCCTCTCAAAGTATCAAGCATGTGATCCCCTGAGATGTCCTTGAGTGCCATGCCCTGCTTCCTGTCTTAGTGACCCAGCAGAGCTGACAACCTCCTGTGCCTGTTTCCCAGTGTCGGAGTGTCCTAGCTTAATGGAAGATAAGTCAATAGTGAAACCTTAAAGCATTATGGAAAGGTGTTTGAATTTTATTCTGGAAACAATGGAGAATGAATGTTTTGAAGATTGACATATATTCAGAGCACAGAAGTGATGGCATGGGAAAGACAGTCTAAGACAGACAGGAAGTAGATGAGGTCTGAACTAGGGTACCAGCAACTGGCGTTTACTGGAAACAGGAAATCAGAGAAGTATTTATGTGTGAGCTGAAAACTACTAATGCCATCAGCAAATAAGAAAGGCCAGAGGAGTGGTTGGAAAGTAAATGCTGAGCTTAGTTTGGGGCCCAAAGCAGGCCCAGTGGAGACATCAGAGAGTGGGCTGGGAACTACTGTTGAAGCTACATAAAGCCTGATTTTGAAGCTCTGCAATTAGGTAATGCTCAGAAGACTGTGAGAAGGACAGAGGGCAGTTCTGGAGGGCAGCACTGTTCTTGAGTTGCAGAGCCTAGCTCCTAGTTGTAGCATTTTCCTCTTAATTTTTACCTTTTATCTTGAAAATATTTTCAGCCCTTGTGTGGCCTTTGAATTCTTAGATTACAAACTGTGTAATAAAGAAAGGGTTTGTTCATAGAGAATTGTCCTGACCATTAACTTGGTTGTTGGCCCTTTTAAAGCTTCTCCAGCATGTGGCTACTAGTCCAAGTTCATTCTTGGCTCCTTATAAAATGTTGTCTGTGGAGAGTTAAAGCAAGTGAGGTCACCAGAGCCCTCCGCTCAAGAATACAGCAAACAGTTCAGACTTGGTGTGCGTCTTCCTTTTCCTTGAATAGAGGTTTGTTCACCTTGTGGAATCTCCTAGGCCCTGAAAACTGCTGCCAAGCAGGTGCTGGAGCCCCTGATGCATCTTGAGGTTACAGTGGCTAAAGAGTACCTCAGCTCTGTCCTCGCAGATTTGGCACAAAGAAGAGGTTTCGTCCAGGAAATCCAGACTCGCCAAGACAACAGAGTTGTTGTAGGATTTGTTCCTTTAGCAGAGATTATGGTAAGTTCTTTGCATTTGTGATGTACATATTCCTTAATATAGAGATCTGGTCTGAGTAGATCCAGCAAGCAGCAGGGCTTGCTTTAGAGAACTCATGCCACATTTCCAACCACCAGGCGTGTGGGGACTCCCCCTTCAGTTGTGCTGAGAGGTAGGGAGCATGGCCTTCAGGCGGGCCATTTCCAACCTGAGGGCACTGTACCAAAATGTGGTCTGAGTGACCGGTTTCCTTTCCTTGCATTTTTCCCTTTGGGCCATACGTTTTGTGGCCAGCATCAGTCTCTTCCCTAACCAGGCACCTCTGCTCCTAGGATAGGCCCCAGCAGACAAAGAGCAACAGACAGAGTCATATTACCAAATTCCCAGGCCTCAGAATGCATGCACAGCTGACTTACCTGATGCTAAGTTTTCCTGTTTGCCATAGTATTTCCTTTTTTCTGAAGCGCTCCCTGGAGGTGGTGGTACTTATCAACACCTTCTCTGCTGTGTTCTGAAGATAATCCACAGGGTAAGAAACAGAAGCTTAAATTAAGTGCAGTAACAAACTGACATTCTTTTCATTAGGGATATTCAACTGTGCTTCGAACACTGACATCAGGCTCGGCAACTTTTGCCTTAGAGTTGTCTACTTATCAAGCCATGAGCCCTCAAGACCAGAGCATGCTGCTCACCCAGAGAAGTGGTCTGGCCCAAGTGCTTTAGGTCCTTGGAAACGGGGAAATGCCGGGGCACTTAACTGCTGGTAAATTTCTGCTTCGGGATGTGGAAAGAACTTGACAAGATGTACTGTAATGGCATTGGAGCTGCCATTCTAACACTGTGTGGGGCATGCTTTGCTGTAAATGCAGACAGCTGTGCCCTGGTTCTCTTGCTCTGTTGCTGTGATAAAATAATGTGATTGAGACAGCTTATAAAGGGTTTGTTGGGCTCAAGGTTCCAAAGGAGAGTCCATACTTGCAGGGACAAGGCAGCGGGAAGCTGAGAAAGCCCTGTTCTAACCTCAGGCACAAAGCAAAGGACAAACTACAAGCAGGGCAGGCAGTGAGCTCTGAAGACACCCAGCGATGGTCTTCCTCAGGTAAGGCTGTACCGCCTTCCCAAATGGTACCTCTCACTGCAGACCAAACATCCAAACCTGGGCCTAGGAGGGAGATTCCTCATGTCTGTCTGTGTACCTTGTGTATCCCTGGTGTCTGTGGAGGTCAGAAGTGCTTGTTATGCCCCCTGGAACAGGAATTATGGGTTGTCAAGAACCACCATATAGATTCAGGGGCTGAACTCAGTCCTTGCAAGATGCCGAGCCTTCTTTCTAGCCCCGCGTTCCTCGTTTAGACCACTGCAATGATGAAGGCATGCGTGCAGTCCTTTGCAGTATGAGTGGCATCACTACACTTTTCCTTTTATTTTTTAAGCTGTTCACATAAAAGATGCCAGTATTCAGTGTGTGATACAGGCAGAGAGATTCAATCAATAAACAGATGGTTTATTTAGAAAAACAGCCTAACAAATCTTGATTTACATGACTTCAAAATCAACATGATTATAGTTCAGAATGCTGAAGACTTTCTGTCAGTTTTCTACTTTATTCTCAGAGTTACAGTGTCCAGTAAAAAGAGGTTGTGCAGCTATTCCACGGCTATGGATAGAAAACATAAAAAAGATGTCTTAGATGGGAGGCTACCATCAAATCACTTTAGCACACCCCTCAACCACGCCCTCCCACCACTGCCCTGCTTTGCAATGGTTTAATAAGTCTAGTTTAAGCTACTAACTCCTTTAAGATTGCAATTATACCAAAATATATCTTGCAGGTGTTACTCTCTCTGCAACAATGAACAGTTTCTACCATTAAATCCTACTTTCCAGGTTGTCATTTTTACTTACTGCAAGACAAAAAGCTGAAGAAACTAGTGACACTGAGTACTGGGCTTTAGTAAGAGCTCTCACCTGACCATTCTGCAGCGATGTGCCACCAGTCTGCTGTAGGCATTCTCCAAGTCGTTGACAGTTCTAGGACTCCAGAGTCTCTCACCAACAGCGCTTGCCCGAGGCCTGGAATTTAAAATACGTGTCTCCCAAAGTAGTTTAGATTTCTTTTTCCCTTAAGTCACCTACTTAAGGAAAATCTTTAAAGCCAAGGCATCCTTCACACCAGCTGGCACCCGTTTAACTCCTTACCATAGCCTTGGAATAAGGTTAGTTGCATCCACATATTCTCCCCATAGGCAAGCCTCTCCACCAATGACAAGTTGTTTCTGCTTCTCAGAACCTGCATTAAAGTGGGTGAAGGGAGAAAGGTTAAGCTGTACACATGGTTTCCTCTCTATAGTCACCCTACGTTACCTTTCCGCACCCTCCTACAGGCAGCAGAACCGTTCTTCCCTCCCTGGCTCAGTGCTGTAGTGAGCAGAGGTAGAGAGCCTTTTCATAGGGCCCTGTACAAACTCATTTGGATACCACATTCAATCCCTTCCCCATTTCCTATTAGTGGTGTGCCAGAAAATACAAATTGGAGTATTACCTAATTTTTTGATGGACTGTGACCACTATACCTATCTTTGATTTGTATTCCTCTTGGTGTTTAAGAACAAAACAAGAAAAAGCATCTACAAACCATTTTTTATAATTAACTTTTAATCCTCAACATGCTTTCTAGAGAAAGTCATAATTTCCAGTGGAGCATTATTTTAGACTTAATTATAATTTCATTTTCTAAGCTAAAGACTGATATCCAAAACTATATAAAATGGGAGTCCTAATAAAGTAACTGAAAACCCAGGCCCCCACAGCCTGAAATCCACCAAAGCAAATGGGAACCTCACTTGGGTATCTCATGAAGTTACACACTCAGACATCTCAGATATAAAAAGCAACCAACTGCATGAAAATGGAGGCCGATCTAAGGGGTGTGCTTATGTATTTCATTTAGACTGTACATCGCTCCTATCAGAAGTTAAAATGACACCGTCTGATTTTTAATAAAATCAAAGATCAGACATAAAGGGAGTAATAGAGTGGTATCGAGGGTAGACTTGGGAGGAGAGGATGGAAGTTTTGGGAAGAAACCAGCAGTAAGGATGTTTGCTTTACTCACCAGTAAAGTCAAGAGGCTCTGCCTTGTAGTACCGTCTCCAGTCCTGCCCATAGCTGATAAGGTCCAGGTACCAAGGAGCAGACAGGATCACAGGTAATCCCGCTGCTGTGACTTCTCTTAGCACCTCTAAGTAATTTTCACTCTTCCACACTTCAACCACCGTGCCTGGCTGAAGCTATTAAAGGCAGAGATTGCATTCACAGTGTTGATTGGTAAACATAACCAGGCATCCTGTTTTTTTTTTTTCCCTTGTGGCCAGTGCCATGTGCTGTCCATTCACTGGGTTTTCATTGCTACTCAAATCTCACCAACTTTAAAACTGGATGCTTAGCCCCTTGCCCATAAGCTAACACCTCAGAGGTGTAAAAAAGCTCAGGGTTAAGATTGGAACCTTAGGCCCTCTCCTGCCACACCAGTGTGAGACGCCATCAGCCTCCAGGCTTGTAACACCTACTGTTAATAACTGTCAGAAACACAGTGTTTTTTAGAAGTGTATATTGATTTTACCTACTTTAAAACCACTTTAACAATTTTTTTTAAAAGCTTATTTGTTGTTTGCTTTGCTCTTAAAAACAAAAAGGAACTTGATTCAAAAATACTTCAGCTTGTGAGACAGCAGGAGTTGGGGGAAGAAACGAGAAGGAAACAGTAAGTTGTCTATCACTAGTGGAGTCTTGCATCTGCGTACTATCGTATAAGCACACGTGTGCATGGGTAGGGTTGCCATCTTACTCTGATCACCTTATTCCCTTGAGAAAGCATCTCGCTGAACCTGGAACTATGCTGGAGGGCAGTCCCAGCCCCTCACAGAGTTTGGGTTACAGGTACACACTAGGCCATGCGTGGCTTTTTAAAGTTTATTCTTGACAATTTCATATATGTATATAATGCATACTGATTAATCTCTCCCTTGAATCCCCACCAATCTCTCAACTCTCCCACAGTCCTTTCCCCTAGACTGAGGAGTTTTGGCTTTGTGTGACCACTGGACTGGTACCATCTGTTGGAGCCTGGTAGGGTCACCAGTAGGTACACAAATGAAGGCAAAGACTCCTCTCCTTGAATCTGATTCTAGCAAATCGTTCAGCAGCGAAGAATGGAGGCCTTTCACCCCCTCCTCCATCCACCCTAACTGCTGATGGAACATCCAGCTTTTAAAGCAGGTGCTAGGGACTGAACTAAGGTCCTCAGGCTGGTACAGCAAGCAGTCTGACCTACTAAGCCATTACTGCAGCTGGACATGAAGTTTCCACAGTCCTTACCGTCACTCCATCTTCAAAAACCTCTTGCCAAACAATGGAGCTCTTCTTCAAGGGTGTAATAATATCCAAAATCCTAGCAGTGAGCAAATTGACAGTTATTTAGAACTACAAAGTTAAAACACTCTTAAAACATGCATGCTTTCTACCAACAACTACAAGCAATGTTGACAGGTACTGTAGCTCAGTATAACCTAGCTATACAGAACCAGCTAAAGCTGGGTAGCTGAGGCAGGGTGGAAAGATAGGAAAAAAGGGTAAGGGGAAGTGGAAACTGGCAAAATATCCTTCAGCCTCAAGACAACCTGAGCTAGGTCTTGCTGACTAGAGACTGCCCTACAAAGAAACTCCACAAAGTACACGCCTGTAAAACACCCAGGCAAGATTAGTCTAAGGGTGGAAACACATCTTACCCTCTGGTATAGAAAACTTGACTTAATTTTTAAATTTTAATCCATGTTTTTGTCTTCCTCATATGTAAACTTCCCCTTATATTGCCTCTTTAAACAATGTAGCGGAGCCCTCCAATCACTTCTATAGCCACTACTGAAACACAGGCTCTGCTGCCCCATCTAACTCTTGTGTCCTAATTGAGCTCAGTTGTCTCACTGTGGCTTGAAAAGCCCAGCCACACATGAACAGAGGTGCCTCAGGGGAGACAGCTTCAGCACTGAGCTGTTTGCTATGCTTGTGACACATCTTTATAGAGCAGTGGTTAGTACAGCTCCTCATTGCGAAGACTCTAACCATAAGACTGTTGTTGATACCTCATAACTGACTTTGCTACTGTTATGAGCCATAATGTAAATATCTGACAATTCCAACGGTCTTTAAAGGGGTCCATGACTCACGGGTTGAGAACCTCTGATACAGAAGCACCAAATAAAGCTGGGTAGCAACTCACATAGCTCATGTGTTGGGACCTAGTGTAGTAGAGATAATTGGCTTGTGTTTATGAGCTGCTGATGCCTCTGAAGTAGGAAGAAGTGGCCTCAAACTCATGTAAAGTTGTCCAAACAGAACTAGTAATTTCAAGGGTTTCTTGGAAAAAAGAAAACTGTAACCTAACCTGTCCTGTTGCATCAATAACACCAGCTGTTAACTGGCACATATATTTAGTTAGACAGTAACAAGCTCTTGAAAGGGTAAGACAGAATAGCACACAAAAAGCCAAATTGGAACAGAATGAATGCAGAGCCTGGAAAACCACAGCCTGCTTTTCTATGGCCTGCAAGCCAAGAATGGATTTTGAATCTGCAAGGCTTTCTATCTTTTTTGACAACATGCAACTCCACATGGCCCATGAAGCCTAAGGCTGTGGTCCTTTGTGGGGGAAATGGTCCGTCTGTTCTTTCTCATGCAGTAGTGGCCACCAGTCCCCTTGCTGTGGAGTGCTAGAAACGGAGCTGATGCAGACAGGCATGAACAGCTGTGGCCACTATATACCACACAGCACAGTAAGAAGCCAAAGAGATGCCCTAGGGCTTGACAGAGGCCATGGGGTCTAGTGCTTGAATAGTGCCCAAGACACAGGTCAGGACTCAGAGACAAGTTCTCAAAAAACGGGCAGCTCCTCCCTCTATTTCCATAGTCACTGCAAAAGGCTCACCATCATAAAGAAAACAGTACACAGCGTTCCTTTCCTTAGCGGGCTTTCATGTCTCCACTTTTGTAAGGGGTGGAGAAAATGAGAAAGTACAGCAGAAAAATAAGTTATAGCATAAACTTGTATAAAAGCATTGATGATTAGTCTTTCAAATGACTTACTTTTTAATATAAAAAGATTCTAGTTTTTTGAAATCCTTGCCAAAGCCTTTTTTCTTCATGAAGTCTTGGATATTTGGATTTGATATCCTTAAATAAAAAAAATGACTGAAATGTTAAACATTTTGATGTGTCCAGTTTATTATTTGAAGCAGTATGCATCCCAAACATCAGTTAAAGAGTCTTTAAAGTATTAAAAGGAAGTCCAAGTTCTCAGTTATGAGTTCTCTTACTCGTCTAAAGTATTTTTCCAGAAATTATTTTTTTAAAAACTCTTACTTAACACTCTCCCCTATTTAGTCCTTCCCTTCTCCGCTAAAGCTCTTCTTTTCCTTACAGCCTGTTAGGTTTTTTGAGACAGTCTCATTGTAGTCCAGGTTGACCTTGAACTCACAACACTCCACATCCGTCCTCCTAAGTACCGGGATTACATTTGTGCCACCAAGACTGGGAAACATAGATTTTGCTATTCTTTTTCCTGGAGTCGGTGTCTTACTCTATAGCCCAGGCTTGCCCTTGATCTTTATTGTAAGCATGAGCTACCATACCCAGCTTCTACTCCTCAATTCTTCTTCCTAAGCTTTGCCTCTCAAATATACATTTTTAAAAAAATATACATTCTTTAATAATTAACCATCTGAGGAATTGTTCAAACCCTTATAAGGAGATCTTCCCCTGTTCAGTGTAGATTCTGTATATCTACACTTTAAGAACAAAAACTGAAAAAAATAATAAAAAGTTTAGAGTTATCATACCAGCATTCAAAATCCACCTCATCTCCTCCCAAGTGAATGAACTCATCTGGAAACACACTGCTGATTTCTTTGAAAAATGTGGCAAAGAATGTGTAAGTTGTATTTAGAATTGGGTTTACAGGTCCAACCCTTTGCGTTTGCCTTCTTTGACTGTAACATGGAGTTAGGAGGTCTTTCTGACCTAGAAAAAAATAAAGGTTTATTTTTATAAGGATATTAATCACAAAGACCTGAATATGTACATCTTTATGCTATAGATGGTCCTCCCCTTACAATGGTGTTGAATCCCAACAAACCTCATAAGTGAGTTGAAAGTACCCATAGTCAGAAATGCACTTGACACACTACCCCACCAGGTGTAGCTCAGCACGCTGTAGCATCTGTGTTTGCGTGTCTGCTGGGGCCTGGGACTTCCTAAGGACTCATAGCACTAGCCTGGGAAAAGATCAAGGGTCAAAGCATGGTTTCTATCGAGTCTGAGCCACTGATGCCATCACAACAGACCACGCAAACCCTGAGCACCAGGGCTTTGTGGTGCTGACACTATAGAAAGTTTTTAGAGAGAAGATGGACAACCACATTTACCAAGATTCCTCGGTTTCTCCCCAGGAAGACAAGAGCTACTTCCTCATTCCCGCTTTGCTGCTTTTAGACAGGCTGAGGTCTTCTCCACTTCAGATGGCAATTGCGCTTCAATACATAGCTCAATGTGAATAGAAACCCTAGCTGCCTTTCAATATGATCTAACAAAAAAAATCCTCATTCTCTGGTTTCCGACAGCTCTGCCTGGGGCCTCCCCAAGCTCTGCAGCCCCATCTGGAGTCTGTTCCTGAGAATGTCTCGGGCTCTTCTCGTTACTTTTCAAGCCTGCTTTCACCTTCCCAGTGTAGGACTTCCCGCATCTCTTCCCATCTGTGACCTTGGCAAAGGTTTTCCCCAAATGTGACCCCAATCATGCTACGTCTCTACTCGGAAGTTTGCACTAGTTTCCGGGGCGTGTTGATGAAGCCCACTACTGTCATCACAGACCTTGGTGATGTCCTTTCCAAATTCAGTTCCCATTGTTTTCCATGTCTACCATGATATTACAACGTGTTGAACAATTACAAATGCTGGGTCTCCTGCTGTGGACTTTCTATTGTTTATCTGATGCTTAGAAATGTCAGCCCTGGGCTGGAGAGATGGCTCAGTGGTTAAGAGCACCGCCTGCTCTTCCAAAGGTCCTGAGTTCAATTCCCTGCAACCACATGGTGGCTCACAATCATCTGTAATGTGATATGGCGCCCTCTTCTGGCTTGCAAGAGTACATGCAGGCAGAGCACTGTATACATAATAATAAATAAATATTAAAAAAAAAAAAAAAAAGAAATGTCAGCCTTATTTTATGGATGGGGAAACTGGAGGTGAAGTGTTAACTTGCCCAAGGTTTACTCTCCAAATGACAAAAGCAGAATCTGCATACAAACAGCCCGGATCCCACATTCTTTAAAGATTTATTTATTTTATTTACTGCATATGAGTGCTTTATCTGCAGAAGAGGGTATCAGATTACATTATAGATGGTTGTGAGCCACCATGTGGTTGCTGGGAATTGAACTCAGGACCTCTGGAAGAGCAGGCAGCGCTCTTAACCACTGAGCCATCTCTCCAGCCCCTGGATCCCACATTCTTAATCACCACCTCTAGCATCTCCTAAAGTTGGTTCCACTCTGTTTCCACTACATACTGTTTGCATGCCTTTCTTCATGGTGTTCCCTCTACCCGAAACATGAGTATATTCTGTGCTCCCCCAAAAGCATGCCAATCAAACAATTAAGTTATCATGTTCCACTTATAGCCAAGTTTTCTGTTCCCCCAACTTTGATACTTGAAGCAGCATCTACACAGTGACCTAGAAGGGACAAAAATAGTCTATCGCATCTGTACTTCCAAACTATTAACAAAGGACCTCAGATGCCCCCTTTTCAACATGTAAGACAAACTTCTTACCTTTCCCCCAAGACTCTGTATGTCCAGGACTATCAAATTCTGGTATAACTCGAATCCCTCGGAATCGGGCATGTTCAATCACTGTATAGACGTCATTTGGTGTGTAGACATGAGACAAAGAATAGCTTCCCTGTAACGGTCAAGTTAAGATGTGCAAGATGGATCTGGTCCTGGAAGCTGTACACAAGTCTGTTTGCACTTTGCTGGCCAGTTTTCCTATTGTTGCAGGCATTTAAACAGCCACACCTAACACTAGAATAGTCACGACTTCAGAGCAGGAATCTATAAAGGCTGAATTTTTGCCTATCAGATTCAAAATTCACTGATAGAACTTAATAGTGAGCGCCTCCTGCTTCACCTACGTCCACAGTTACTTTCAACGCTGTGGAAACAGCAAGACAAGCAAAATGCCTCCAGAGTGAAACCTTGGAAAACACTTCCCTTGTCAACTTTAGAATCAAAACTCAAATTATTACAAAACACAGATTTTTGTCTTTTAGTCTCTAATTACTATCACCTAAAACCCACACCCCAGACCATAAGTAACTTAGCTGTTTAAGTATTAGCTCAGTCTCTGCCACTTAAGAAATTAGCATTCGATACTGGTTGTAAGTAATGATAAAGGTACATTGAAAGATAAGGTTTGGAACCTGTCTCAAGATACAGGCTATAGGGCTAGAGTAATGGCTCAGTGGTTAAGAGCACTGTCTGTGCTTCCAGAGGTCCTGAGTTCATTTCCCAGCAACCACATGGTGGCTTACAACCATCTATAATGAGATCTGGTGCCCTCTTCTGGCATGCAGGCATATATGCGGGCAAAACACTGTATACATAATAAATAAATCTTTAAAAAATAAACACACACACACATAAACCTTTAAACTCCATATCAAAATACAGGGGACATGGCAATTGATACTTAGGAATGTAACCAGCAAAATGGAGACAGGATAGCACATTCTGTTGGTTTCCTCAATAACAATAGTTTACAAGAAGAAAAGAGAATTAGTAGGCACATTTACAGCCATCCTGCATGGACCTTGTGTGTTCCAATGCAAATTAGTAAAGTGCTTTTTTTTAGAAACAGGACGAGACACTTAGTTAAATACGAGCATTGGTAGCTGTCTAGATAAAAAAAAAAAGTGTTTCCACAAATGAGACAAATCTGGGATTTGATTCAAAATAACGGTGGTGGGAAGGTTAGCGTCATCACAGACTAATTGCAGGAACTGGGTACTGAACAAACAACTATTCTGTCCCTCTGAAAGGCACATAAAAGGAGAGAAGCAATCCCCTGCCCCCCCAACCCCTAGCACTTCAGCCTATAGTAAACACACCATTAGATTTGGGACTGTAGCCAGAAGGCAGGATGCCAGCTGCTATTTCATATGACTAGAAGATCAAACAGACCCATGGATGAGCTGCCCAGATCCACTGCTCTAGAACAGTCCATCTGAACGCTCACAACAGTACCGCCAATGTGGTGGCACATGCCTAAGATCTTGGGAGGAAGCAAGGGGTACACTTTTAAGGTCATCCTTGGCTACATGGCAAGTTCAAGGCCAGCCTGAGATGGAGGAGACCCTGGCTTTTGTTTTGTTTATTGATGTCTCGCTGTGTAGTCCTGGCTGTCCTGGAACTCACTGTGTAGACCAGGCCTACATCAAACTTATTGAGGTCCACCTGCCTCTGCCTCCCTAAAGGTGAGCACCACCATACCTTTTGTTACCTTAACTTTCAGCTTATTGTGCTGAATGACCTCTCTGGTTTTGGTTTTGTTTTTGTTTGTTTGGTTGGTTTTTTTGAGACAGGGTTTCTCTGTGTAGCTTTGGCTGTCCTAGACTCGCTTCGTAGACCAGGCTGGCCTTTTAACTCACAGTGATCCACCTGCCTCTGCCTCCTGAATGCTGGAATTAAAGGTGAGCGCCACCATGCCCAGCATGACCTCCTTTTTTAAAAAAAAATAATTTATTTTAGGTGCATTGCTGTGTGGGAGGCCCTGAGCTACCATGTGGGTGCTGGGAATTGTACCCAGGTCTTTTGGAAGAGCAGACAGTGTTCTTAACCACTGAGCCATCTCCCCATAGCTCATCTCCAAAATAGCCTACATTTTCTGTGTTTTAGGAGGAAAAAGGTAGGCCATTTACATGTTTTCAAACCTACTTAAATAGAGTAATATGCAAGTGAGTATCTTTTTTTAAAAAAGATTTATTTATTTATTTATTTTATACAGTACGCTGCCTGCATGTACGCCTGCAGGCCAGAAGAGGACACCATATCTCATTATAGATGGCTATGAGCCACCGTGTGGTTGCTGGGAATTGAACTCAGGACCTCTGCAAGAGCAGTCAGTGCTCTTAGCCTCTGAGCCATCTCTCCAGCCTCCACAAGTGGATATCTTAACTGTTACTCATGAATTGCTCAGGTCTTCTACATTAAGTTTTTAAAACATTATGCTGCTCTCAAAACGTATAACATTTATAGTAATAATCTTAGTACTTATAACAATTACAAAAAGGTTTATGAATAAAATGCTAAGCAGTAACCTAAAAAATATTTTTAACCAGATACCTAACTTTTACACTTTGGCTGCATTTATAAGAAAAACTACTGAAGCTACGACCTTCTAACGAAGCTATGCCATAGGTTTTTGTGCGCAGAAGACAATGAGACGACTTACTCACTTTCATGCTTAGTTGAGGAAAAGTGGTGCTCTGATATGGGAAAGACTGGTCGTCCACTATGTGCCAGTGAAGAACATTAAACTTATTAAAAGCCATGGCATCCTGCAAGCAAACATGGGAAAACATTATATACCATAGACGAATACAATCCATATCGTATCTGAGTACACTGGAATTTCTCCCAGCTAGTGCTTCTTTCTGTAGTTTCTTTTTAGCAAAGAAAGAATGGAGAGGAAGGCGCGCATTCCTCATCGTATGTAGTCCACATGGCACACCTCTCCTAGAGCCCCACACGGAACATTCACGTTGTATATAGGAAGCGGTGATGCTCCTTCCTATACAGGAGAGCAAGCATATGAACTTACCGTTATTTCAGGGACTGCCAGGAATCGGGGATGAAGACGCTGAGGCTGTCTTAGCGAGTGGAGTACAGTGGAGTATAACAAAGCATTTATGTAATCATCAAAGCTTACAACTCGCACATATATGAACGGTGATAACCCTGGCATGTGAAGTTCATTATAGACTCAACAGAAGGCCAAGCAAATGCCTGGAGAAAACCTGGGCATCTTGACATACTGAATGTAATGTAGGCCATTACATTTGTATAGTGCCAATGTACTTATATAAAACAGATTCTACAAAGGATAAAATAACACGGGGTGGACTTGCGCTAGCAGATGATACAGACATGGTCTTCCCTTTTCTGTATTGGAACTAAACAGACTTGGCTGACGGCCGCTTGGGGTCATTTGCAATGACATAGTTTTTATGGTCAGAGAAGGGAATTACAAAAAAGTAGTAGTAATTGAAATTGACTACTATAAACTTATAATACTTACAATAAACTTAAAGACTAGAGGCCAGGGGTTCGCAAACCTTACATAAAGGGTCAGATACCAACTATTTCCACTTTCAAGTTAGGTTTCCATTGCACCCACTCCACTCCGTGAGCTGTAAAAGCCGTATGTAACAAGTGCATGAGCACATTCCAGTGAAACTTCCTTGCAGAGCCAGCCACTGTGATGCTGTGAGGCTTCTGGGGTCTTTGCGTGCCTCCTGGTTCCTGACTGCCTCCCCCGCCCCCACCTCCTGAAAGAAGGTTGTAGAGATTGGGGGATGCTTCTTATTTTTCCTCAGGTTTCTGTCTTAGAGTTGGCCTTAATGAGATTCTTTGACCTATCTTGTCTGATAGGAGGTCCCAAGACCCTCCTTTTTCCAGAGGGGTTCCCATCCTCCTGTACCCTACAGGGATGGATGCTGCACAGAAGAGGGGGGGGGGTGCTAAAGCTGCAGACCTTCTGGGCTTCGCTCAGACCCTCTCCGTCTATTCACATTTCCACATGGCGCTTGTGTTTCAGCCATGTCTATGCAGGCAGCGACGCAATGGAACCCCAAAGGACAGGTTTCGGAGATTCCACAACCCTGGACACAGGAGGTTCCTGGAGAGTGGCATGCCCAGAGAGGGCGTAAGAGCCCTCTTCCCAAACCCCAACCGTAAGGACCTCTTCACCTGCAGCCTTTACATTGTTCTTTCTAATAAACTCACAGGCGTGTTTCTCTATCAGTTCTAGCTGCCACTCGAGTTAACTGATTGACCTTGATGGGGGAATTCCGGGAACCCTGATGTGCAGTGTTCTATCACAAGCACAGGTGAAACTTTTGAGGATGGCGTGTGGCATGTACAGTCAGAAGGAAGACGGGGTAGCTTTGGAAATGAGCCCTCGGCTTCTGGGACCTGACAATATCTCCAGGGGGACAGCGTCGGAACTGAACTGGATTTGAGGACACCCGGCTGGTGTCCTGCTTGGCTTGCTGGTGGGGTTAAAAGTCTTTTCATCTTTTAAAGTCACAGAACTCTTCCAGATTAACTGTGGTATGAGAGGAAAGGGTAAACATAGTCTCTCCTGGCCCACAGCAGCAACCGGATTTGACTCTTGGGCTGTGCTAAACCAACTCATAACATGGAGAGACACAAGGAAAGATGTATACATATATGTTCACATAAATGTACTGAACACACACACACACACACACAGAGAGAGAGAGAGAGGCACGCTTCCTAGCTGTCTACAGTCAGGAGATGCTCTCATTGCAATATGCCCACCTACAACCCAAATCTGGGTTTTGAAATATTGACTACTGAAAAGGTTCCTTGAGAGGGGAAAAAAAAAGCTTGAATCTAGACTGAGGGCAACATAAACCTGGGATATCATGGTGCCAAAGGTATAGAGAGATTGATGGGGCATCTCAAAAGAAAAACCGAGCCTGCTTCTAATGGCCACAATAGGGTCCATTTGACAGTTATATAGGGTTGTTAACAGGCTACAATCCACTAAGCAAAATGATAAAATGAGTGCTCAAATGAAAAAGGGATGCTCTACCTTACCGTAACAGAGAATTCACCACTAGTAAGTGCTAGAAATGATGAAGCTAGGGAATCAGCATTTGGTGATTGATTGAGGCAAAAACCTCCTGAGTCGGACAAGGATCCGCTGTCCATGAGCACTGAGGAAATATGGGGGTTTTACATAGCCCCCCACTCCCTCCCATAGGGCTCTTACTACGCACAAAAGACCCTAAAATTAACTTTACAGTGCAGAAACATGGCAGATGACACCTCAGCCAACTCGAGTGTCCATTACCTGTAGCAAGGCAGGGCGCCACCTGATACTCTGAAGACACAGCCCTACTTCTGCTTTTTTCTTGCCCCAGGAACAGATTCTCATGTGAGAAACAGATGAGCTAAGACGTGTTCTAAAAGTAAGTGGCCTGGACTTTTCGAAAGTACCCCAGTCTTCCAAAATGAGGAAAGATAACAGCCCCAGGCTGAAGATGACTGGGGTGCGGAAACAAGGAAATGCAACACAGATCCTGACGGATGCTGCACTGTGGGTAGACTGTGTGTGTGTGTGTGCGCGCGCGCGCGCGTGCGCGCGCACGCGCGCTTGTTACCAGCTTCCTGCTCCCGATGCCTGCCCTCAAGCTATTTTGAGATGTGTTCTTTCTTTTCATAGGAGATGCAAACTAATATTTGAGCCGTCTACTGCATGCACCCATCAGCATTATTGTAGGGAGATTTAGGTAAATACAAATTTTAAGTAAGTTTAAAAACTATTTAAAAAATTTCAATCATAAGACTTCAAATTCATGTATTTATAAATTTTAAATGTATATATTCTTGATTTAAAAATACATGAAAGCTCTTTTGTAGTCTTCTAAAGTAGCTTAGAGAGTCAGCTGGCAGGTGAGGGTGGGGGTGGGGGTAGGGACAAACCAATGAAAAGCCCCCAAGAGAAGATAATTATAACCAACTTTCCTATCCTACCACCCCAAGGTTCCATGTATTCTTCTGGAACATTATTCCAAAGGGAAAAGTTATTCCCTGACCCTTTCTACTTCACCTTAAAAACCAACAGCTAGAATGACTGAAGCCATTTATTCCAGGTTATGGCTAGACCCGTGATCTACCTGACACTTGGGCCAACAGCTGCAATAAAACTTCCTTTCTCAGGAGCCATAGTAGCACACGCTGATATTCCCATGGCGCAGGGAGCTTGAGGACAACCTACGCTACATACCAAGATCCTGGCTAAAACAAACAAACAAACAAACAAACAAACAAACAAACGCTTTTAGCAGTCCTGGCCACGGGAGAGTCACTCAGGTGTGCCTCCATGTCACATGAGGAAATCCTGCCTGAGAGAGGGAGTCAGAAAGCCCAGAAAGTACCCAAGGGGCAGCTCTTCAGGAGGAGTAAGGGATCTGATAAAGCAATTACTTACCAGAGTCTTTAAAATTGTCTTCACGGGCAGATAATGTCTGGATGTATCAATTAAAATCCCTCTATGAGCAAACCGCGGAGAATCGGCAATACTGCATTCGCTGATGACGAACTAGGAGACGAAATCAAATGTTGAGGAGTTTTAGAACCCTTTCCTCCTCAAGTTCAACGATGACTACAACTATCTACACAAACACTGGATAAAAATTTAGAGCCAAAAAGTGCATGAACTTTGTAAGATAACTATAGCGGGGAAAGAGACCCTCAGAAGGACAGCTGGGTAGGCTCCACTCTAACAGTACAGCACAGCCTGTCCAACCAGCCTCATGCGGCAACAGGAATACTCACAGCATTGTAAGAGTCTTGGTAAACTAGCTGGCTAAACGTCTCTAAACCTGGGGGAATAACAAGCATTGTGTTATTTATAAGATAAAAAAATTGAAATAAGAGTAAGGTCCAAACAGACTCATAACCACAGGAGGGATAGTTTAAAAAGCAAGGAGGGTGCCCACGCCTTTTGAACCATGCGTGACTCCTGCAGATTCTAATGTTCTCCTAAGTCGAACAATCCCCACCCCGCCCCCCTGCACTCCTGGATCTAGTGAATAAATGTACTTCACCTCATCGCCCCCCACCACCTCTGCCTTGCTTATATGCTTATCACAAAAGTGGCTTGATAAAATATCAATTCCCGAAAGTTTATGCTAAGGGACTAGTCATTTCAGAAAGTATCTACATTTGCCAGGTGGTGGTGGCAGCCCACGCCTTTAATGCCAGCACTCTGGAGGCGGAGGCAGGTGGAGCTCTGAGTTCAAGGTCAGCCTGACCTACAGAGCACATTCCAGGGCTACACAGAGAAACCATGTCTCAGAAAACAAAAAGAAAAAGGACCAACTCTGCCTTTGATCCTATGGATACCAAGGCTGTGTGGCTCGAGGGCACAGACAGTGAGTCCTCTCTGCAGGAGCTTGTGGACCCAGGAGTAGCCGGCCCCAAGGAGGTCCCTAGACCCGACTGTGAGGAGCGACAAGGCTCGAGAATATGGCGCACTGAAAGCATGGCTCGCCAGTGAGCAGGGATCTCCTTCCTCTGGGCTTTCTCGCTCTCTCATGGATCAGGGGGCAGATTCTGATGATTCAGGAGGTCCGGGGTCGGGGAAGACAATTGTGCCGCACACTTCCCCTGAGGTTCAGGGTGGGGCATCTTGGGTTGAAGAAATTAAGCACTCAGGCCAGGGTTTTTCACAGGAAATAAAGATGAGGGCCCAAGTTGGAATAGTTTTTGCTTTGCTTAATTTTACAAAGCAACATGTGGTAATATTTGACTACTGGAAACAATGAAACTGAACGCAACTTACCTCGCAGTGCTCCCCAAACTCTGTTGGCCTTGAGGAGAGCTACCGGCTCTTTGACAAGTAGAGAATCTGTGGGGGGAGGTGGGTGAACTCCTGTTAATCCCAGAATGATGCGCGCTCTACTTCCTACACTCACCCATGGTTATTTTCACACATTCTTCTCTCTCCTCCACTTAGATTCTTAGATTCCTTCAACTCAAAAATGCCCTAGCCTGAACCTCAGGGACCTCGTGTCTCACTAGAGAGTCCCAGTGCCATAGACCAGGCAGCTGAGCTGTCCAAGGCAAGGCCCCCGGCCATCCCTGACAGTCCTCATCTTCTCAGCTCTGAACTGCTAGGTCAGAAATACAAAGTTCAGGACTCACAATTTTAGTTACTCAAACTTCCCACTTTCCCCAAGGCCAGCGAGTGCTCTCCACTCTTTTCCTATTTCCCTTTGTCCTACCTTCCCCTCTCCTCAATGTTATCTGAAATGTGCTTTAAGACTTGCTTTCTAAACTGGGCAGTGGTGGTGCACACCTTTAATCCCAGCACTCGGGAGGTAGAGGCAGGCAGTCCTGTGAGTTCGAGGCCAGCCTGGTCTACAAAGTGAGTCCAGGACAGCCAAGGCTACACAGAGAAACCCTGTCTCAAAAAACAAACAAACAAAAAAAAAAAAAAAAAAAAAAAAGAAGAAGAAGAAGAAGAAGTCGTCCATATCCATCAAGAATGAGACTCCAACCAGGTATGGTGGGAGGGAAGGAATGGGCCTCTAAGACTAAAATTCCTGTGGGTCAAACATAGGCAGAGTATGATTCCAAAGACTGGAGGATAAGGCCCTTTTTGGCCCAGCCCAGCCCAGCCAACTAAAACACTATACTCTTTTGGGTGTTTTTGTTTTGAGACAGTGTTCCTGTTTAGCCCAGGCTGGCTTTGAACCTATGATCTTCATGCCTCTACCTCCTGAGTGCTGGGATTAGAGGGTGCAGCCGCTAGAAGCTAAGGGCACGCAGCTGCAGACTTCACCTCAGGGAGAGTCCTGTAGGCTGGAGTTAATGATTTAGAGCCAACCATATCATCCGGACAGGGATATGACCTTCTACTACCTCCAGACTGCCAGAAGGCAGGTGGCTGCAGCCAGGGAAAAGATGGGTGTCCCTCATGTGACATGCTCAGCTGACAGTATTCTATATTCTACCAGCACAGCCTTTCCAGTCAGAAGACCACACACAGTGCTGAGTGAGTGGAAATGTCAGGCTCAGAACCATTTGCTACTGCAACTGAGTGGAATTGAAGCAAGCTTCCTTATCCCACACTAGCTGAGGGGCTGGCTACTATTAAAAAGCACCCTGGCCAGACGTGGTGGCACACACCTTTAATCCCAGCCCTTGGGAGGCAGAGGCAGGTGGACCACTGTGAGTTCGAGGCCAGCCTGGTCTACAAGGGGAGTCCAGGACAGCCACAGCTAACACAGAGAAACCCTGTCTCAAAACAAAACAAAACAAAACAAAAGCACCCTGACTCAACTTGCCCAATCAAATAGCAATGAGAAGGCTTACCTGCTAGGTGTGCAGACACATAGCTATAGAATTTTAATTTCAAAACGAAATTATTAGGTTTCTTAGTGACTTAGTGACTCTGCTTGTGTGTGTTGGGGGAGTGGGATGATGGCTTTGACTTGTCAACTATCCCCCTTCTGTACCTGGCTGCACTGTGAAAAAAAACCTTTGTATCTCCATGGATACCAATAATTACAATACTCCTCAATCGTCACTTGAGGTGCATATCCAGCTCTCTCTACCGCCCCCAAATGAAATCTCTATTCTTTTCCTGGACCTTGTCAATTGTGTAATGACAAAAACAAAACAAAACAACAAACAAACAAAAAAACCGATATTCTTTATCTGCGAGTTCTCATATGTTGGTGTGTAAATGGCAACTTTGCCTCTACCGCTATAGAGCTTCCTCTGCCCGGCTCAGCAGTTTGTTTTCGCAAGCTCTGCCTGTCTGTCTGTCTGCCATGCAGATTAACTTCCTTCCGTCTGTTCAGCCAGACCTCTACCAAAGGACAGATTGTTTTGTTTAACGCTTCGTCACAAGTAAATGGCTTTGTATATGTGGCTACCTCGTAAAGGGGAAATTGGTTCACTTCTGGTTCTCAGGGTATACCTAGCTTTGTTTTGAGTATCGCGGTTGGGGTCTGGATCTTTGTGTTCAGGATGTTGGTGGATTTCCTAAAACGTACCTCAAGAAGCATCCTTTTTAGAGCACTGTTTGCAGAGCTGAGGTGAATAAAGACTCTTCAATCTTAGCTCACCCTATTTTCTAGAATCTACGACAGGCTGTCTATATTGCTGGTGGTAACGGACAGCAAGGTTTCCTTGGCAACACAGTGGTCATTTCTATCTCAGTGCAGATTGCAAAACCTACTGTTCCCACAGCATCCAGGTGCCCATTACCCACTGAAACTGTGTGGCAAATTACCTATTTCTCTCCCAAGGATGGCTACAGAAGTGAAAAGAAACGAAAACTTATTTAAGGAAAAAAAGTTTAAGAAATCCTTTAGGAAATCTCATCTGTGTTGGAGGAGGGGACACAGGTGCTTAGCAGTCTAAGGCCAAAGGAGTCACACCTTTTCTTCTAACTAGGTGACATTCTATTTTTACTTCCAAGTCCCTTGTGTCTCTTCCTGGGCTAATTACACGCACCTTCATATTATGCCTCTTTGACCCCTCACTGTCATTCCATACCGTTGCCAGCCAGCATACCCTACGGAGGAGGTATGCCTCAGGCTGGTGATTGCATCCTGTGGGCAGGCTAGTCTAGTGTGCAAGAAGCTCCAATTTGCCTTCAAAGACAGAAGTTAAGGGCTGGAAAGATGGCTCAGCAGTGAAGCACCCGCCACCTTTCCAGAGAACTGCAGTTCAGTTCTCAGCGCCCAAGGCTGGTGGCTCATCTGTAACTCTAAGTCAGGGATCCTATGCCCTCTGGCCTCTGGGAGTGCCTGTGTGCATGAGTCTTCATGTGTACACACATAAACACATGCACGCATGCATGCACGCATATGCACATTACGGTCTTTCGAAAATGACAAAAGAATTAGGGTAGCCTCAAGATTAGTCTAATTCAGTAGTGGAACACTGAAGCATTAGGAATTATGTCACATTCACCTGTACAGAAACGCTCATTTTATTTCTTTCTTTGTCCCTTTTCCTTTTTTTGAACTAAGGTCTTATTCTAGCTCACACTAGCTTCAATTCACTGAGGTCCTCCTGCCTCAAAACATCTGCTGCAAGTCACATCCATGCCGACCCCTGCAATGGCAGCGGTTGGTTCTGAGGAGGCGGGGGTACCATCCACAGGGACCCCTGCAATGGCAGCAGTTGGTTTTGAGGAGGGCTCGGGTACCACATCCACAGGGACCCCTGCAATGGCAGCGGTTGGTTCTGAGGAGGGCTGGGGTCTGCACACGTTAGTTCTGCCTCTCTCCGTACCTACCACTGGAGTTACAGATCTTCGACACCGACTGCATTGCTATAATAGGTACTTACAGGACTCATCCGAAGACAAGCTGGGGAAGGCGTTGCACTGTGACTCCAGGGTAATTGAAACCAGAAGCTGCTGTAACTGTGGACCACCTTGAGACTTAACAGGGCCATGATGCCTCTTGTAGAAGCCAAAAATATAGTTGTAATATCTGTGGGAGAGATCCAGTTAGACAATGAACCAAGTGGTACGTATGTGCTTGTGGACACAGAAGTCAGCTCTCAACTCGTCTGCCAGCTCAGTCTAACTGGCTCTTCCTTTAGACCTACCTTAGGACTGTCAGGGGAGCTTTCTGAAAATCCTGTTGTCTACACTTTCAGATCTAACTTTCTGAGACTCAAATTCCTATGTGGGAATTTTGAAAGCTCTTTCACCGTCCACAGGCACTGCACACACAAGGTGCACAGACATACATGCTTGTCAACTATCCATACACGTAAAAGTGAATATTTTTAACAAGTTACAGTGGCAAATCTTTTTTTTTTTCCAGAAAATATTGATTCTTTATCAATTTAGATAAGGTCTAAGTTATTCCTTCTAATATATGTGTTTGTGGTCAGTCTATAAAGACCTGGGGTGCTTTGCTCCTAAGTTGTCTGCTGGCATGGTGGCCAGAGCCTCAGGTCCCCCCCCCCGCAGTGGCAAATCTTATATGGATTTTATCATAATTACAAACTTCAGCTGGGTGGTGAACGCCTTTGATCTGGAGGCAGAGGTGGGTAGATCTCTGGGTTTGAGGCCAGCCTGGTCAACAGAGTGAGTTCCAGGAAAGGCAAATAGCCAGGTCTACACAGAGAAACCCTGTCTCAAAACAAAAACAAAACAAAAAAGAAAAAAAAAATCAGGGCTGGAGAGATGGCTCACCAGTTAAGAACACTGGCTGCTCTTCCGGAAGATTCTGGGCTCAATTTCCAGCAACCACATGGTGACTCACAACAATTATGACTGGCTTTCACAGGCATTGTACACAAGTGGGGCATAGTCACACTGCAGTCGAAACACCCATACACAAAAAATCATTTTTACTGCTTTTTTTGTTTGTTTGTTTGTTTTGAAGACAGGGTTTCTCTGTGTAGCCCTGTCCCGGAACTCACTCTTTAGATCAGACAGGCTTTGAACTCGGAGATCCACTTGCCTCTGTCTCCCAAGTGCTGGGATGAAAAGTGATTGCCACCACCGCCCTGCTGTAAAAGAATATTTTTTAAAATTAAAATTAAAAAGTTTAAAAGGAGCTGGGGGGTATAGCTCACGTGGTACAGCTTTGCCTAGCATGTGCAAAGGCCCTCCTAGTACTGGGCAGGGGCTGGGTTGAAGGTAAGTGTCGGTGGGAGCAGGATCACTGACCAGCTTTAAGATGTTAGGTGCTATTCTTTTAAAAACAGGAGTTCCAGGTCAGGTGCGGTGGTCCACACCATTAATCTCACCCTTAAGGAGACAGAAGCTGCTGTGAGTTTGAGGTCATCCTGGTCTACATAATGAGTCTGAGGCTAGCCAGGGCTATAAAGTGAGACCCTGTCTCAGACAAAAACAAAACACACGACAGTCCCTACTATGCAGTAGTTTTTTTAAGGCTGAAGAAGCAGCCACACATCCAACAGCCTTGCAGAAAGCTTCGTTTGGGACCAGGCTTGGGCTCTTACTGATAGAAGGCCCTGAATTCTGAGCGACCTGTGGGCATGTTTACAACCTACAATTCTGAACTCCTTTCATCTCCAGACACTTCCAACCCTAACCGTGCCAGAGTTATTAGAATGTTCAGCCACAGGCTTTCAAGGCCTAGCCACCTTTTACAACTGGCTGCCAAACAATTCAGGTGTCATCACTAGTTGCTTCCCACACTAGCCACAAATTAGTCAGGGGCGAATTCTTGAAGTGATAATCACCTGCATTTGTTGTGAGATGGCAAGCCTGTTTTCAAGCTACCTCACAGCTGATTCAAGCCTTTGTAACGTTGTAGCCCATTAACAAGTAACTCTTGCCTGCTCAAGTATGTAGCAAGGCAAAAGAAAAAGTCCAGCTTTACCAAAGTCAGCCAGTCCTAAAGCAAGCAAGCACATTTTCCAAAGTGATTCAGTACAGCAACTGAGACACAGTCCTGATTATCTCAATACTAACAGGCACATTGGTTTTGCATTTCATCCCACCTGGGCCACAAGCATCCCAGCCCATTAGAACAGGCCTCCAGAACAGGATGACAATATCCTCTTAGTTGTGGAAATTACAAGGAACAGCACTAGCCTTTCAGAGGCAGCGGACACACTTTCTGTAGCAATGTCCCTGGTCTCTTCAGCAGAAGTTTTTCCACACCTCAGAGCCCACCCTTAACTTTGCCTTGCATTCCCTGGTCCTACAGGCAAGATTTAAGTCATTTTCCCCAGTCACAGACAAGATCTGGGAGTGAAAGCAGGCTACACAGTTAGCACCGGATTCGAGTTTCCTGGGGGGCAGGCCGACCCATACAGGTCTCTCATTGATGGGGCACAGGTTGGCACATTCAAGCGTCACCCAATGCACTCTTATCCTGTACGCTGTACGGTTAGCAAAGGTAGCTGGGCGTGGGAGGGGTGCCTGCTCCTGGCGCATACTCTGTGCCCAGAGTGCCATAGCTTCAGAGTAAATGTCAAATGCTAACCGGTTTTAGGGAACCTATCTGAGAGGAGGAAGCCAGAGCAACTGCTGCCGAATGTTGAGAAAGAAGAAAAACACATGTTCCCTAAAATCTGTCTGAAAGGACATTTTGAAGTACTGAGATCCGAATTCCTAATACTAGGTATGGAACACAGCTTCAAAGGGAGAGGTTTCCCACAGTGCTCCAACTTAAGGTCTTTTTTTTTCCCCCCAGAGCGGAGTTTTAGAATTCTTACTGCTCTTACAGAGGACCTGGGTTCGGTTCTCGACACCTGCATTAGAGGCTCACATCAAGATTCCATGCCCACAGCACCAGCGGGTATATCCACACACGTGGTATACATAAACTCACGCAGGCTCAAATACACTTAAAAGAAAACAAAAAACCAAAAACAATAGACGAGATCGAAGACATCTGAGTTGTGGCCACATGCGAAGAGGATGAAGCTGAATGCGGCAGTAAACACCAGAGGCCCTCAGAAGGTCCTTATCTAAGCCCGGTCAGATGCACACATTGTCGGTTCACTAGGGCCACGTTCAGTCCCTATCTCTCTGATGCCATCAAACTAAATGACTCCAGGCACTTGCTTTCCTGCACCGAGACTAGGGTCCCTAAGCACCTAGGGTGCGCAAGAAGCAGGGTGGGTAGGTCAAGGCTTGGTCTTCGGTCAGCTTATGTTAACACCTGCTATGCTGTCTTCCAGTCTTGTGAGACCAGGTTGCTCAGTGGTCGGCCTCTGTTGCCCTAGGTCCCCGACCCGCCGAGTGGAGCTGCTCACCGCCGAAACGCCTCCTGCAGCAGCGAGCACGAGGGGCCCGCAGTGGAATTGGGGTGGTGTACGATGTTGAAGTTCTCCGTGGCGATGTACAGCAGCCGCGGGAACATTTCCACCGAGCGCGGAAGGGGCCACAGCGCGGGTCGTAGCTGGGCGGGGGCCTGCGCCGCCAGCGCCAGCAGCGCCAGCAGCAGCCCGGGGATGCGACGTAGGGACCGCTGCATGGCTGCTCGGCGGGGTCCGGCCTGGCAGACTCTTCGGTCCAGCTTTCTTGCCTTGAGCGCAGGGAAATAGAAGCCGCGCAAGGCGTTACCGAGTCAGGTGACCAAGCTCCCTGCCCGGACTCCGCCTCCGAGCCCTAAGGGGCCCGGAAATTAGGCTGGTTCAGTGAGTGCGGAGGCAGGGGACGCGGAGTCCGCCTCGCGCCTGTCACGCCTGGGGAACTAACCCCTTTGCACGGTTCAAAGGCCTGCCTAGCCAGCAGAAAGAGCACCAGGCATCATCTGTCCCTTCTCTGTGTGGGCCCCCTTCCCTCCCCCCCCCCCCCGCAGTATTTTTACTACAAATTCTAGACGATTGGTAGTCTCTGACTGATAAAACCTCCAGGTCAGAATTCCTTGGAGTTGACTTTGGAGCTGATGGGAGGTTAAAACTTAGGTATGGAAAAACAGAAATAGACAGGGAGACCATTTAAAACTTTAGTATGACGTGATGGACCACGCTAATATTAAAGTGATACCAAGAGAGTTTTTCCTTCGTAGAGATTAATGTCAACAAATAATTTCCGTGATACCAAGAGAGTTTTTCCTTCGTAGAGATTAATGTCAACAAATAATTTCCCAAGGACGCGTAGCAAAGAGTTCAGTAAGTCTAATCACAATAAGACCAATGGGAAGACAACTTAGTAAACAGATGTTTAAAGATGCCTCAGTGGGGGCTGGAGAGATAGCTCACCAGTTAGGAACTCTGGGTGCACTTCCAGAGAATCTGGGGTCAATTTCTAGCACCCGCTTGGTGGTTCACAACTGCCAGGAACTCCAGTCCCAGAGAACCAGTCACCCCCTCTTTAGGTTTCTGGAAGGCATCAGGCATACATGTGGCACATAGCTGTACACACAGACAAAACACCCATACACCTAGAATAAACAAAAAAATTTTTTAAAATTGTTCTTAAAAAGAAGATTGCTAAGTAGTTCACAATGGGGCTGTGTCCTCTAAGGGTACAGTGGTACGGACCTGAGTTTCCGGTACCACCCTCCCCAGAGAAAAATCCACTTCCTCTCTTAGCTTCACTTTCCGGCAGGTTTTCCTCCACATTATGACCTCCCAGGAGCCCAAGAGTTCAGGGCCAACTTGTCACAAGAAAAGACATGTCCAACCTCACTCATGTCTGTCCTGATAAAATCTAGATTTCAGTCAACAGTGGTGGGATTCTGCTTCAGTCTGCCTACGTGTGATGTCATTGCCTATCTGCCATGGGGGTGTGGTCCTGCCCAGTATATAAAAGGACAGACCTACCTCACCCCATCCCCCATCCCTTACCCCCTTACTCTCTTTCCCTCCATCTCTTTCTTCCTTCCTGTCTCTCTCTGGGGTGCCCCTCCCCCTTTCCTTCTCTCTCCATGCTCATTTAATAAACTCATCTACCATATCTGCTGCCTGGTATCTTATTAACTTACCATCTTAATTATAAAATTGGTGGCCAGTACGAGGATCGAACCCACGACCTTGGCGTTGTATCTTTCCGTCGAAGCTGAACTGTAGGCTCAATTTTCTTAACCAATATATTTTATTACAACTTATTAACCGAGCGTACATCACTTATAACCTGACTAACCAAAACAATAGGAAAAGAGGATTAACGGACACAATAGCAAACCGTAAGGATATCAGTTCCGAGGAATGATTCTCCTGGTGTGATCAGCAGAATTTCTTCTCCTGGAACCTAGAGTAACCAGAACCCAGAACCTCAGCAGGAACGGGAGCCCCGAAGCCTTCCCTTGAGCGGCTCTCTCTAGGAGTGTCTCGAAGTGGAGTGATGAACAGCCAAATACTATCCCAAGTCTCCAGAAGGCCCTGCCTCCAGTTCTGGGCTCCTTTATATATCTCCTCCCAGAGTCTGTTGACTGGATCTTTTCAGCTGGCAACAATCAAGCTCCTGCACAAGGTGGTTGGTCTTCGAGTGGATTAACCTCACCTGTTCTCTCACAAGACCGTTCTGATCCCTCACTTGGGATTCTAAAAAACAGGTTTATCTGTCCTTCGCTGAACTCCTTCAAAAATTTTATGGAGCTGCAACCGGGCATGGTGGCGCACGCCTTTAATCCCAGCACTCGGGAGGCAGAGGCAGGCAGATCGCTGTGAGTTCGAGGCCAGCCTGGTCTACAAAGTGAGTCCAGGATGACCAAGGCTACACAGAGAAACCCTGTCTCGAAAAACCAAAAAAAAAAAAAATATATATATATATATATTTATGGAGCTGGATCTGACTCAAAAGCCTCCCCCTAGAGGACTACCTTTCATATTACTGGAAGGTGCTGTGTCCCAGCCCGTGGGACAAATCGAATCAGCGTTCACCTGAGAGAGGGAGTGGGATTGAAAGTGGGGTACAGAGACACGAGAAATAATGAGTCAAGTCTGGAAATTTCTGATCAAGACTCTTTAATGCGGACAAGTAAGAATATATATATCAAGGTCCATAGGATCTATTCTAATCCCACTCACCCTAGCCCCCAGGCAAGAATACAATAACCTGAATCGCTCCCTGTAAGAACTTCCTATTTCTCTGAGTAGCTCTCTGTAAGAACTTCCTTAATCCTCTGCATGGTTCCCAGTAGGGACTTCCCTACTTCTTTCAAAGGTAACTAGTCCAAGGATAGCCTAGAACACAAGACCTCCTCCAGCAAAGGTCAGCAACTTGAAGGTCACACCGTGCAGGCTAAGCACGGGATTTCTAACATGGCAGAATTTGGCATGGCTCCCCACATCCCTTCTCCATTTTAGCCTTGATTTAGCAGTAGTTTGTTTGTTTGTTTGTTTTAACCACATCTGTATTCGGGAGATAAACCTGTTGGAAAATCTTGAAACCCAAGTCTTCCAGTCTATTTTACACGTGTCTTTCATGCTCACTGGACATCAGTAGGACTTTTTTTTTTGGTAGCTGCTGTTACTAACTAAGATGTGCTTTCTCATTGCCTGGTGTGTTAGTTACTTTTCTGTTGCTACGATACAACAGCATGACCGAGGCGATTTATAGAAGAGTTTATTGTGGCTTATAGCTCAGAGGAAGGGTCTATAGCAGGAAGGGAGGCATGGTAGCAAGGGACCAGAGCAGGAAGCATAAAGCAGAGAAAGCGGAAAGGACGTAGAAGGATGCTACGAACTCTTGAAGCACACCCCCAATGTCGTACCTCCAGTAGGGTTGCACTACCTAGACCTCCCTAAAACACCACCAACTTAGAACTAAATGTCCAAATACTTGAGCTTTTAAAGGGCATTTCTCCCTAAAAACCACAGGTGGGTGTAGTGGGGCTTTTGGTATTGGCCTGAGTTTTGCTGCTTGCTTGCCCTACCATGCTGACCCCTCCATCCCTGACAGAAATACAGTCACTAAGGCAGTCTTTGTGAAATTCAAGGGAGGCCCTTTCAGTTCCAAGTTTAATGCACTTCAGCTGCTGTTGCCTGGAACAAAACATGGAATCCTTAACACTCTCCTCAACATGGCTCATCTTGGTGTCCGTTGGTTTCCCCACCACATCCCTCTGCCCCTTCCCTGAGCTTTTTCCTCCCTCACAATCTGACCTGTCCCCTGCCAAAACCGGGAAGTCAAGAACTAGAGCCCACTACAAGCAAAGCCCACCGCTACTCTGCGCTGAGTGAGAATGCACATATGAAAGCCCTTTTCTTCTTATCGAAAGCTCTGTCAGGCTTCCTCGGCACCTCTTCTGGACTTGACCTTAGCATTGGCCCGCATTCTGCCTGGACCTGCATAGAAATTCTGTCAGATGCCAAGAACCCTAGCAAGTCTGAGGAGCAGATCCTTGATAGCTGATCAGTTCCAAAGCCTCCATCTTTGCTTTCTGGTCACCTTGGTCTGCCTTCAGCAGGATTTCTGTCAAGTCGCTTTTTCAAGGGTCCCTCAAATCTGATGGGTCAGTCATTTTTCATCTCCATCTGCCTTACTGGATCTGGTTGGCTCTGGCTATTTTTGTGGTATTCAAAGTCTAGGCCAGTCTTTCTCTTTTATTGCAGTAATCTTGACACTTCTTTGAGTAGTCTTGAATAAAGTCTTCCTCTTATTTTAGCAAATTTCAAAATAATCGGTTTTCTTTAATTCAATATTGAGACAATATTTGTGGTAGGTTGGCTTTAGGGAGGAAGGACAGAGTGGAATTTGGGGACTTTGCCAAATGTCTAACTCAGGCTTACTGCAGTGTATCAGCATCCAAAGCTTAGCTACAGAAAACAGAATTTATGGTAGCTATTTTAGAAACAAATTCACTGTAGGCAATCAAATGATTCATGTAATCCTTGAAGAAATTGATTTTTAGTGGAAATGCATGAGTAATTGCTCATGCCAGCTTCACACCGCATCTGGACCCACAGAAGGGAAACTCTGTATCTTGTCTGTCTTCTGGATTCAAGATTCACAGAATCACAGGGGAACAGAAACCCTAAGACCTTAACACCCATGCAGCAAGGGAGCCGTGGAGTTGTAGTTCTAAGCTTCTGTGCCGATGAGAAAGCAAAGTAGGTGGCGATTAAGTGAACCAATGAACTCTGATAGATGGGCAGAAAGGAACTAGGTAAGGAAGGGTGCTAGCGTCCTGCCTGTGAGGAAGCTGTGTCAAGACACAGCCATAGCAATCTGGAAATACTTGTGAATCCTGTCTCCCAAGATTAGCTCTTTTTGACACAGGTTTGCTAAACGAGATTGTCTCCCTTAGGACAAAGAAAGGGTTTATAGAGTTAAAACTAATCTGGTGATTGGCAAGCTTTCCACTTTCTGCTCAACTAGACATAGAAACCATTTCCACTTCCTTAGCTGCTCGGCAGCGCCCCCTGGTGGAATCTGCATTCATATTCGCCAACACTCCACTTGTCTATTGATAACGCATTAAAAAAACAAAAACAAAAACCTCGGATATTTGTTTGATCAAAGCCAATCTAGACCCAGATGCTACAAAAGGAAACCCCGCCACCCACCCCCAAAGTAATCAAAACAATAACGAAACCAAGCCCCCAAACAGTGGTGCTTAAGACTTCTAAAACCAAAACTTCCTGACTGGGCACCGAGGTCATGTTGGTGCGATAGCTCCTGAAAATGTTCCTCCTTCACCCCCTTTCTCACCCTCACAATCTAAATATGAGTCAATGGAGGAAGCTGAGTTGGGAGGGACGCGGATGTGTAGTTTCAAAAGGTCTTAATTGTAGGTGTAGAACACCCTTCAGTTAAGTGGAATGGAACTTGAGGTGAGCTGTCACTCCTGCATGCCTCTCTGCCATGCCCTTCTACACGAGAGGTCTAGGAAGAGGCTCCAGTCTGTATTCTTGGGCAGAGTGACAGTCTTAGGGTTTGGGGCCCTCAACTCTGTTCCTTGCCAGAGGCACGAGGCTGGATCTGGTGCAGAGACTGAGAGTTCACACCTCACTAGGCTCGGAAGGCACAGGTTGAAGTCTGAATTACAGTGGGCACTGGAGGCATGTTGCATGTGTGTCTGTGTTGTCTGTGCATGCACATGTGTTTGCACACGTGTGTGCAGGACAAGAAACCTGGAAGCCTCCAGAAGAGCTTGGGAGAGAAGCAGCTTCTCTTTTATTGACAGTGCACAAGGGAGCCCCAGAACTGCTCTCCACAATCTGAGCAAGAACGCTTTCTTGGATAGGTGTTACGGCCAGCTTGTCACACTAGAGCCACCTGGGAAAAGGACACGTCAACTGAAGAACTGCCTCAATGAGACTGATCTGAAGTCCTGTCTGTAAGGAACTGTCTTGAATAGATTGATGTGGGAGGGCCGACACCACTGTAGGGGATACCATTCCTAGGCAGGTGGGCCTCAGCTGAATAAAAAGTTAACAGAGAGAGAGAGAGACAGAGAGACAGATAGACACACATACAGAGAGACAGAGATAGACACACATATACACACAGAGACAAAGAGACAGAGAGAGAGAGAGACAGACAGACACACACACACACACACATACACACACATGGATGGACAGACAGACAGACAGAGGCACATAGAGTAGCCCTGACTTCCCTCAACGAAGAACTGAAACACAGAAGTATAAGCTAAAATTAAACCCCCTTTCCTCTTCAAGTTGGTTTCACAGCATCAGGAAACAAACTAAAACAGACACTGTGTTCATTAGCACAGCCACCTTGACTGGGCCTAGGATCAGCTCACAGGCAAGCCTCCAGCCATGCTTCTGAGGGGTCATACAGTCTGACTGCTTAGGATGTTGGTACCGTGGAGAGCCTGGGATGTTGCTGGTCCAAAGAGATGTTTATCTGGGGCTAGTTCTAGAACAGCCTTCTGTTGCTCACCTTTGTGTCAGAACTAACACCCTGTGACTAATAGATGAAAACCTTTAGGAACCTATTAACTCAACTGACCAATAGCTTCCACCAACCCAAAGACTCAGATGGCATCATGGACCTATATTTTGCCCCATCTTGCTGTGCCTGCCTCTGTGATGTACCCACCAACATATTTTAAACTTGCCTTGCCTTGTAGCTTTCTTATTTTGTAAAACTAGCAAATATCACAAAACTGCTTCCATGTTGATACATGTAATTTGGGGTAACCTAGATCTGTATTCCTGGGCCATGATCACTCAAAATGTCTCCAGAATAATCTACCTCTTAGCCTCTTTGAGGCAAGAGCCGTGGTTTTGTGTCAACAGGTATTTTGACTGGGTTGGACTCTGACTAGCTTGTGTCAAGTTAACTGAGGAGGTAGGATCTGAGGAAAGTCTCCCTGGCTTAGTCCTGGACTGCATACATTAGGAACACAGCTGAGCTTAAGTGTTCATTGCTCTCTTCTTCCTAGACCCTGATGCCTTGACATTGCATGAAAAATGAGGACCTGGCTGCTCCTAGGCATAGCTCAGGAGATTTTATTGTGGATATGAGGGAGAGCACAACCAGAGGCATCTGGAAGGATCCAAACTTAAAGGCGCCACGAGGCGAGCAGGGAGAGAGATCAAAAGAGAAAACATGAGCAAAGGTAGGGCAAGCGGACCAAGAGAAATCCAGGAAGCCAAGAGACCAAGAGCGCATGTAGCCAAAATGGCTGAGTTATAGAGAGGGTCAGAAGCTGGAGGAAGGGATGCTCAGCCCTGGGCTAGAGAGGGTGGGCTAGAGGGTGAGGTGAGATGGTGCTGGGAGGAGCCCCAGGTGCTGAGTGAGACTTCTCTGCCTTACCTGCTTTTGTCAGAGTATTTTAACACAGCAACAGGAAAGTAAATAAGACAGACACATATACTAAAGGGCTCGTGCCACATGCCACAGACTGGGTGACGAAGAAGAGGCACATCTCTTTGCAACAGGAGCATTTATTTCATGACTGACTGAAATCCTCCAGATGAACTGGATGCTGCAACAGCTGCCTTCTTGGGCTTAGGTGTTGTTCCTTTCCAGAATCCATGTCTGCATCTGCGATAGACAATTTTTAGGTGCCTCATCCGCCCAGTCCTGGTAGTGTTTCCGTCTCTTAGCCTTAGCACATCATTTACACTTCCTCTTGTGCTTGGCTGGGCAGCCACACAGCTCTGATGGTGGTAGGCCTTAGAGCCACAGCCGCGGCACAATGTGTGCATCTTACTGCGATGCTTTCCAAAGGATGATGTGCCTTTCGTTGTCTTGTTCTGCTGCTGAGGCGCAAAGAGGCACACCTTTCTTTCTTTCTTTCTTTCTCCTCCTCCTCCTTGTCCACCTCTTCCTCCTCCTCCTTTTTGTTTCTTTTTTGCTTGTTTGTTTTGTTTTGTTTTTTCAAGACAGGGCTTCTCTGTTTAGCCTTGGCTATCCTAGACTTGCTTTGTAGACCAGGCTGGCCTCAGACTCAAAGAGATCTGTCTGCCTTCCACTTCCCTGAATGCTGGGATTACAGGTGTGCGCCACAGCACCCTTCTTTGAAGAGGCACATCTTGAGTGGCTGTGACTTTTCATATCATGAGGCCAGAGGAGCCCAGGGATCGTGGGTACCACCTGAGATTGAGCGTTACCTACACCAAGATGGCAGAGCCTAGACTGGATGGAAACCTCTTATGGAAACAAACTATACAACAGACCTCACTGGTTGAAGTCCCAGGTTATGTCAGAGAAGCAGTCAGAGCCTACAGTAAAGAATTAGCACTTACTGTTTTCACCCAGATGCCCCTGTAACAGCAAGAAACTATATTCCTAGCAAGCATCAAGGAATCTTTTTTGGAAAGGAGATGGAGTTGGGCCAGGAAGCATTTTGTCCGTGGAAGCTCAGGTGACTTCAACCTCACCCTGCCAGTCTCACCGTGGCAACTGTGAAAATACCACCACATTTGAATTCTGGCACAAGCCTAACAAATAAGAACCAGCAGGGGTGAGGCAGAGACAGTTTGGGGTTTTATGTTGTTCCTTTGTTTTAAATAGTTTTAGTGAGTATAATTGACACACAATAAACAATGTATATTTAAAGTACACAGTGTGGTTAAGTTTGGAACTATCCCCACAGTCAGAATAACTGATGTATCTACACCCAAATTTGTCTTCAGATTCCTTTTTTTAATAGTTTTTAAAAAAGATTTATTTATTTATTAAGTATTATAAGTGATCAAGGGCGACCACAAGCTATGACCACTTTTCAACCTCCGAACTCTTCAGGTTTATAGTGTCAAAATATATAAGAAGGGCCCCTGCTAAGATACCAACAGCCCTGCCCCTAAAATGGGTTTCAAAGAGACCTGTATGGCAGGAGCAGTGGCCCTTAACAAAAGAAAAGTTACAGCCACTTTACTGTTTTGTGAAAGAGCAGCTGGAGGCTCAACACATCGAAGAAACTTTCAGTCCCTGGAATTCCCCTGTGTTTGTGATAAGAAAGAAATCAGGTGGATGGAGAATGATAACGGATTTGAGGGCCATAAACAAGGTTATTCATCCCATGGGTTCGCTTCAACCTGGAATTCCTTTGCCTTCCTTGTTACCTAGGTCTTGGCACATAATTACAATTGACTTAAAAGATTGTTTTTTCACCATACCTCTACATGAGAAGGACAGGGAAAGGTTTGCTTTCTCAGTACCTACTCTGAACAGTAATTCTCCAATGAAGAGATATCATTGGAAGGTACTTCCACAGGGAATGTTGAGTAGCCCAACTTTATGCCAGTATTTTGTGCAACAACCTTTAGAAATAATTCATAGGCAGTTTCCTTAATCTATCATATACCATTACATGGATGATATTCTGCTAGCTGATTCTGATCCTAGTGTTTTAGAAAAAATGTTTCAGGAGCGCACGTGGATCAGCGAACAGGCCTGACCAGCACACAGGCTAGAGACACCTAGGGACCTGTCCCATGGAACAGATACCAGAAGGTTCACTCTTTTTTCCCTTTAACCTTTTTTCCCTCTTGTGTAAGCTAGTTGGGTTGTATAATAAAGTTTAATTGTTAAGAAACAGAGTCTACAAAGTATACAGTGTTTCACCTGCATATGCCCCTGCCCTCCAAAAGAGGGTACCAGATCTCAATATAGATGGGAATTGAATTCAGGACCTTTGGAAGAACAGGCAATGTTCTTAACCTCTGAGCCATCTCTCCAGCCCTCTCTTTTTCAAAGTGTATACATGTGTGGTGTGTGCATGTATGTGCATACACATGTGTATGCATGTGGAGGCCATTGGTCAGAGGCCATAGGTCTCTGTTGCTCTTCTGTTGCTTTCCATCTTAATTTTTGGTTGTTTCTGAGACAGGGTTGTCTCAAATGTTCTAGGTGGCTGAGTCTGACTCCTGATCCTCCCTCCTCCACTTCCTAAGTTTGAAGATTACAGGTGTGAGCCACAATGCCTGTTCCTTACACTCTCTCTCTCTCTCTCTCTCTCTCTCTCTCTCTCTCTCTCTCTCTCTCTCTCTCTCTCTCTCTCTCCCCTTAATTTTCGGAGACAGGGTCCCTCATCTCCTGGCTTGACTGGCTAACCAGGAATCTCTCCAGGATGCTCCTGCTTCTGCCTCCCCAGCGCGGGCTTTATAAAACACATGCTGTCACACCTGCCCTTTTACAGGGGTACTGAGTATGGAACTCAATCCCTGTTCAGGCACAGTACCAGCTAGCTCTCCACCTCTCAGCCTGTCTTCAGACTCTTCCCTGTCTCTACCTCCCATCATCCTGTGTACTCTGGCCTCGACCACTCTCCTCTCCCCTCCCATCCAGACCACTTCTCATCTGCTCTCTGTCACTATAGGTTAGGGCGCATTTTATAGAGCTGTATAGAAGTGTGGTCATACTCCGTGTCCTTGTCTGGGGCCTGGCTCATTCCCTGGGCACATGGGACCTATCCACGCTGTACCAGGTCTCTGCCATGCTCTCTGGTGTATCGCTGAGGAGCCTTTCAGAATACATCCTATTCTGATGCATCAGCAGTTTGTCCCATTTCCAGTGCTGCTAGCACTCCAGGGGTTCAGCAGATGGGGGCGACATCTGGGTGAGATGACTGAGGGGACGTTTCCCACTTTGTGGGTGCTGCTGTTTTGGCAGTGGGGTGCCTCATTATAGTTGCTATTTTCCCATCGGAGCTTCGGTGTAGAGGGGTCCCCTTTTATCCACAGAGGAAGCAATCCAAAACTTAGTGGTTGCTAGTACGTGATGATACATAGGGCACCGAGCCCTCATATGTGCTATTTCTTCATGTGAATTTTACATATGAATATATACATACATATAATATACTAATACATTAGAAAATTTGATTTATAAGTTAAACATTGCAGGAGTAACAATAACAAGGATGAACTAGCATAGTCAGAATGATGCATTGTAATAAATGCTATCTAAAACACATAAGTTGTTTATTTCTGGAATATTCCGCTCAGTGTTTTCAGACACTGTTGGATCATAAGAAACTAAAACTGTAGGAAGTGAAATTGTGGCTATGTGGGAACTACTGTACAGGCCAGCCCTCAGGACAGCAGAGCTGTCTGTGCCTTACAACTTCTCATTCCTCTTGGGAGTGTATGTGTGGGTTCTTTTCATTATTATTATTATTATTATTATTATTATTATTATTATTATTATTATTATTTTGGTTTTTCGAGACAGGGTTTCTCTGTGTAGTCTTGGCTGTCCTGGAACTTGCTCTGTAGACCAAGCTGGCCTCGAACCCACAGAGATCTGCCTGCTTCTGCCTCCAGAGTGCTGGGATTAAAGGCGTGCACCACCATGCCCGGCTGCATGTGTGGGTTCTTGTTAGGCCCCTGGCCTGCCACGTTCTGCATCCTCTGCTACCTTCTCATTCTTTCCCTTAACAGTTCTATTTGTTTGGATGGTTTTCTGAGACAGGGTTTCTCTGTGTAGCCTTGGCTGCCCTGACCACCCTTTGTAGACCACACTGGTCTTGAACTCATTCTTTCCTAGACCCATGATTCCTAGTCCCCAGCACCCAGCTCACTCTCCATGCTAGTCTGAGGCCCTGAACTTCCCCCTTTACCTGCTTATGGTCAGGCCACACTACTTGCTGGGGCTTCCACCTTTTCCCTCAGGCTTCTTGGCAGCCTCATCCTCAGTTCTGCTCATCCACATGCCGGTCATCGTGGGGCAGACTGGAGAAGAGACAAAGAGATTGACAACCTCGATGCAACCCTACCAAATGCAAGAAGTTAATATATGCTGGAGGAGAAGGCATCGCGGATCACGGAAGAGGAAAAGACTTGCCAATGGATGGCATAGGAACAATTGATGAGCTCTTGGGAAAAAATCAATCTAGATAATTATCTCAGTATCCTCCAAATTAATTCCAGATTTATTGATGAGGTAAGTTAAAAAAAAAAATAACAACAGAGGGAATGACTAGCAGATATTCATTAAGTCACCAGGAGAAGGTGGGCTGCCTCCTTAGTTTGTATTTTTATGATGTTCATAATAGGGGGAAAATCAATAGTTTAAAAAAATATCTGGGGCTGGAGAGATGGCTCAGCCATTAAAGGCTAGGCTTAGGCTCACAATAAAATAAAATAGTTCCTTCAACTTCTATAAATTAAAAAAGCAACCCAAATGAAACTCTTTGAGTTAAAAAACAAAAAGTGATGACTACAGTCAGTGAGGGTGTGATGAATCTACTATAAATTACTCTTCAGACAACAGATATTCTATAGAAAGATCGATATAGGACACAGGTTCCCATAAGGAAATGTAGTAACAAGCATATGGACAATGGCCCAGCCTTGCTTTCCGCACTGGAATGTTCATGCAAATAGGGGCTGAAGTGCAATCCTTTGGAGTCTTCAACATGAAAGACCATGGGGTCAGGCTGCAGGAGGAGCTCAGGTGGATAGAGATGGGCAGCAGGAGGGGCTCAGGTGGATGAGGGGCAGGCTGCAGGAGGGGCTCAGGTGGATGGGGGTGGGCAGCAGGAGGGGCTCAGGTGGATGGGAGTGGGCAGCAGGAGGGGCTCAGGTGGATGGGGTGGGCAGCAGGAGGGGCTCAGATGGATGGGAGTGGGCTGCAGGAGGGGCTCAGGTGGATGGGGTGGGCAGCAGGAGGGGCTCAGGTGGATGGGAGTGGGCTGCAGGAGGGGCTCAGGTGGATGGGGTGGGCAGCAGGAGGGGCTCAGATGGATGAGGGGCAGGCTGCAGGAGGGGCTCAGGTGGATGGGGGCAGGCAGCAGGAGGGGCTCAGGGATGGGGGTGGGCAGCAGGAGGGGCTCAGGTGGATGGGGCGGGCAGCAGGAGGGGCTCAGGTGGATGGGGGTGGGCAGCAGGAGGGGCTCAGATGGATGGGGGCGGGCAGCAGGAGGGGCTCAGGGATGGGGGTGGGCAGCAGGAGGGGCTCAGGTGGATGGGGCGGGCAGCAGGAGGGGCTCAGGTGGATGGGGCGGGCAGCAGGAGGGGCTCAGGTGGATGGGGGTGGGCAGCAGGAGGGGCTCAGATGGATGGGGGCAGGCAGCAGGAGGGGCTCAGGTGGATGGGGTGGGCAGCAGGAGGGGCTCAGGTGGATGGGGGTGGGCAGCAGGAGGGGCTCAGGGGGATGGGGGTGGGCAGCAGGAGGGGCTCAGATGGATGGGGGTGGGCAGCAGGAGGGGCTCAGGTGGATGGGGGCGGGCAGCAGGAGGGGCTCAGGTGGATGGGGGCAGGCAGCAGGAGGGGCTCAGGTGGAAGAACGCTGGCTTAGCATGAAGCCCTGGGCTCGGGCCTCAGCTCTGCTTGGACCAGGCGTGAGGATGCAAACCTGAGGAAGGAGAAGCCGAAGTTCATGCCTAGGTATCAAGTTGGGCTTGGCCAGGTTGGGCTTGCATCAGAAACATTTTCAAAGAAAGAGAGAGAGGGAGGAAGGAAGGGAAGGAAAAAAAAGGGAAGAAAGGAAGGAGAAAATGGCAAGGAGAACACTTACTGAATATGTTCTGGGCATATACACACAACCATGACTTGTCTGTTTCTCTATGGTCTCTGCCCACAGAAAAGGGCCCTGGGGCTATGAGAAGCCAACAGTTTAATAGCTCCACAATGTACTATTACAATTAATGCCAGCATCTCATAACCCTCTGACAGCCTGTATGGCAGGTAAGGCTGGTCTTACTTGACAGTTGGGGAAACTGAGGCTCAGAGAGCTGTTGAGACAGCATGAGAATCAGCAGTTGATTACCCTAGGCCACCTGCTTCCCACCCAGTCAGGCTGCCTATCAGAGTGTTTCCTCAGAAAACAAGCAGATGGTTTTGGGCTGAGGAGATAACTTGGTAGGTTGCAACACTTATGTTGCAAGTGTGAGGACCTGAGTGCAGGTCCTAGAACCCACAGAAAAAGCCTGGTGTGAGGGCAAGCCTCTATAAACCCAGTTCTGGCAAGGAACAGCCATGGACCACCGGGGACTGCTTGCCCGCCAAGCAGAGCCTGCTTCTTGAGCTCCAGACTATTAGAGAGCCTGTTTCAAATATCAAGTTGAGGCCGGGCGTGGTGGCGCACGCCTTTAAACCCAGCACTCTCTCGAGGCAGAGGCAGGCGAATTGCTCTAAGTTCAAGGCCAGCCTGGTCCACAAAGCAAGTCCAGGACAGCCAAGGCTACACAGAGAAATCCTGTCTCAAAAAACAAAGAACAAAAAACAAAAACAAACAAACAAACAAGAAAAGAAATCAAGTTGATGGTTCTGAAGGAACAATGTCTGAGATTTATTTCCAGCTTTCACATGCACGTGTACTAACACAAGCACACACACACACACACACACACAAACAAGCACATAGACACTAGACACACACAGATAAACACATAATCACACACAGACATTAGATATACACACAGACCACACAGAGATATAGACAGATACACAGACAAACACACAGAGACACAGACAGACAGACACGTGAATGTACACGCGTACATCACACTATACCTCTTCCCACAACACCTACCACAGGCAGGTTCTGCCTCTGTAGCCTGACTCCCAAAGGATTCCCTCCCATCTTGAGGAAATAAGAGTGAGGAGCTACAAGAAAACAGCGAGGACCCGCTGAACAAAGAAACAAAACCTGGCCCTGAAAAAAAGAGGTGTGTGGCTATGGTTTCCCTTAGGAGCTCCCTAGATAAATGTCCCTGGTGGCCATCAGGCTATCCAGCCTCTGAATGGATCACTACCAAGGCATTACAGGCTACAGCCCTGTGCCAGTAGGCTTGGCTGCCTGTCCCCTGGGAATCCTTTGTCCTTTCCCAATCTTGTCCCCGTGTGGTTGGTGACTGTTGTGTAAACCCAGTGATAATTTATGTTAATATAATCCATTTTTAAATGTGATGGGGTTGGGGGAGGCCTTGGTTCAGTACCCTAATCAGGAATCCACGCTTTGGGATGATTAGTGGGCCTCTGAAGTGCCCTAATCAACAACACACACTCCAGAAGTGCAATTTGAATATTGTTTTTGAAATCTAGCAACAGATTCATTAACTATACAAGGAATGACTGGGAAGGGAGGAGAGGAGAGGGGAGGAGAGGGGAGGGGAGCGGAGGGAAAATGCTGGTTGAAATCTGGCTGGCTGGAAAGACTGTAGGAGCCTGTGAGAGCAGCCAGCCCAGCCTTTGGAAATGCCCGTGGCTTCTAGACACTCACTTGACCCTGTCTTTTACCATTTTCCTGAGCCTTTAGTGTCCTGACCCAACTTGAAATTGGCTAATCCTGACCCAGAATATTGTCCCACTGGGGAGTCGGGCTGTTGAAATGCCTGAGAGATTCCTTCCCCAAATTCACAGGAGTGGGCTGTATTGTGTTTACAATTCTTTGTTGATAAACTGGCACATTTGGCAGAATGTGGCCTTGGACTCCCTTCTGAGACCTGGTAGCAAGGCTGTGGGGAGAGTGTGTACCGATCCCAACTGGCTCTCATGCCAGGGGCCGCCAGCTGTTACAGCAGAAAGAAAAAAAAAAAAATTGCCACACTTGCTGAGGTGGAGGCAGGGGCAGCATGTAGCGCCTTTAGCCTAAGAGCACACTACCCCAAGAGCTTTTCCTATACGTGTGTCTGAACTGCTAACTACAGAGAAGTAAAGAGGGAAGGTTCCATTCTGCCCTCAGATCCCTCACTCCTGCTTGGAGTAGGTTGATTGACAGGTACAGAGAATTGACCTCGGTGAGGTGCCTTCTAATTAGTAGCAGTGGCTGTGCCTGCCAGGGCCAGCTCTGCTAATGCCCCTGGGGCTGCCACTCTGCAGAGCAGGCACATCCATTAGGGCTCTGAGTGCTAACAGTGGGAGTAGGGGGGGTACCTTGCAGGGGGCAGAAACGGGCATGAAGCACCTGATCCTCTTTATGAGGATCTTATGAGAAGTCTTTATGAGGACAAGACTTTTGCAAGGGGGGAGGGGGGGAATCTCACCAGTTTGCAGAGAATAGGAATCCAGTCCTAGCTGGCAGCCATTTTCAGTGTCACTGACAACTTGACCTACTATTATGAAAATTGCTCCAATTATATGTATACACATTTGCATGGGAAATGACAGCTGAGTGCTCATCTCAGAGGCAATTTCTGCAAATGAAGTTGGGAATTACTAAAGAGGGTGCTTTGCCCTTTGTTGGGATTTTTTCCGTGACCCCCGTGAGATGACAGGCGTCCTCAAGCATTGCCTTGTGGCCTGTTGTGAACTACTTGCCTCCCAAATGCTTCCTGTGGCTCAGAGACAAGCCCCCTTAAAGCAAATGGCCTTCAATCACCAGCTTCAACAATATTCTCCTGTCTCCAAGTAATAAAACATCTGGGAAATTGGGCTAAATGGATAAAACAGCTCTCGGTAATAAGTATCTGGCACGCATACAACTCTGTATAATGCACTTTTTAAACGGCCAGATGTGGTCCTTCTGTGTTATGAAAAGCAGAGGCAAGTGTAGCCATGCTTTTTACTACCTTTAAGATGCAGGGTCTATTCATAGCTCTCGGGAGAGATGCTCTCCCATTACCTGAGAAATGTTGCTGTGTACACTTACAAACTTGAAAAGTAAGCGAGCCACTCGGAAAATTGCCGGCATAATTTAAACAGTCGTTAAACTGGACACTTGAAGGAAACTGGCTTCAGGAAAAGAATTCAGCCCATAAATTTCCCTTCTCTCCCAGTGAGTGTGCTCCGCGGAGCCTTTGATCGCACGGCCGTTTATGTGTTTCTCTGTCTTCTGTGATATTTACAGCTTTATGAAGAAATGATTTCATCAAACTGGTTATTCGCTTCGTCCCAATTTCTCATTAAGAGAGCTTAGCTGGTGCCCCACCTGAGCAGACCCCATTTTTATAGTCCTTTTTGGGTTCCAAGAAGATGTTTTAAACATACATATGTGTGTGTGTGTGTGTGTGTGAATGTTTGCGTGTAATTGGAGATACCTAGAATTCTATTCATCGGGCAGTATATTTTAGAAATCTTCACATATATGTATATTCACATATAGAGTATATATGTACATAGTTTAACTTTCTTTTTTTTTTCTGAGTATGTGAATATATATTTAGAAAGCCAGGGAAACATAGCAAAGTAAATTTACAAACCATCCACAAAGCTAGGCACGATGGTAGACGCTGGCCTGGGCTACATATGGAGACCTTATCTCAAAACACACAAACCAAGGGGGCTGGAGTGATGGCTCACTGGTTAAGAGCTCTTGCAGAGGGCCTAGGGTGGGTTCCCAGCATCCCTGTGGCAGCCAACAACAGTTCCTGGGGATCTGACACCCTCTTTTGATGTCGCTAGACTCATGGAGGAATATAACACACACACACACACACACACACATACAAAGCATATATACAAATGTGTTCTCCCCTCTATAAAATTGCAGTCTTTTTCTCACAAACGAGAGCCAAGTCACTTGCCCTCATGTTTAGATCCCATGAACATTTTCCTTTTTGTAAAACAGTCCTTTAAGGTATGCGTTTGAACAGGTTAATAATTCTTGATCTTTTTTTTTCCCCCCCGGTTTGGGGTGTTTTTAAATTTCAGAAGTTTTCCATTCTCTGCTCTGTGTGGGCAGCTTTTGGTAGCACTCTGATTCTTTTCTTCAAGTCGGGGTACTGGATCAAAGGCGATGGCTCTGACTGCTGGCATTTCACGGTCAGGCACATCGCGTGAGCGGTCTTCAGAGGGTGTAATGATGTATGTCCCATCCTCCCGTGGCGAAGATGTGAGTTCGCGGTCTCCTGCAGGCTTCCCGCATCCTCGGGTCAGTATCAGTACCTTAGAACGATATGGCGACTTCGCTTGATAAATCACTTTGTTTCCCTGCCTTGATATTTGCCTTTGAACTTGCATGATGAGCCGGAACATTTTTATTTCGTTTGCCAACGTTTCTTTTCTTCCTTTCAACCTCTCTTCCTGCTCATCTCCTTCCACGTGTGGGTTTGGAGGATTGAGCTCAAGTTGTCAGGCTTGGTGGCAGGCCCCTTTACCTGGAGAGCTGTCTTTTCGGTCCTTTTGCTTTTAAGCTTCCACCGGCCGTAACCACATCTATTTTTATCCCCAGCAATTTTTTTTTCTGATTTATTTTTATATTTATCACAAATCTTTGCAGAACTGATTTTGGCCCGTTACAGGCAACAGGAGAATCTAATTTATGATTTTCTGAATGGTTAATAAATCACCCTAGCACCATTTATTCAATATTCCATTTTCAAATAACCCATCTTTTAAAAATAAGAAGCAAGATGTCACTATTTCTCTGTCTAGGTCTGCTTTGTGTGTGATTGCTCTCATAGCTCATTTACTGGTGGCATTTCACCATCTCTTAGTCCTCTTCTTAATGCCTGAAAAGCGACTTTTATTGATTTTTCACCAGCTGCAGACTACAGCACTGCTTAGCTTTGAAGCCATTGGTTCCTACCCCCACAATTCTCTATAGAAACAAATTCACTGATTCATCTAACCTTTGTCCCTAGCTTACTCACTATTTCTTTTCTTTTCTTTCTTTCTTTCTTTTTTTTTTTTTTTTTTTTGAGACAGGGTTTCTCTGTGTAGCCTTGGCTGTCCTAGACTTGTTTTGTAGACCAGGCTGGGCTCAAACTCACGGCAATCCACCTGCCCCTGCCTCCTGAAATATATATATATATATATATATATATATATATATATATATATATATATATATATATATACACACACACACATATATATGTATATGTATATATGTATATGTATATATATATGTATATATATATTTCTTTTTAAAATTACATTTATTTATTTATTTGTGTGCATCTGTGTGGGTATCATATTGCATGTATGAAATTCAGAGGACACAGCTTTTGGGAATCAGTTCTCATCTTCCTTCATGTAGGTCCGGGAATTGAACTCAAAGTCACCAGCTTAGCAGGAAGTGCCTTTACCCGGTTGAGGCATCTTGCTGACTCTTACTCACCATATCTAACATGATATAAATCTCTATTGCATAAATATCTCAAGTCGTAAGCTGAAGAAGTGTCTGGACTGCTGTCACCTGGAAACAGGCCATTTAGTTAGGCAACAGACTCCAGGCCTATAACCGGTGGCCATGGCCTCAGCCCCCTCAACAGCAGAGAAGCTGTAAACTTAAAGTGAGTATTTTGTCTTTTAAATTGTTCAGACAGGATCTCACTACGTAGCCCAGGCTGACCGCGAATGCATGGTCACCCTCTTGCTCCACTTTCCCAAGTGTTGGGGTTATAAGCATGAACCACCCTCTCTCACTCATCTCTGCTTGGTGCCACGGTTCATGGCTGTTGTTCCAGCTGCTCAGAAGACTAAGGCAAGAGAGGGTGTTTGGGCTAAGAGTTCGAGGGTAGCCTGGGAAACATATGGGGAGGACTTAACTCTTTACAAAAGAGCAGGATTAGTATTGACTTGGTTAAATATTACAGCTATGGGGTGACGGGGAGAGCTATTAGGCAGGTGACAACAGGCCTGAATGGGAGCTTGCTTTACACTTGTGACAACTTAAGGTCTTGGAGGATGGTCCCTGTTGCTTCCGCAGCAGGAACAGGAGATTTACTCTGTTCTAGGACCAAATGTCTCTCCCTACGTGAAGGATACTTGGCTAATAAACTTCCGGAAAGGCATTCCACCTCCGTGATAGTCAGGTGCGTTAATTAATACAATAATGAATGATCAACCTAGGAATAAAGCGATGGTTTGAAATGCCTGCCCCATGGGAAGAGCGTGGCAGGTGGACATTCAGAAGGAGTAGAGGGTGCCGTGGTTTTGGGAAGGGCTTTTGTAGTGACAGGACTTCGCATTGCTTTGAACCAGGGCTTCTTCAATCTCCAGGGCTTCCTCCTGTAGGCTCAATTTCCTTAACCGATATATTTTATTACAACTTATTAACTGAGCGTACGTCACTTATAACCCGACCAACCAAAACAATAGGAAAAGAGGATTAAAGAACACAATAACAAAACTGTAAGGATATCAGTTCCGAGGAACGATTCTCCTGGTGTAATCCGCAGGATTTCTTCTGCTGGAACCTGGAGTAACCAGAACCCCGGACCTCAGCAGGAGCTCAGAGGCCCGAAGCTATCTCTCGAACGGTTGTCTGAAGTGGAGCAATAAACAGCCAAACACTATCCCAAGTCTCCAAAGACCCCACCTCCAGTTCTGGGCTCATTTATATATCTCCTCCCAGAGTCTGTTCACAGGATCTTTTTCAGCTGGCAACAATCAAGCTCCTGCATGAGGTAGTTGGTCTTCGAGTGGATTAGCCTCACCTGTTCTCTCACAAGACCACTCTGATCCCACACTTGGGATCCTAAAAAACAGGTTTATCTCTCCTTCACATGCCTTTAATCAGGAGGCAGAGGCAGGCGGATCGATGTGAGTCCAAGGCCAGCCTGGTCTACAAAGTGAGGCCAGGACAAGCAGTGTGATCTATATTTCTTTCTGTCTGTCCTTTTTGCTTTTTAAAAACTAGACTTCTTGGTTTTTTTTTTGTTTTTTTTTTTTTTTTGTTTGTTTGTTTGTTTGTTTGTTTTGAGACAGGGTTTCCCTGTGTAGCCCTGGCTATCCTGGGACTCTCTCTGTAGACCAGGCTGGTCTCAAACTCACAGAGACCCACCTCCTTCTGCCTTCCAAGTGCTGGGATTAAAAGCGTGCACCACCGCTGCCTGCCTGAGTGTAGTATTTCAAGTCATTGCAACGTTCAAATTTCCTCAAACAAAATTTATTTTGTTAAAACATTCAAACTCAAAAACAAAAACAAAAACAAAACAAAACAAAACAAAACAAAACAATTCAAACTCCCTTCTTTCAGCTTCCCTCCTTTGTTGTGATGGGCATAGAACATAAGCACACACATTCCATCCCTCTCTCCCTCCCTCCCTTCCTCTCTCCCTCCCTCCCTTCCTTCCATTCTCTTTTTCCTGAGGATGGAACCCAAGGTTTTGTGAATGCTGGGTAAGCATCACTCCTCTCTGAGCTACGTACATCTTTAGCCCGTGCACCCCCCACCCCGACCCCGCATCCAGGCTACCCTCAAACTCCCAATCCTTCTGCTTCTGCCTCCCAGTGGTGGGATTATAGGCATGCGCCTCGAAATTCCTCCCTAGTCCTGAATTTCTTGTCACTTCTAAGTATCTTCTTTTGATTTTTTCCGCACTCTCATTTTCATTCAGAAGATAACTCTTGGCAGGGTGTGTGTGGGATGGGTGTGGGTGGGTGTGTTGAAGTTTGTGGGTTTCAATCTGTGTTCAGTTTCCAGACTGGTACAAAGAAACAATCCCTGCTTAGTCGGGAGTGCAGCTGACTTCTGCCACAGCTCTTGGTTTGTCATCCTGGGAGCCAGGGTAGTGACATCACAGAGATTTTTCCAAAAAACACCAACACTGAATGGGTGGCTGGGCCTCCTATGTTGTGTGGAGGGTAGAGGCCATGAGATGTGACTTCTTGCAGGTGTTATCCCTCTACAAAGGGATGCTGGCTGTGCCTGGCTACTTCCCGACTCCCCAGCTGCCTTTCTGTCCCTCGCTTTCCTGCTTCCCGTTGACCTTTGCTAGTCTCTCACTTATCTTTCTTAGCATGGCTGTAATTGCTTCTTTGACCTACTCTGGTTCTCTTCAAACTGGGATCTGTGAGCTTCCCAGGACTGGAGCCTCTTTGATGGGATCACTGAGTTCCAAGATAATTTTTTTAAAAATCCTTCTGAGGTTTCCTTAATGATGCTTACGAGCTCTCAAAGCAAACGTATTTGTGCGCAATTATTGAGAACAGAAAGGCTTTTTCTTGGAATCTGCCACTTCTGGGAAGCATAGACACAATCAATGGTAGCTTAAGTAATCAAACATTTTGCTCCCCCCTCCCCTAAGTCTGGAGTTGCTGGCTTGGTTGAGCTGCTTAATGACATCATGGCTAGTGTCTCTGTGATTTCCTTGTCTTGTTCTTCTTAGCTTTAGCTAGTTGCTACAGCATGAAAAACCACAGTGTGCACCTGTGGTGGAAAGGACACTAATGAGTGACATCAGTTTCCTAGGGTCCCCTGAACATCTGGCAGGCTTCTTTTCACTTCACTCTTAACTAAAGAGGAGGCTGAAAATCAGCGACATTGTAACATCTCAGTACTGTTGGTTTAGAAGACCAATCACAATTCGATGCTCAGGAGTGAATGAATTGTTTGGAACCCATCAAGATGTGGATCTCAGGGAGGAAGGCTGGTGACCAGACATGAAGGCCTCAATTGCTTTCATAAAGGCCCCTCTCTTTCTTCTTCTTTCTTTCTTTCTTCTTCTCCTCCTCCTCCTCCTTTTTTTGTTTTTTGTTTTGGTTTTTCGAGACAGGGTTTTTCTGGGTAGCCTTGGCTGTACTGGATTTGCTTTGTAGATCAAGCTGGCCTTCAACTCAGTGATTCCCCTGCCTCTGCCTCCTGAGTGCTGGGATTAAAGGCGTACGCCACCATGCTGGGTCCCTCTGCTTCTTTTTACAAAGATCAAGGTCTCTTCCCTTTGTTTCTTGTGGAAGAAATGGTATTTCAGTTTTCCTTTTGGGATCCTGCTATCTCTAGCCCATCAGCTCTCAACAGTGTCTGGTCCTCACACTGCCACCCTCACCCACAGAGTAGAAAAGGACATTAAAAGGTTTGCCGTGGTTTCAGAAATATAATGTCGAATTCAGGGTCTTTATCAAAATTTTAAATTGCAGTTCATTTAGTCTCACCAAAATTCAATTTCCTGGGTTGAGGAGAAATATTTGTGTTTAGTTGACAACGAGAGCTGCTGGAGGCTCCTAGTGTTACTTAGTTGTTGGCTGACTGAAAAGGGAGAAGGAATTTAGCAAAACATTATTTTTTTTCCCCAACCAGGAGGGAGCTGGGCTGATTCACTAACTACTCCGCTCACATCTTTTCCCTTGAAAGGTCTACTTTCTCCCCATACTCTCTTCTCTTATCAGCTTTTGGTCCCAAACTGTTGCCCCTCTTGGGATAATGAAAACAACAAAAGAATCCTGCACCAATTCATCACAACAGAGACTATTGTTCAGAAGGAAGAGAAGCCTGCCGATCTGATACTCAGCCCTTGGGGGCTGGAGGTGAGAGGGAAAAAGACATGGACACTAGAGAGATGGCTCAGCAGGCGAAAGCGCTTTGGTGCCTGGCAACCTGAGTCCTTTCCGTGGGGGAAGGAGACAACCAAGTCCTGCAAGGTGTCCTCTGACCGCCACAACCTCGCCCCTTAACTGTATTAGTTACTTTTCTCTTGCCGAGATAAAATACCATGACTGAGGCGATCTTAAAAAGAGAGAGTTTACTTTTGGCTTATGGCTGCTGTTGATCAGTCCACTATGACAGAGCAGAGGCACAGAAGCAAACAGTCTGTTTACTGGCAGCAGTAGGAAGCCGAAAGCTCGCATCTCAGCCATAAGCATGAAGGAGAGAGAGAGAGAGAGAGAGAGAGAGAGAGAGAGAGAGAGAGAGGGCTTTCCTTTGGCAAAGTGATTTACTCTCAGACCCTCAGTAACGACTTCTTCCAGCAAGGCTAATTAAACTTCCCAAAACCAAGCCATCAACTGAGGACCAAGTGTTCAAATGCCCAAGGCTGGGGGAGTTTCCTTATTCAAATCACCACAGACACACACATATGGATGGATAGATGGATGGATAGATAGATAGATAGATAGATAGATAGATAGAAAGATAGGTAGGTATATAAACGATAGACAGATAGATAGAGACATACATACATACACAGATGTAATTTTTAAAAAATGAGGAGGGAACGGATAATGAAGAGGAGTTATATAGTCAATGTCTTTTCTGGGACCAGGCAGGGTTTCCCTGCAACTTGTGAGGTGTATCTTTCTCATCTCTAATGGTTATGTCCCGTTATCTTCATGAAACTTGTCAACTGTCATGGCACTGGACTAGGTGTCATTTAGCATACAGGTTGCATTTAAATGAAGTTAGTTCTTGTCTGGGGTCACTCTGGCAGCCATCTTAGGTCCAACCAGTTTTAGCCAGGCCACCTGAAGAGGACCTTCTGACCTCTAGGCATTCTGTCCTCAAAGATAAGTAAGATTTCGACAGCTATTCAGCTGGGTCACTCCGGTAGTGTTCAAGGTGACAGATCTCAGTAATCTTCATGCTTTGTAGTAGCCACATTTTCCTTTCTGTTTTTCAGTTTCCTCCTGGCCAAAGCTTCACTTTGTGATCCCTTTGAATTCAGAATAGCCTAGGGCTCCCCCACAGCCATCTCTAGGAAAGTCCTCAGGCAGATGTTCCGCGGTTTCCTCTGAGATGAGCCTTCCACCCACCCCGCACTGGGCTTGCATGTGTCAAAGTTAATGTGTACCCAGGTCTGACCATGGTTTGCTGGGCTGCCTGAGAAATCAAGCACTGGACACTCTCTCTGTTCCCAGGTTTGGTATGGACCTTCTGAAGCCTTAGGCAGGAGACTTGACTTGGTTGAAACATTACATTCTCAGTGGGAAAGATTCTTAAAGTATATTGGGATTTACCGGTGCAAAGGTCATGTAAGTACTGAAGGCATGTTTTCTCCAGCTCTACATGTGCCCTTTCCTAGACATAAGCTTTCAAATGTGATATAAAGACTATTAAAAATCAAAGTGAAACTGGAAAAAATTTGCATTCAATTAAAATGGCTCCGTATCTTCCCTTGATGTGAGGGTGTCCCCAGAAGCAGCCAAAATTGTAAGCTCAGAGAGCATAGCACCCAAAAATCTCTTGTAAGCAATTCTGATGCTAACTCCAAGCTTGGAGATGACCCTCAATTCGTGGATAGGCTGGGCCTTCTGGTACCCATCCAAAGCTATTACACTCAGAGCTGTAAAGATACAATCAGCCAGAGGAAGAGAGCTGCAGTGGGCAGAGTCTGGAAGGCTCTGGAGCGAACTTTCACAATGCTCAGGCCATATCTTTCTATCATTGACATGTGACGAACTTTCATAATGTTCAGGCCATATCTTTCTATCGTTGACATGTGACATTACACAAAGACTATTATCCAAGAGCAAAGTTCACCCAAACTTTGGTGTTCAGAGGTTTTTATATCAGGGCCCCATTTTATAGGCTTGATGATGGATTGTGGGCCCGTTTCATCTCAGCTATCCATGGTGGCCCGGATGTGATGATGCTAGAATTCCCACCTGAAATCACTTGGTCAGTCTCTCTCACTGGCCACGTTACACTGTGGTGGGTCCGGGCCTTGCCTCTCAATGAAGACAGAAGCTGAGGGTGAAGGCCAGACCTCTCTCTGAGTGACACCAATTTCCTAACAGCACGGGCTCCTTTCCTTTCGACTCCTAATTGACATGGCTGGTGGCCCTCCAGGAGATTACTCACAGAGAAGCATCAGCAAAAAGGCTTCTGGGAGCTGGCAATTTGCCAGGCAGTGCTGTGATTCAAATACAGGTACCTTGGGCTCCATTCTCTTTCTTTCCAGACATGCCCTGAGGATGCTACCAGGCACCTCTGATAAAAAGTCCCCAGCGTTTTGGCCCTCACAGCTCATAGACACCAGAATGTTCCCCAGCCACAGGGTCTGGAGCCCTTTATTCTGGGGCTTAAAAGACAGCTGACATTTCTGGAAGTCAATTATCTGCCATCGATCAGACAGACGTGTGAGCGAGCACCCGCCCTGGAGGTTTGGGGAGCGCTGGTGTAGCAGAGTCAGGGGTTGTGTAACTTGATTTGAAACCGAACAGGAAAGTCTGAACTTTATACACACAGAAAAGGGAGAGGCTGGTGCAAAGGACGCCTGACAACCTGGGAGGCCGAGTTAATAGTGAGCAGTCAGAGGAGTGTATGGAGTAATAGGGTTTATTACCAAACACCGGGGATTTATTACAAAGCATGGTTGGTCAGAAGGCTGAGGATGCAGCAGGGTTGGCGGAGAGCTTCCTTAGAATGTACAAAGCCCTGGGTTTGATACCTAGCACCTCATAGAGCTGAGAATGGTGACGCATCCCTGTAATCCTAGCACTTGGGAGACAGAGGCAGGATTCCACTCACGAGGTGACATTTTGGAGACAAGTCAGGCCAAGTGAAGGCAGGAGAGAGAGACGTGCTAGCTTAGAGCCTGCACTGATCAGAGGACATCAAAGGAGAGACTTGGAAAAAAGAAAGAAAGAAAGAAAGAAAGAAAGAAAGAAAGAAAGAAAGAAAGAAAAGAATGATTGTGTCATGATTTTGGAAAAGTGTGGAGCACAGACAGGTCTCCAGACCACAGGGTTTTGGGATTTAGGGCCAACAAAGGTAACAGGGTGGCTAGAGGTGATGATGAAACCATAGGAATAGGGCCTTGTGGGTAGAAGTGACTTGTTAGTTTATGAGACAGGGACAGCAAAAGCACACACACACACACACACACACACACACACACACACACACACACACTTGCGTGCTGTTTAATTCTCAGCCTTGAAAGTGTGTTGACCAAAGTAACTGCTCAGGGGCCGGGTGACAGACTAAACTGATTCACCATAGTAGGAAGGTTTTGCAGTGGCCGAGGGAAGGAAAGAAGCCAGAAGTCACTGGGATGGGGTTGCCCAGTAGCACCAGCAGGGGACGATGGCAGAATGTGGTACTGGATGTTGTGCATGCCTCCCCGTGTGCTGGTTCCCCAGGAGGCTGCTTAGGCTAAGCCACAGGGTTTTATAGAGCTGACTTTGTGTTTCTTTTGGATCTGCTGAGACTACACTTTCCTCAGGTTTCGTTTCTGCTAAGTGTCCTTGATGTGATTGATGAACTAGCTATTGGATAGCCTTTTCTAGTTAACTCTGAATATTTTCTTTTCCTTGAAGGGTTTTCCAAAATGCCCTGGTTTCCTTTTTTACTTAGAATATTTATGTAACAGGTAACTTCAGCCAGAGTCTCGGATTTGCTGTTGACAGCTGGGAGAGCTCGGGCACATCACCAGATCTCTTTAAACACTGGCGTGCTTATCCATAAACGGAGATCATTTTGAGAAAAACCTGCAGTGTTTGGAGATTACGTGATATTGTACATGTGAAAAATAATGCAATGACAGTCATTATTTTAATGAAGTTTGAACAATCACCACTTTGGACAATAGCATGCTGACTAGCACATGTAGAAGAATTTAGGAAGCTATGTGTTTAATTACAGTTATTTAGTGTGTGTGTGTGTGTGTGTGTATGTGTGTGTGTGTGTGCCATGATGTTTTATTTGTGTAAGTCAGAGGACAATCCTTGGGAGTGGGTAGGGCTTCAACGTGGTCAGGCTTAGTGGCAACAGTTTTGTCTGGGCTGTCTCACCAGCCTTAAGGATCATGAAAATGAATGATGCCAAACAACATCACAATAGCTGGGCACAGATGTAACTAGTAGTTCCTTTGGTAAATTATTTATTTATTTGTGTATGTGAGAGAGAGGCAGACACACACACGCACGCGCGCGCGCACACACACACACACACACACACACACATACACACAGTTTGTATGTATATGTATGTATGGGAAAGCCAGAAGAGACTATTGAGTATAGAGCTACAGTGCTTAGTAGGATCTGCAGCTTGATCTGTGGGGTAGTGGGATCCAAACATCGGTCCTCATGATTGCTCAGCAGCAGCAGCAGCAGCAGCAGCAGCAGCAGCAGCAGCAGCAGCAGCATCACCACCACCACCATCATCATCATCATAATCTCATTTTTTGAGATTATAACACAGCTACCTCATTTCTCTTCTCTTTCCTCCCTCCAAACCCTTACACACAACCTTTCTTGCTCCCTTTCAAATACATGTATTCTTTATTCATTTACTGTCAGCGACTAGCCTGAACCCCTGAACTCTTAACCTACCGCCCCGGTAGAGCCTTCTAGTTGGAAAATCCAATATATGAACCTTAGAGTGAAGTAAATTGGATCAAATACTATTTTTCTTTCATACGTGGCCTGGAGAAAGAATTTCTCTCATTAATAATCAAAATGAACTTCCCCAAATTATAACACATAACATCCCCTGGTGTTTATTAAAGGTATAACTCAAAAACATCCACCAGTAAGGCCCACATACATATAAAGGGCTTTCTATTATTTAGATATTAACATATAAAGCAACAACAATAATCATGGTTATAATGTTGGCTTTGTTGTGAAAGGAGACTCAGTTCCTTTAAAATACACTGTGCTGTTTTTTTTTCACTGCTTAAAGTCCTCTGCGTTTAATAATAGTGCAGTGTCTAATTGTGTGAGCTAGTGCAAAGACTGCTAACTGATTCTAACAGGCTTTACTTTGCAATAATGCAGGCAAAATTTTATAGGCTCTAAGAGACCGATGATTGATAGTCTAACTCTCTTCAAAATGAAAGGAGAAAAAAGTTAACTCTTTAAGAGTTATCTTCATGTTTGTTCTGGTCCTAGAAAATTCTTAAAAGCTGGATTTTCTTATCACAGCCCTTATTGGTGCTGCCAAAACTGAGCATCCCTCTTGCTTAGAACCCATACATTTTCTTTTATGTCTTCTACTTAATCTACCTGAGGCTCGTGTGGCTTCATGCTGTGTGTGCCCAGTCCTCTACTGCCCCCTGTCTTTTATACCCAGCTCACAAATCACCACCTTTCCCCGGGAATCTACCAGCCTCCTACAGAGCAAGGACTCCTTGTTTTTAAGGAGTCCCAGGTTTGAAGGGTTGGAGAGAGTCCTTGTGTGCCTGTGTGGTACAACTGGCTTTTGTGATACTGTATCCTACAACTGAACCCCCGTGCTCAGTTGGGATCTGACGACCAGCAGGTCCAACAACCACAGGGGGCTTAGTGGAAATACAAATGATCTTTCCCCCACCGTGGACCTCCTGAATCATCAGAATCTGCCACTGACGTGTGAGAGAGTGAGAGAGCCTGGAGGAAGGAGATCCCTGCTCACTTGGCGAGACAGATGTTTTCAGTGAGCCATGTTCTCGAGGCTTGTCGCTCCTCACAGTCAGGGACCTCGTTGGGGCCGGCTACTCCTGGGTTCACAAGCTCGGATCTGAGTGGGACAGTGAGAGGTGAGGACAGCTTTGCCAGGAAGAACTGGGAGGATTCGCATCGGTGTCCTGGAGCTACACAATCTTGGTATCATGGACTTGATGGTGGAGTTTTCCTTTTCTCTTTTGGCTTTTCAGTTTTTGGCTATCCTGGAACTCACTCTGTAGACCAGGCTGGCCTCAAACTCAGAGATCTGCCTGCCTCTGCCTCCCAGAGTGCTGGGATTACAGGCATATGCTCAGTTATTTTCATTTTCTTCCTTCCTTTCTTTCTTTCTTTCCTTCCTTCCTTCCTCTCTTGGCTTTTTGACACAGGGTTTCTCTATGTAGCCTCAGCTGTCCTGGACTTACTTTTGTAGACCAGGCTGGCCTCGAACTGACAGAGATCTGCCCGCCTCTGCCTCCCAGTGTGCTGGTATTACAAGCGTGCTGAGTTGTTTTCTGATGCACAGGAAATTGAGGTTTTGGGAGCAAGTATGGCTTTGTGACTAGTTTAGAACATGAACAATAATTCCTGGAAGAAGCTGTGTCTGCTGAGAATAACTGAGTAGAACTGCAGTGATGTGGGGAGGTTGGAATGTTGCAAGTCCAGGCCTAATTACTTTATCTTGGGCCAGTTTTAGCCCCTGAATAGCCATCCCTTACCCCTCTGTGTCAGAACTAACATCCTGTGACTAAGGGGCCACTAGCTTCCTCCTACCCAAAAGCTAAGAACACCGTCAGATACCATTGGATAAGCTTCGCTTATGTCCACCTTTCTGATGTACCCACTAATGCATTTTAAACTTGCCTTGATTTATGATAGCCTTTGGTTTCTATAAAACTAAAAAACTTAACAAAACTGCTTCCACTTGGAACGTGGAATTTGGAGGGACCCAAATCTACATTCCTGGGCTGTGGTCACTCAAAATGGCTCCAGAATAAACTCTCTCCTGGTGCCTTTCAGGTGAGGGCTGTGTCTTTCGTCAACAAGAAGGTAATGAGCTAGAACAAGTCTGCAACTCGTTTTCCGGTCTGAACTGTGCTTGACCTCTCTCACCGGACACGTACTCACTCACCGATTGTGTAGCACTCATTGGCTTTTGGCTTCCTCGGTGTTCATTACCAACATGGTGTATAGTTCTCCCATGTTAATGGAAGCAATTAAAATGTGATCCATTTATAATTATCAGGGCTTGAAGAAATCGCTGTCAGCCAGAATCACCCACATCATTAGCCTCGAAGCAGCTAGAGCAAAGAACTATCCAAATGTGCACGTTCAAACTGAGTCTCTATTGCTGGCTTACCACTGTTATTTTATTTTATTGTGTGTATGGGCCTTTTGCATGCATGTATATCTATGTACCATGTACTTGTTTGATGCCCTTGGAGGCCAGAAAAAGTCATACAGTCCCCTCGAACTGGAATTACAGATAGTTGTGAGCCACCATGTGGGTGCTGGTAATCGATCTTGGGACCTCTAGAAGAGCAGTCAGTGTTCTTAACCAATGAGCCATCTCTCTCAGCCCTATGTTTATCATTTTTAAATTGTGGTCCTTTGTAGCTAGGTCCTTGGAGGCCCCGAAGTGGTGCCTCTGTGTTTCCTGATGATCCAACTGTTCAATTTACCCTGCCTGCCTTTAAATGGTCTGCGAGGTAAGCCGATGCCATGATTATGCCACCTGGCTAGCGTTTAAAGCTGTCTCTTTTTCTTACATTATTTTAATATAGTAATTTTGCAGTTTTTTTAATCTTTCCCAAGTTATCCAGGAGGGTAGACTGAGAGACAAGTTTTTGTTTTCTTCTTGTTTGTTTTGGAAAGTCCTAATTGTCAGTCATCGTCTCGTTAGCTGAATTGTCCTAAAATCTCAGTGTGTGAACAGTGCCAGTGTCAGCCTGCAGCTGCAGTGGCCAGACATACTCAAAAACACTCTAGAACTTGGACCCAATGCTGAGCAAAAATGGGGGGCAAAGGATGGACTGCCCAAAAGGCTCATATAAAGCTTCCACCAAGCTAGCAGTCGAGGGGCTTATAAGAGTAGTTATGTTCTGTTGTAGAAAAATAAAGGTAAAGAGAAAGTTAACAGTTTATAGCCCATGTGCTAAGCATCACGGTTATGTACCATCCAACTACCAGGACCTCTCACAATGTAAGTGCTTTTGCAGAATGTCAGCATATTATAGAATGTCAGAATATATATATATATATATATGTTGCCTGGGGGAGTTCATGAAAGCAGCGGTCCACCACATACCCAGGAGGATATGCTTGCTTGTGGCACAAGTGGTCCAGAGGCCCACAAACTAGAACACAGCTTCTAGATAAAAAAGCCTGGGGTCTGAGCTGGGCCTCGTGGTCCACACCTGTAAACCCAGCACTTGGAAGCCAAGGCCTGCCTGGGATATAGAGGCCCTGTCTCAAAACAAACAAACAAACAACACCCAAGTCAGGAAATAACTCAATGGGTAAAGTGCTCCCTGCACAAACTGGAGGACCTGAGCTGGGAACCCCAATATCCATGTGAAAGTGAGGTGCAATGGAGAATCTGCCACTCCAGCATGGATTAGGAGAGTTGGGCGGAAATAAACAGATCCTTGGGGCTTATTACCCATATGGCCTGGTCAAGTCAACGAGCTCCAGGTTCAGTGAGAGGCTCAGTCTTAAAAGAAAAGCCAGGTGGGGAGCCACAGAGGAAGACGTTAGATGTTGACCTCTGGTCTCCATGTGCCCGTGCATACATGCACCTGCACACACATGTATGCGCATGCACACACACTCACTCAAAAACCAGCACCAGAAAGCCTGCTGGGTGGATTCTGTCTTCTACTGCTCTTTGGCAAGGTCAAAGACATGCTTAACCCTGTGTCTTCAAGACCAGAACAGACACAGGGTCTTGCTATACAGTCTAGGCTGGCCTTCAGTTCACAATCCCTATGCCTTACTCTTTGTTGCTAGGATCAGGCATGTGCCATGCCAGCTTTTTGCTATTTAACTACTGTGCAGACTACCCACAGATAAGAATTAGGATTAAGCTGATTTTTAGCTATATCCTGCTTTGTTTGGCATAAAGGTAGCTTTATATAGACTTTTTTTTTTTTTTTTTTGAGACAGAGTTTCTCTGTGTAGCCTTAGATGTCCTGGACTAGCTTTGTAGACCAGGCTGACCTCGAACTCACAGAGATCCGCCTGCCTCTGCCTCCTGAGTACTGGGATTAAAGGCGTGCGCCGCCACCGCTCGGCTTTATGTAGACTTCTTAGCAGACTTAGCTACCCAGCCCCAGGCTGGCAGAATTGATGCCGGAGTATTAGAATTAATATGCCCTTTCCTCTTATGGTGGACCCTCCCCACCTGGAAGAGGCTTTTCACGACCTAAGCCTTATCATTTCTTGCACCAAGGGATACAGACCAATTAACCACCAAGAAGCAGAAATAAATTACTTCAGCCTTTGGGTGACTTGCTGATCAGGTGATATAACACACTTATCGCGGAGATGTTGGTTAGTTTGTGTTTGGCATGGCTTGTGCTTCAATGCAGACCTGGGTTATTTATTTGCTCAGGTCTTTTCATTGTATGTCAACAGTTGTACTCCTCCTTTGGACGCTTGCGGGGATTTTCTTTTCAGTGATTTCTATGAATGTGATGCTAACAGTGGAACTCGAATTAAGTAAACATATTCTGGAGATGAGATTTTTTTTCCCCCCAACAACACAAGGTTGTTTGGATTTAGCCCAACACAAAAATTTACTTAAAAAAAATTTTAAAGACTTTTTTTTTGCCTTAGCAAACAAGGACAGAGCAAGGAGCACAGTTTCAATATTTCTTTGCCAGGCCAAAAGGGTCTACCATTCCATTGCTACACTATTCATTCATATAGCCTACATTTGTTTATTATGTTGCTACTGCGTGTTGTTCCAAGAGGCTTCCATACCGCCGGAGTGAACAAAGATACTGAGTGGAGGCAAAACAAAGCTGGAAACAGATACCCTGGGGTTGCAACAAATCCACTGGGCAGATGCCTGGTCTAAGGCAGGGCACTGGATTCCTCAAACCTAGATTCTGTCAGTGACTTGGGGCCCAGTAACAATCACATCTGCCTTTTCAAGTCTATTCGAGGATTACAGTTATGAAAACACCCTAAACGTTCTGTAAATAGCTACTTTATGCTGGGCCCCCAAGCCACACACTGCTCCTCAAGAATGAGTAGAAATGGCCCAAGCATTCTGTCACTGTGAGAGAGGAGGCTCCTCCTATGCTGACTCTCCCATGATACAGGTCACATGTTTGTAATTGACAGTTTTCACCGTTTTGTTTTGTTTTTCGAGACAGGATTTCTCTGTGTAACAGCCCTGGCTGTAGAAAGGCACAGAGATCTGCCTGCCTCTGCCTCCTGAGTGCTGGGATTACAGGCATGTGCCACCATAATCATCTTAACATTTCTATCTTTTAAAAAGATGTGTTTAGCTGGGGGGTGTGGTGGCGCACACCTTTAATTCCAGTACTCGGGAGGCAGAGGCAGAAGGATTGATGTGAGTTTGAGGCCAGCCTGGTCTACAAAGTGAGTCCAGGACAGCCAAGTCTACACAGAGAAACCCTGTCCCAAAAAACAAAACAAAAATGTGTTTATTTTATTTTATGTCCATGAATATTTGTCTGCATGTATGGAAGTGCCCCTGGTGTTTGCATTATCCAAAGAATCCAGAAGAGGGCGTCCGACCACCTGGAACTGGAGTTATGGTTGGTTGGCCTCCTTGTGGGAGCTGGGAGCCAAGTCTGGGTCCTCTGCAAGAGCACCAAGTACTCTTAAGCATCTAGTAGCCTTTCCAGCCTTGGTGTTTACACGTGTCACCTGACAGTTCAGACAGACAGGAGGAAAGAAGCTGTCTCTTGACCTCCTCCCTCTCCTAAAGGGCCATGGGCAACAGGTCCAGCCTTCTAGAATTCAGCTTTTGTATCAATGCTGCCCTGTTCCTCCTAACTTACCAGCCTGAGAGATTGATTCGGTTTTTAGGTAGACATCATTTGCTTTTCGAAGGAGGCTCCCACAGGGACTCAGTCCTCTAAAAGGTCAGTGAAGAAACAATGTTTTTGTCATCATTCTAGTGGGTCGGCTTCTAGACAATTGAAGTTTTACTGTGCTTGGTACCTTCGGGGAGTGATAGGCACCTCTGTGCTCAGGGAACCGGTCCCTACACACTAGCAAGGTCTTTCACATCTGTGAACCATTGTCTAACATGAGGATTTCAAATATTTGCATAATCTGTGTATGTTGGGTTTAAAACACAATGTCACAATTGCTGGATCCAGCCAAGAAGTTAAAAGCTTTCTTTGTTTTTTATTTCATTTTTCTCTCTGGATTCTTCCAGGAGGACACATGAGCTCCCCTGGGCCTTTGGGCTGCATACATCCAAGTGGGAAGATATTTCTCTCACTACTTGGGGCTTGATCGTAGCAGGGAAAACATGGCCTCAGTCCATAGCTGAGAAACTCTGTCTAAACTGAATTTGAAAGAGCAATTTAATGAAGACATTCCTTTGCCTGTGAGCTGATGTACCAATCTCTAGTGGGTACAGTGTGCCAAAACGAAAACATGATCTACTAAAATGTTTAGTCAACAATGGAGACAGGGGGATGTGCATTTAAAAAGGCAGCATAATTTCAGTCAGTTGATTCCAGTTTCTTGTTTGTCACATTGTTATCAGGCCTGTCAACATGGGTCAAAGTAAATCAAGCAGTTTCAAAACCCAGTTGTGTGTGTGTGTGTGTGTGTGTGTGTGTGTGTGTGTGTGTGTGTATTAGACACAGAGAGACAGAGAGAAAGGCAAGGGAGGGGCAAAGCTGGCACTCCAGGGGGCCAGAAAAGCAGGCACTGTGGCTGGGCAGACAGTGTGGTTTAGTGCCTAAGAATTCAACTCTGGAGGACTGGAGAGATGGCTCAGAGGTTTGGAGCACTGTCTGTTCTTCCAAGGGTCCTGAGTTCAATCCCCAGCAACCATATGGTGGCTCAAAACCATCTACAATGAGATCTTGTGCCACCTTCTGGGGTGCAGGCACACATGCAGGGAGAACACTGTATGTATAAATAAATAAATAAATAAATCTTAAAAGAAAGAAAGAAAGAAATAACTCAACTCTGGCAGGCTGCGGAGGTGGCGCAGAGGTTAAGAGCACTGGCTGCTTTTCCAAAGTTCCTGAGTTCAATTCCCCAGCAACCACGCAACCACGCGATGGCTCATAACCATCTATAATGAGATCTGGTGCCCTCTTCTGGTGTGCAGGCATACTGGCAGGCAAAATACTGTATACATAATAAATAAACCTTTAAAAAGAAGAAGAAAAAAGAAAGAAAGAAAGAAAAAAAAAGCTCAACTCTGGTGTGAAGAAAACCTCATCAGCTGTTGATTACCTGATGAGATCTTAGTTGATCTTTAGTGTTGATGTGGGAATTGAGTGAGATAGGTAAATACAGTGCACACACATTGCATGTTAAGTGTAAAACCGAGGGAGGCTTTAGTCATCCCAATTCCATGTAGACTAACAGGTTGCTGTCCCCAGGCCTCAGGACAATGAACTTAGCCCTATATTTAGAAGGAGAAGTGGCAGGAGGTTGGCTGGCTAGTGCTGAGGAAATAAATGACGCAGCTTTGCCCTCTGCCTGCCTGTAGGCTACTGGATCAGTATATCATCCTTGCAGACTGGCCTGATCCCTGGCTACAGGTTCCTTTTGCTTATCTTAACACTGAACACCTGGTGCTCAAAGTAGCCAACAAGAACCAAGAAGAGACTTGATACCCTATGAGCATATACAGGGGGAGGAGGTCCCCCTCAGTCACAGTCATAGGGGAGGGGAGTAAGGGGAAAATGAGAGGGAGGGAGGAATGGGAGAATACATGGGATGGGATAACAATTGAGATGTAATATGAATAAATTAATCAAATATATTTTTTAAAAATTTGTAGACTTGGGGCTGGAGAGATGGCTCAGCGGTTAAGAGCACTGATTGCTCTTCCAGAGGTTGTGAGTTCAATTCCCAGCAACCACAGGGTGGCTCACAACCATCTATAAGATGATTTGATGCCCTCTTCTGGCCTGTAGATGTACATGCAGGCAGAGCACTATGTACATAATAAATAAATAAATAGATCTTAAAAAAAAAAAAAAAAAGAATTTGTAGACTTTGGTTGTTCACTTTTCTCTTTGAATAGTGTTTGTTGGACTCTTTGGTAATTACATCTTCACTGTAGCCAGCAGAGGGCACTGTTGGTTTATATAATTCCTCCCTGAGGTCCCAGGCAGGCTCACTTAAAGTCTACTCCTGGCTTTATTGGGGTGCCAGTGTCATTTCGTAGGTGGTTATTAGGTAAGAGAAGGAGGAGGAGGCTTTGTTTGTAAGAAAATATATGTTAAAATCTGGGATGTGTCAAATTGTTGAATTTTATCAAGCCTTGGAAACTGATAGAGACAAACTTGTCAAAGAAAATGAATTCAGGGGAAATCCATTAAAGTTGTACCTAGGAAAGCAAGTGTCAGAATGCGCCTTCGTGTCCCCTCAAATTTTCAGCATTTTTGGTGTCCCATAAAAGCTGTAGAATGAATTAGCGGAGTCTGTGGAAAGCCAGAGGTGTTTCCTCCCAGTTGACCTCCAAGACTTGGCTAAGAAAACTTCTCATACCGTTTGTGGCTGTGAAAGGCTAGCACTATTTGTAATACCTACTTTTGTAAAGATTATTTTACACTGGAAGCAACTCCTTACGATGCTCGGGGAAATTCACGAGAGCCTCTTTATGTTATACAATGTACACATACATACATACATACATACATACATGAGCTCATATCTTTGCCTATGTCGCGCCTTTGACTTCATGAGAATGAAGCACAGTTATCAACGTCTCTCCCTTTACATTTGATTTATGGTAACTTCAGTCTCCTGCCTGAGTCTGTGCTGTACCACTGAGTAAAGTCTATGCTCATAGACTGCTATAAAATCATTTAAATATTCATTCAGAGGTGCAAGCTCCTGGACCACAAAGGTCCCTTCTTCTGGTCCCTTCTTCATGCTGAGACCTGCTCGGAGACTTGGCACCCTGCCCTCGAAGCACAACATCCCAGCCAAACAAAACCTTCATTTTTCATTGCTTGGAACAACGGTCTCGATTCTTGAATGTAATTACTTAGAACAAATTAGGAGTTTAGTCCAGGAGCCTTGGGGCACTGAAAAGATTATGGAAAACAGGAGGGAAAAGGATTCAAGATTCCCCTAAGCTGTGTAGGGTCACACCCTATGGAGGCCTGGTGCGATTCTGATAGGTGCCAGGGAACTCTTATCACACACCCTATAAGAGCCTCAGGGCAGGAGGAAATAGAGGCGCCTGTCCCCCATTTTTGCTCTGTTCTGGCTAGGCTACATTCTTTTTAAGTACAGCTAGCTGCTTCATTTTAGAGAATGTGTTTTAACAATAGTTTTGTTTGCCTCCGCTACTCTTTTACAGTAACAGAGAGAAATGAATGATTTCTCTGTCCTCTCTTATGGACCAATGGTTCCAGTACAAATGGGAGATCGCATCAATAAAAGACAAAGAGAGGCACATGCCGTGGGTTTGGACTTTAGATGTCACTTTCCTTCCTGACAACAAAGCCCGGGACCAACGCTTCAAGAGTGTATGGATGGAGTGTGGGTTTAGCACGCGACGGGGTCCCGCGTTCAATCTCTAGCACTACAAAACCAAAAATAACCCCTTCCCAGGGGATGAGTGGGCACATTGGAGACACGCAGGTGTCCCTTCACTTAGGAGGGCTGCTTGGGGGATATACCGGAGACGACAGGAAATCCACACTCTGTAAACAACTCCCTAGTGCAGCCGCATAAAAGCAAGCTCATAGAACTACCAGTGTCAACACGTCACGGTTCATGTCTTGCGTACATGCCAGTTTATTGAATCTGTAAAGCAATCTTCTAGCCAGATTCGCTCATCATCTTGTGTTATAGCTGAGGACACTGAACCACTGAGTTTACAGTACTCGTGTCCCCCCCGCCCCAGCCCTCAGCATCTCCCCAGTAAACAGAAGCACAAGACTTCAAGCTTTGTTTTCCACTTCCTGCCCCTAACCGCCTAACAAACTAAACACTGGAACTCAAAGGCCCAGTGTCATTATCTCTGAGCGGTGGGCTACCAGTTTCTTTTTCCTTTTCGCATTCTTCACGTTTTAATCGTGCATTGCTTTTGTAATCAGAGAAAATGGTAAAAAACAAGCCACCCCCCAAAAACCCCAAAGCAATAACAATAACCCCCCCAAAACCCTGATTTAAATCCTGCACCCTAAAACTTACTACCTACACCAGTCTGTGCAGCCTGTTGTCTTGAAGGGCCACAGAGAAGAAACAACGTAACTGGACTAGATTAGAAATATCCTAAGAAAAAATGACTCACATGTGTGTCGCCCCCCAATTCCTGTGGGCAGCCAACAAACTGTCCCCTAAAATGTCAATGGAAACTGAATAAGGTGAGATGGTCTGAAAGGCAGAATGCATTTCCCACCAATAACAATGCCACTATCAGAGGTCGATGAACAAAGGCAAACTTTCTCATGAAGCTTGCCACTAAAAGCCATAAGACAAAAGGCAATTATGCTGACATATAGTAGCAATGAGCAACTGGAATTCGAAATAAAAACAAAAACCAAAAACACCATAACCAATTTAATTTACAGGATATAAAGTAGCACACACAATACACCTTAAGAAACAACGAAGTGAGGCGGGCCGTGGTGATTCACGCCTTTAATCCCAGTACTGGGGAGGCAGAGGCAGGGGGATCGCTGTGAGTTCGAGGCCAGCCTGTTCTACAAAGTGAGTCCAGGACAGCCAAGGCTACACAGAGAAACCCTGTCTCAAAAAGCCAAAAAATAAAAATAAAAAACAAAAACAAAACAAAACAAACAAAACAAACAAACAAAAAACAAAAAACAAAAAAAGAAAAGAGAAACAATTGAAGTGTTACAATGTGACCAAACCGATTTCAACAGTCCCAATACTCTGTAGACTTAGCACAAGTCCTTAATACAAATAATACTTTCTTAAAGATCATAAAAACAGATGAAAACGCAAAAATAATGGCAAAGACAAGACTGCCAACTGAGGCCTCTTGCTCTTCCTGGCAAGCCCTGTGATTACTGACCTACTGTGTTCTGGAACCTACTCAGTGTTGATTATCTTTTCTTTCTTGTTAACAAGTCGCCCAATTAGTCGCTCTTTCTCTTTTTGAACTAACAGGACTGCTGACAGGCCCTAGGGCCTCTCTCTGTTTGTCTGTAGGTGAGGTGTTGAAGGGGGCTTTGCTCAGGCTTCAGGTCTGCCTTTGGGAATGAAGGACAGAGCCCCACATTTGCTGGGGGCTCTGGGCCTCCTTCAGAGCCTCTTCGTCCCTTTTGTAGGCTGCCTGCCTGCCTTTACTATGTGACTGAAGCAGACTTCACACGTTTGGTCCTCTCTCCTTAATGGGGAAAACTCCATAAGGGTGATGTTGGCATCACCAGTCACCCTGGGGTCCGAGTCCCACCTCAGTCTCTCCCATTGTAAATCTTCTTTTCCACACTTGTGTGACCAGGAGCTAGCATCCCTGGCTGGATGTCCACTTCCTAGCATGAGTTCAACATGATGGGAGAAAAGAAAAGATCCTATGTCTCTTACTTCTGTTGTTGTTACTACATTTTTTTAATTTTTTTTTTTTTTTTTTTTTTTGGTTTTTCCAGCCAGGGTTTCTCTGTTAGCCTTGCCTATCCTGGACTTGCTTTGTAGACCAGGCTGGCCTCAAACTAAAAGTGATCTGCCTGCCTCTGCCTCCCAAGTGCTGGGATTATTTGAAAAGAAGCAAGTTAAGGGGAGAAAAGATTTATGTGGGCTCCTAAATTAAAGACTGTATGTGTGTGTTGGGGGGAGGGGCAGGTAGGAATATAGGAGTGTGAGGTGGCTGGTCACACTGCGTTCAGCGAAGCAGAGGCAAAGTTGCTGGTCAGCTCATTTCCCACTCTACCTGGCCCGGCCCCACATGTATTCAGTCTGAAATCACACCAACATGAGAGCAGCACTGTCCCTACTCAGGGTTGGGTCTTCCCTTCTCAACTGAAACTCTCTGAAAATACCCTCTGAGAACATGCCCTGAGGTATGTCTCTCCTAGGTGAGTGTAAATCCAGTCAAGGTGACAATAAAGATTAGTCATCGCACCTTGGGTGGGCATTTGGCCTTCTGCCATGTTGACTCTCTCGGGCTTGGTTCTCAAAGTCTGCATAGCAAGGAAGAAGGTCTGTACATACTTCTTAGTGAGGAAGTGACTCAAAGGAGAAAGAAGGCCCTTCTGGAATCCCAGCAGGGAGCATGCCTGAATTTGGGTAAGGCTTTGGGAACCTGCAAGAGGCAGGGTGGCAGCTGCTTGGCCCAGTTTGGTCTAATCTCCCCTCTCCCGCCCTTCCCCCCCACCCCACCCCCACCCCAAGCTGTCCAGTTCCTGGTACCGTGATTGTATGGTGTTAATTAAATCATTCTCATTAATTCAGTCCGAGTGTAAATTAGGAATGAATGAAGATAGATTAGGTTTTGAAGGCAGCTAATACATTTAAGCCCACGCTGCTGAGTTTGCAGCCTAACAAAATAAGGTCGCCGAGGAAGATAACAAGGGCAGAAGGCTTTCGTATAGCTTCTTAGCAGCACTCACAAAACAAAACAAAACACTGCTTGGTTTGGTGTCCTCAGGCCAGGCAAAGACAGTTTCCCAAGGGCACAACCAGCCTAACTAACATCCTGAACCCAGCTCTGGCTGGGGTATAAAATAGAGTGGCAGCATTTCAGCTGTCGGGCCTCCCTGTCTGTTGTGGCCCAGGGCAATCCCAATCCGGTGCCCAGTTTCTCTCCTGTCCACGCACAGGACTCACCTTTGCTTCCTGTGAGGAAGCTGATAAAAATGACTTTTGCCACTGGCTGAGAGAGGCCATAAAAACGACGTAGTTTGAGTTTCTATGATCATAAAGCCACTAACTTGCAAATCACTCTCAGCTTTGAGAAGAGGCAGGAGAAGCCGGCCAGCAGTCTACAGAATGTTCATACACTGTCTCAAGCCAACCACAGTAGTCTGAGGGGCATCAGAAACACACTTTTCTAAAATGTCTAGTTTAGTTCCTGTGTCTTGCGGTGGTTTCCAGTTGTGTATAACCTACATAGACAAATTCCATCACCGTGTGTGTGTGTGTGTGTGTGTGTGTGTGTGTGTGTGTGTGTCTTATCTCCCAGCAGCAGATGAAGGGATGTATATGGTCGCTGGGTTCATGTCAGGATTTTCCAGGCTGCAATTTTGTTTTCTTGATTTAAAGCACAGGGAGTGGCGACATTAGGTAGAAAAGATACACCAGTAGGTGATAGCAGGATTTATCATTCTTTTAGCCCTGCTTCCTTAGCCAAGCTTTCTATAAGAAGAAGTGAGCTTCACTGTTTTCTTGGTTGTGGACAGTGCAACTTCCGGATAGTAGATGCAACAGAAACTATTGCCTGTCCTTTGCCAGGTGGCTTCTCCTGGCAAAATCCCCAGCCAGGCAGCTGAAGTGTGTACACATACTACTTCTAGGCAGCAGCAATTCAAGGTGGCTTTGGGACAAAGAAAGGCATGTTTTTGTCAAAAGAAAAAAAAAATGTGTTAACTTTTTTCCCCTTTCGAGACAGGGTTTCTCTGTGTAGCCTTGCCTGCCTTCGAATCACTTTGTAGACCAGGCTGGCCTCGAACTCACAGAGAGCCGCCTGCCTCTGCCTCCCAAGTGCTCGGATTACACTGCCCAGCTGGAACACATTAACTGTTAGTCCCCCCCCCCAAAGCAAGGAATTTGTTTGACCCAAACCCAGATGGATGAAAACAGGAACGAAAAGGACCGGAAAGTGCACGGGAGTCAGCCCTGGAGCCTCTCTGTATCTGGCTACAGAATAGAAAAACGTGGTTTTTACACGTGCAGCAGGGGGTACAGGGAGTGGCAATATCACGTAGAAAAGATACACCAGCAGCAGCTAACAGCAGGAACCCCACCTTCCTCTTTTCAGCGTCCCTCTCTGGCGTGTGCAGTGTTGCCTTGCCATCCGTTTGCTGTCTGCTGTCTGCTGGTTGTATCTTCCTCTCCTTAAGAACTAAATTCTGCCTTCCTGGCTCCTTGTTGCCCTCAGGTCCTCCGCACTTGGATCTTACCTTGAATCCATCGACTTTTTCTGGCTTCATAAAGCAAAATGGAGCCAAGACTTTATCAAAAATTAAAATAGGAAACAGACTTTTTTTTTTTTTTTTTTTTTTTAAGGCTGTAGTGCGGCTGACGAGTTAATGCTAAGAAAGGACTTAAGAGGGCACTGTCTTTCTTCGAGATGAGCAAAATTTATCAGCCTTAATAATAGGAGAGAAAGCCAGCAGTGGAGCTGGGATAAAGAACCCACCGTACTGGTTGCAGCAGTCTGCGGTCTCAGGAAGTGCCGTGTGGAGCCTACTTAGGCGGTTTAAACCATTGTTACGCCTGGGGTTTTAGGGAAGACTGGGCGGAAGCTTGGTGAAAGAGGGGAAAGGACCGAGTTGTGTAGATCTCCGGAGCCCTCACAAGGCTGGAACACTTTTGAGGGGTGCAAGGTCTTCAGCCATGCAATTCATATCGCCCAAGACCTCACGTTTCTCACTGGACCAATAACCTACATAGTTCGTCCCTAGTTCATGTCTCAATTACAGAATAAAAACCGACTCAAAGTGGGTTGTTTTTTTTGTTTTTTTGTTTTTTTTTTTAGCTCCTAGCCAATAGACAAACCGTTGGCACAAAAAGTCAAAAGTGAGAGTCATAAATAGTGGTAGCCACACAAATTTATTTCTTAGGAGAGCTTTGTTTTTGTTTTTTGGCTAGGCTATCGGGCTTTAAGTGTTGTGTGTGTGGACTATTTCTTGACTGAACTCCAAACACCACCAACCTACAAAACCCAGGCTAGGCCAAATCTAGAAGGTGAGTGAGACTTCTTCCCCTACCGGGAGGAGGCGACAAGACTGCTCCTTGGAGGAGTTCGCTTTGAATCTAGCGGCCTCGGCGATTGGTTACGAAACACGTGGGCCCACAGGACTGTGCCGGAGTTGCTACGGCTCCAGCTATACGCCGGGGCAGAGTCCGGTCGCCGGTTCCTAACTAGCTTGAGGTGGGGAGGGAAGACACCCCGCAAGCGCCTGGAGCTGGAGTCTGGCCCCTTGCCAGCAAGTAACCCTATATCGACTTGCACAACCTGCACGGTCCCCAAGGTTCAGTCTTGGGCTTCTTCCCTTGCTTCTGCAGAAACTGGGTTCTGTCTGCCCCTGGGGTGTCGAGCCCAGTAAGTGGCTGTGCGTGCCGGCGCTGAAGACCCCCCAGCTTGGCCTTGGCCACTTTACTGAGCATCCCGTGGGCGCGGGCACCTCCTAAGCGCAGGAAAGCGCCTAGGGCTGCTTTCCCCTGTGGTAGGCGCCCTAGCCCCCGAGCTAGTCTTGAATTGGATTGACTCAGAGAGGCGAAGACCCTTGGAACCCTTCAAACTTATTTTCTTCTCTGTCTCCGGGGGCTGCAGCGGCTCGTAACTGAGCGAGGGCACGCGCTTTGTCTCTGTGCACTCCCCGTCCCCACCCCCGCCCCCCCGACGCTTACTCTCCCGACAACTCTCCCGACAGCTCTTCTCCAGCTCCTCCCGCTCCGGCCCGCACCGTGGACGCGCTCCCATCCCCGCCCCCCGCTTCTGCAAGTCTCTTTGCATACGCGCCCCCTCCCGGGCGGGTGCCCAACTTATAGCCGAGCGCGCGGTGGCCCGGCGCAGTCTGCTCCTTCTGCTTCAGAGGCTGTGTCGCGACGGAGGCGCTGCAGAGCCCCAGAACCGACGCCAGGCGGCCGCTAGAACTCACGCTGCAGCCTCGCTCCCTCCCCCAGCGTGCAGCCCGCCTTCTTCCGCGGCGCGACCGCCGCAGGCTCACTCTCCCCTGGCTAGGCGCGCGCCGGCAGACGCTTCGCCGGGCCGGGGCGCCAGGTCCACAGCTGCAGATCCGGAGGCCGAGGCGAGCTTCCTGCTGGAGCCAGCCCGGGAGCCACTAACCTGGGTCGCTGTCGTCTCTCCTTCCAGCGCTCTTTCCTTTCCGGCGATCGCCACCGCTTCCTGGGACAGAGACGCCCTTCGTCGGCTCCCTGCCGGTGACCAAGGCCAGAACCCCAGCCGGTTGTGTGCGGAGGCCAGTCGCCACTGCTGTAAGTTTCCCTTGCAGCTCCAGACCTGTTGCTGGCGCCCGGGTTTCTGGGACGGGTCGGCGGCGGGCTGTGATTGCGAGCACCGAGCCGGCGCCGGCTACCCTGCCTGTGGTTTAAGCCCAGGAACTGCTCTGGAGGCAGAACTGTGGCTGTAGCCGGACAGCGCTGGGAGAGCGACCTGCCTCCCCTCTGCGGTGTAACGCCCGGGCAAGTCTCCGGGAGTGCGAGGAGCCTAGTTGGGGGTAATATATATTATAATGTACACATGGTCCCGGCTCCCTGCAGCCTCCAGACAGCCCAGCTCGTGGGATCATTTCCCCGTGGTGCATCGTTCCGGGTACTAGGGGACGGTGGGGACCACGCGGAGACCTCCTCATGAGGGTACTTGACTGCAGCCCAATGAATGAAAACTAGTTCCTGAAAAACTAGGTTTTTTTTTTTTTTCTCCTGCAAGCGTTTGCCTTTTAGAGTGACATTATTAATTTCAAAGGCTAGGAATTGGTGGGCGGGGTTGAGATGAAACAGTGAACTTGGACGTGTAATTTGGTGTCGCCTTCACTGGCATGCCCAGCGTGTTTAAGTAGCGTTGCAGATGTTGTAGGGGACCGTATGGCGAAGGGCTGTTTTTGTAAACATCTTTACAGTGTCGTTTCATTGTTGTCAGTAATGTGAGGGATTGAGAACATCTGTCTGATTTTTTTTTTTTCTCTCTCTCTCGTGGAATTGAGATCAGGCTTTTAAAACCAGGAGAGAGACGGAGGTGCTCCCAAGAGTTGGGAGGCAGACAGCCTGTGCGTAAGCAGCAGTAAGTGAACCGAAGTTACTGAACTAGGAGCCCTTTTGATGTTCACAGTAATAGCAGTCTTTTTCTCTGCCTTCTTTGTAGACGCAAGTTAAGTATATGTGTGCATTAAATTTCCTTAGCATGCAGATTTATGTCTCTGGGGGTCTTAAAAACGTTGGAAAGAATGAGTAATTTTTATGCTGAAGGTATGTTTAGTAACTGAATAAATCGTTTCTTGTGGATATTTTGATGTTTGCATAATTCAAAGTCAGAAAGCAAGTTGTTTGCCTTGGGTCATCAAAGCGTACCTTTTGTTTTAATCATACCTGATTGCAAGACAGAGATTGTGACAGTGACATTCCTTTCCCAGTGGCATGGTATCCAAGATGACAGGGTAGACTCTTCTGGCTCCCCAGGGAGACCTAGAAAACACCGCAGTGTAAACACAGGATGCAGTGTTGCACATCTCGTGTCCCGAGGTCTTCTAGACAAACTGTTTTCTTAAGTGTACACCTGGTTGTGAAGGTTGTTTTATGCCACCCTGAATCTCCTGTTACTGGACAGGCGCTCCCGCCCTGAGGGATTCCAGCTCAGCCTGCAAGCACTTAGATGCTTGGGTTCCTTTCTTGGCTCTTAGCCCAAAAGGAGGCAGCTTCCTGAGACTAGACAATTATTTAGAGGTTTAGGCTTAAAGCCTTCCTCAAAATAACTCAGACTGAACATATTCATTTAAATGGCACCCACAGTGGTAAAGCGCGCAGGGTTCAAGTGCAAGGGAGTCTGAACACTTGATAAGCTTAGTGTATTCGTAGAGGATTGTTCCAGTGGGTCATTTTTCAGAACTCTCCACACTGAGTTAAGATGGACTGGAAAATAGAGCCTTAGCTTGAGGTAGGGGTGATGCTTGGGTCCTCATCACCGCTACCCACTGGAAATTTCTGGGTGCTTTGCACTGGCTTTGTAACACGGGAGCTTTGTAACTTTGATGCTTTCTTGTATCTATTTGGCCTTGTTTACACCTCATGAATAGCAACATTCCAAAACCAGAGGAAAACAAGTTACATCACCTAAAGATACACGGGGTGTCAGAGGCACAGCAGACACCTACCTACCTACCTACTTTTGTTGTTTTTCTGTGCCAACTTTCACAGCTTGGGGGAGGGGTGTTGCAGTTATAGCTCGTGAATCTGGTAAGTCATTTACATTTATTGATAATTCCTGGAATATAAATAAGAAGCGTATCTGAATGATGGAAGGGGAAACTGAGGGTTTCAGCTGTGCCATATGTTCTGGCTTCTTGAATCAGAAAAGATACAGTAACCAAGCACAAAGTCTATCCTTTTCGGCATAAACAACCTCCTGTGGAACCCTGGGGGAGGGGCAGCTTCTTAAGGCTGTATATTCTTTAAAAGCAGTAGAGGAGTGTTGTCCGAGGGGAGTTAATTTCAACTTATAAGATGGACAGTGGACATTTTCTACATTACTGTCTCCTAGTTTTCTTACAGCAGATACCCAAAAAGATAGCATTAGAATCCACTGGTATTAATTTTGATACTTAGAAAAGCACCGTAGTTAGCCAATAAATTCTACAGTGGCCCTACATGAACAATAGCTGTTAAAATACACACATAGGTACGTCAATGAAACACACATACCCCTTGTGTTCTTTTAAATGTGCACAAAGCAGTCTTTGCAGCTTGAACTCCCCATAGGCAGGTGCAGCATCTGCAGGTACATAACAGTCCTGCTGATGGAGTGTTTAATCAAAGAGGTGGGTCGATGCGTCCTTTGTTCTTGTGGTTTTCCAAGAACTGGTATCGAGCAGGAAGAACGGAAAGACAGCTTGAGCTGCCTACTCCAAATATGCTTCCTTTTATGTGCCCAAGTCTCATTCTGGAAGCCGTCCAGTTTCAGGAAGATGGGAGGTAGTTGTGGCCAGAATCTGTCGTGTGCTTTCACTGGGGCCTTCTGATCAATGTATGGAACTGTTTACATTCTGGTCATTTAGTGCTATGGAGTGGTAGTGCTGTCTGGTTAGAAACTGTCTCTTTAACGTTGGGGTAGAAAGCCTGACCACTTCAGGGTAGTCATGCGGATGCAGACTTTGGAGCTTACCAAAGGAACTCTTAATAGCATTTCTTTTGCTTTTTTTGTTTTGTTTTGTTCTGTTTTGAAACAGGGTCTCTGTGTGTATCCCTGGCAGTCCTGAACTCACTTTGTAGACCAGGCTGGCCTCGAACTCACAGAGATGCACCTGCTTCTGCCTCCCAAGTGTGCTTGGGATTAAAGGTGTGCGCCACCACGCCCAGCTTAATAGCATTTCTCATTAGTAGGTGTTCGGTTTACACGTGCCTTTATGTTACAGAGAGCTTCCAGTCCTCCGGACAGTCTTGGCATCATGAGAGCTGGGAGCTTGGCGTTTTGAGTGCCCTGAAGTGAACAAGCCGGCCTAGTGCTGGCAACCTGAGAAAATGATACCCTCTTGCCTCAGCCTTTGCTGACTTACTTTTTCCAGACCCTCCTACCCCAGATAAACCTGCTTTTGAGCTGTGCTCCCCCTCCAGCCCCCCCCCAAATCACGTGTAGTTCAGATAGCTAAACAGTATTACAGGGAATGTCTTTCCTCCCAGGGACTTCTCTCTGGCTTTGTTCTGGAGTGGCCATACCCTCCTCGGAACAGTAGGCGACAGGACTGACAGCAAGGCTCGGCTTTCTTTGTCTAAGTGATTGTTGCTTTTGTGTTAATGCCGGGAACACCACCACCAGAGAGCATAGCCGTTCAATGGGTTCGCTTTGTTTTCTTTTAGGAGTTGAAACAAAATGTCAGTCAGTGTGCACGAGAACCGCAAGTCTAGAGCCAGCAGTGGCTCCATCAACATTTACCTGTTTCATAAGTCCTCCTATGCCGACAGTGTCCTCACGCACCTGAACCTACTGCGTCAACAACGGCTCTTCACAGACGTCCTTCTCCATGCCGGAAACAGGACCTTCCCCTGCCACCGGGCAGTGCTGGCTGCATGCAGCCGCTACTTTGAAGCCATGTTCAGTGGTGGCCTGAAAGAGAGCCAGGACAGTGAAGTTAACTTCGACAATTCCATCCACCCGGAAGTCTTAGAGCTGCTTCTCGACTATGCGTATTCCTCCCGGGTCATCATCAATGAAGAAAATGCTGAGTCGCTCCTGGAAGCCGGTGACATGCTGGAGTTTCAGGACATCCGAGACGCGTGCGCAGAGTTCCTCGAGAAGAACCTGCATCCCACCAACTGCCTGGGTATGCTGCTGCTGTCTGATGCCCACCAGTGTACCAAGCTGTATGAACTCTCCTGGAGAATGTGTCTCAGCAACTTCCAGACCATCAGGAAGAACGAAGATTTCCTCCAGTTGCCCCAGGACATGGTTGTGCAGCTCCTGTCCAGTGAAGAACTGGAGACGGAAGACGAAAGACTTGTGTATGAGTCGGCAATGAACTGGATTAGCTACGACCTGAAGAAGCGCTACTGTTACCTCCCGGAACTGCTGCAGACCGTGAGGCTGGCCCTCCTTCCCGCCATCTATCTCATGGAGAATGTGGCAATGGAAGAGCTCATCACCAAGCAGAGAAAGAGCAAGGAGATCGTGGAAGAGGCAATCCGATGCAAACTGAAAATCTTGCAGAACGATGGTGTGGTTACCAGCCTCTGCGCCCGGCCTCGAAAAACCGGCCACGCCCTCTTCCTTCTGGGAGGGCAGACTTTCATGTGTGACAAACTGTACTTGGTAGACCAGAAGGCGAAAGAAATCATTCCCAAGGCTGACATTCCCAGCCCGAGGAAAGAGTTCAGTGCGTGTGCAATTGGCTGCAAAGTATACATTACTGGGGGGCGAGGATCGGAAAACGGCGTCTCGAAAGATGTCTGGGTTTATGACACCCTGCATGAGGAGTGGTCCAAGGCTGCCCCCATGCTAGTGGCCAGGTTTGGCCATGGGTCAGCTGAACTTAAGCACTGCCTGTATGTGGTTGGTGGGCACACAGCTGCTACTGGCTGCCTCCCAGCCTCCCCCTCAGTCTCTCTAAAGCAAGTAGAACACTATGACCCCACAACCAACAAATGGACCATGGTCGCGCCACTTCGAGAAGGCGTCAGCAACGCTGCTGTCGTGAGTGCCAAACTCAAGCTCTTTGCTTTCGGAGGCACCAGCGTGAGCCACGACAAGCTTCCCAAGGTTCAGTGTTACGATCAATGTGAGAACAGGTGGACGGTGCCAGCCACCTGTCCCCAGCCCTGGCGTTACACGGCTGCAGCTGTGCTGGGGAACCAGATTTTTATTATGGGTGGAGATACAGAGTTCTCTGCCTGCTCTGCTTACAAATTCAATAGCGAGACTTACCAGTGGACCAAGGTGGGAGATGTGACAGCCAAGCGCATGAGCTGCCATGCCGTGGCCTCCGGAAACAAGCTTTATGTAGTCGGAGGCTATTTCGGCATTCAACGCTGCAAGACTTTGGACTGTTATGACCCTACTTTAGATGTGTGGAACAGCATCACCACAGTCCCGTACTCACTGATCCCTACTGCGTTCGTCAGCACCTGGAAGCACCTGCCTTCCTAACAAAGAGCATCCTAAAGAAAGCACGCATGAGGTAAGAAAGGATAGCGGGAGTGGGGGGTTGGGGTGGGGGGGCTGGGGGTGGGGAGAGGAGGGGTGGGCTTGCCTCTCAGCCTGCTAGCCTGAGTTTTAGAGGATGAGGAATGAGATGTACTGCCTATTACCTATCTGAAGTCGCACAGAAACTATAAAAGCCAAAGGCTTTGCATTCCTACAACATAACCTCTTCGCTTGGCCACCACTGCCACCCCTCTGTTTAACAAAAACCAGTGGTTCTCAGCCATCACTGGGCCTCAGAATCTCCCAAAGAGAGTTTCAGAATCTGCCCATTCTAGAGACATTATTTTATTTGGCTGGGGTTGGAATCCAAGCATCAGTACCTTAAAGGGAGTTTCCCAGTGATCCCAATAAACAGCCAGGTTGGGGGCCCCAGACTTCTGTTAGTAATTCCGGCCAGTGGTTGTGAAATACTCGTTGTGTTCCTAGAACAGGACCATGAGCTTCATTCGAGCATCCTTCTGATGCTCAGAACAACCCCTGGGATGTTACTGCTAGTCTTCTGTGCAGATGAACAAACCGGATGCCTATGGAATTTGATTTGTAAATTGCTCAAAGTCATAGACCTCAACTAGTGGTCAAGTTAGTAAAAAAAAAAAAAAAAAAAAAAATCTACCGGGGCAGTCTGACCCCAAAGCACAAACGCTTGAGTATGCAATCAAGCTGCTACCCAATAAACTTGACCTTCATCTTGTTATCAACCCCGGGGCCACTTGGTTGATAGTCCAGTTTCACGTCTTCAAACCTTTGTGTGCTTAATAGGAGTTTAAAAATACCGCTCAAAGTTTTTTTTTTCTAGTTTATTAACTCCAAAGTTGTATATTCGCATATTTAAAATGCCCTCCCTCAAAATACATACATTGCTTTAGAAGCATGTATTAGCCCTAACTTCAGCCTTTCAGAGTTAGTCAGTCAGCCTGATTCTATTGTTGGGACCAACAAAAGCTGTATCCTGTGTCATATATATATGGAGTACATAATGATAATGGTTGTCATGTATACATAAGAGTGTATTTTTCTCTCAGATCCAACAATTAATCAGCCTGCACAATTGGTGTCACAGTTAGCTCCTGTGAAACATCCCAAGGACTGGCCCCGGGAATTGCCTCAGCATCTGTGTCTCAGTTAGGTTCCTGTAGCTATGATAAACACCACGACCAAAAGCAATCTGGGGGGAGGAAGGAGCTTGTTTCCTCTTACATGTTACCAGGTCACAGTTCAACACTGAGAGAAGTCAAAGTGAGACCTCAAGGCAGGAACCTGAAGGCAGGAACTGAAGCAGACGCCAGAGAAGGATGCTTCTTACTGACTTGCTCCCTTAGCTTGCTCAGCCTGCTTTCTTAAGCATCCCAGGACCACCTGCCCAGAGATAGCACCACCTACAGTGGCCTGGCCCCTCCCATGTCCATCATCAATCAAGAAACAGTCCAAAAGGCATGCCTGTAGGTGGTACTAATTAAGGTTCCCTCCTCTCAAAGGACTCTAGCATTTGTCAAGTTGACAAAACAAAACAGCAACAACAACAATAAAACAAAACAAAAACTGGCTTAACAAAGGGCCTAGGGCCACACTGGTTTGTTAACTGTAAGGGAAGAAAATAATACTAACAGTGGAAAGATCACAGCGCAAACTCATTACCAGAGAACTTTTGCTTTTTTTGCGTTCCTTAGGGTGTGGCACACCTTTAAAGGGGCCTTTGAAAGGAAAAGGGGGTGGATCCTGGGGGAGCAGGGCCCCAGAGTGGATGTAAGCTAAACAGTGGGGTTTTAGCTTTTTGGCCTTTCTTTCCCAACTTTTAATAGCATATTTAGAAGCGCTGACCTTGGCTCCCCTTTCACATTTCATTATTGTTTTCAACCCTTTGGCTGTCTTCTCCCAGCCTGTCCCAGCCAGCAGGGCCATGTTCCCTGGGCATGAGATTCCTCCAGAAGAGGAGCGACAGTCAGAAACCTCCTCCGAGGTGCAGTCGACTGACAGCGGCCCACACCAAACTGGTTTGTGTAGCCTTGCTGGCATCTCAGTAATCCAGAACAAACAAATGCTCAGCAAGTGGTTATTTCACTTGCGATATGGGTGCATGACTCAACTCTCAAGTAGGTCTAAAGAACATTCTAGGCAAAAAGCGCTAATTAACAGACTCGACGTTAAGAGCTGGTCCAGAACCAACTGTGCAGTAGAGCTGGAAAAAATTGCTAGGGACCGTGGCAGTGTGTCAGAAGTGGCCACTGGGAGAATGGGAAGCAAGGTAGTGAGGGTTAAGGCCAGTAGAGAGGTTGCGAAGTATTACCTAGCTAGTCTTCGTTTTAGGCCTTTTTTGGACTTTGCTTTCAACCACAACGTCCAGAAACCTGTTCTAATTCAGACAGGCCCAGTCTAACCCAAGGCCGGTTGTGTATCACAGGCTTCTCCTACAGTGAGACTTTGCTCTGATCTGGCTACAGTTCACTCTCTGTGTTCTGGTGACATTCTATTCCTTTGGTCCCTGTTCTTCTGTTTTGGTGTCCGTCCCCCGTCGTCCCCCCACCCCCACCCCCTTTCCAGGCCAGAGTGAGTGTTAAGGTATTTGAACCTAATCACTTGCTTCCTGTCCCTGGGGAACAGAGCAAACAAAATGTTGCCTTACACGAAAAACAGCATTCTTCACCCTTGGTACCCTGGACAGAAGAAGAGTCAGGGCACATACAAATTGATCTTGATGGGGCCAGCTTGCTGCTTTTAAAGGGTGACATGATCAAAGCCACTCTTTCCCGTTTCCGGCAGAGAGAATGATGGCTTAACCTTCAAAAGTTTACTACACACAAGACGGTGTTAAAAAAACACTTAAAGCTGGGTGCAGTGACATTCAGACATGCTCCCTGGGTGTCAGCACTGACCTCCAGCCTAAGTCCTTTGATTTCTAAGTGCTGGTGCAAGCTGAATTCATTCAGGGTTGGGAGACACCTTCCCAGGTCAGAAAACTCACCCACCACGAGAACTTACCCTGCTGCTCAGTCAGTGGGTGCGAAGGCAGAAGAGAAACTACTATCATTTTCATGTGATTTTGTGCTGTCTTTTGGCCTGTGCCTGAGGAATTGTGGACTTGTGTTTGCCTTGTTTCTTCTTTTAGAGTCCCCCACCCCCTCTTTTTCTGTGTGAGTTGGCCATGCCTTGAGATGTTATGTATTACAAGATACAGTCTTCTGGCCTAATGCGGACATACAGGTTGCAGGGGGGTGGGGCTAAGGAAGGTCCTGAAGGCCTGAATCACTGTCAGACACCCGCCAAGAGAAACAACTAGGAAGTGACTCACACTTCTGAACACACACAAGCCAAAGAGAAGAATTTGATGCAATTAATGAGTGGTCCTGCAAAAGCTCCCTTTGTCTCTGCTTGGAGAAGATAGGGTGCCAGTGAGTGGTGGAGAGGCATTGTAAACTATGGCCACCTGACATCTCTGAAAAGTCTAACTTGGAGTCTTTATGACCAGTGGGCCTAGGGGGCATCTCCTTTTCTCGACCCCCTAGTGATTACGTCACAGTAGCTTTCCTTCCAAACATTGGCAACAAGGCAGCAGCTCGTAATAGCCTTGACAGGTGTAGGCTTGGATTTGAACATACTCATGTTTAAGGGGGAAAAAAAAAAAAAAGGCCCTTTGGACCTGTTTTGTGGGCTGACCCCACATCATGGTACCAACCTGCTGTGTGTGCATGCTTTCTATTGAACTTGTAAGCCAGACCTTCTGGAGTGATCTTGCCCAGCTGTGCCCTGAGTCTAAATTTTTCCAAATTGTGTGTTTAATAGCAAAATGTCTTTTAAAAACCATGACCTATTACAATCCTTCATAACCTTTTTGTCTTGTTGTTTTCTTTTTCTCCCCGTTTTTAGCTCCCTCTGACGCATGGTGAAATGATAGGTTTCTGCTTTGGAGAAGGCAAGTTTAATGAAGAGAAAGAAAAACAGGAGAAGTTGCTCCAAGACTCCTCGAACACCATCGACTGCACCTTGTGAACACTCCGAAGTGGACATGAAGGAAAGGGGTGGGGGAGGGGTGGGTTTTTTTTTTTTCCCCCTTCCCAATGCAAGTAGCACATGGTTTAAATATGAATGACTGAACCTGTGATCTAGTCCTTGTCTGGTAATTGTGGATTAATGTCAGCGTTAATCAGCCCCTCAAAGGGAGAGAAAAGCTGGGCTTTTCCCTCGCTGTACCTCATTCAGCGTTTGATTTCCACGGCTCCACCATTTATGCGCAAGATTTGAAATGGTTGTCAGCTTCCTCTGAAGACTGAGCTTGAAGCCTCCGGGCCAGCTGTTGCTGGAGCCGCAAAGGCAAAGGAGGGTCAGGAGGGAAGCTGGCCTATCTGACTTAAGAATGGGAACCCCAGGACTCTCTGCACTCATCTCGAAGGGGTTGTGGTGCCCCCAGGGACGTCTCTTGAACAATGGGGACATTGTTGGTAGCTCTTTGGGTAGATGCCCTTTTGCTATTTATAAGTGACTTTAAACCTTCTCTTGGCTGTTAAGAAATGTGTTCTAGACCCTAACTATTTATTGTTTGCGGCCTGCATGCTGAAACAGTGCTTGCGTTGTCTCCACATGGACCGGCGTATGTGGAGGGTCGTATGTTTTGCACAGTTTGTAGTTGTTGATGTGCTTTGCTGCACACACACACACACACACACACACAAATAAGGAGAAAACTGGGGGGCTATAATTTGGAGGATAAGTAGAGGGTGGGGGAGGGAGGGGCACATTTGGGAGATGTTGGGACAGGGACAGATTCCAAGACAAAAAGGAAACTTAAATTACATCCCAGAGGCAGAGAAACCATGAAGTCACCGATTCTAGACAACCCTTTCCTGAGGTCACGCTGATGGCGGGTCTCCTAAGAGCAGGGTACTGCCCTGCCCTCTTTTCTCCTGTCTGTCTGATTTAACTAACTTTGGTCTCAGCTGCTGACACTTGGAAAGGACCAAATTACTTTGTAGCATTTCCTCCATTTGTGTAATATCCCGAAACCCTGGGGGAGGTTCCAGAGTAGTTCTGTATATATAGGGCAGAGGTGAAGCCATTGTCCAAAGCTTATTTATTTATCTATTTATTTGCCATACGTGAATAACAACACCAATGGGGAAAAAAACTAAAGTGTGTCCAGTGTAAACAAAGTCACTGACCACACCCCTTAGCCTGCACATGGCTCTTGGACCTTGATTTAGAAAGACTGGAAATTCTCCCAGGAAAACACCCATTTTGATACAATGTAAAACTTTAGCGTTCACCCTTAGATACATGTTGAAAGAGCTCTTAGGAAGACGGAAGTGAGGTAGCATTGGGTCACACAAGGCCAAAGTCTGTAAGCGGTGGCCTATGGAGAGGTCTTCCTGTCGTGTTGGGATCAGTTGTGAATACATTCTTTGCTCCTCCAAGTGTTTATTTACTGAACATGTGCAGTGGTAGGTGTTAGTGCTAGAACACAGTGGGCACTTCCCCAGGTGTCCGGGGAAGACCAGAGCTTGCAACTCTGCCTGCTTTGATTCCTATTTCTCACAGTGTACTTTAAAAAAAAAAGAAAAAAAAAAAAAGGATTTAAGACAGATAACCACCTTTACATTGTGAGTGTGTTTGCCTTGTCTAATGACAGATAATTCCTTAATTTCTCTCCACCTTAGTACTTTAGGCTAATTGTATGTGTCTGTCTGTGCCGTGAGTAAGCGGACTATATTTGGACCAAAATAACAAATGAGCCGTTGGACTAAAAGCACTGCAGACCATTCTGGTAGTCAATTTCTAGTCCCTAGGTGTATTCTAAGCAGCGTAAGTGTCTGATTGTACCCTGGTGGCATGATCTGTGTGGTTGTCTTGTAGCTGTCCTGGCTCCATAGTTGATGATGCAAATCTGTCTCAAGATGTGCCCACATCACTGCTGCTGCCAAGAGCAGGGAGAATTTTCTGCAGCTGTTTCAAAGTGGTGGCCTATCCTTGAATCCTCTATTAATTACCGTGTGAGCCGGAGGGAGCTGCACCACAGGGTGGGCCCCTGGCCCGCAGGGGGAACTTTCTAGACTCCTGCCTCTTTCAATTGATGTAAGCATTTGGGCTTGCTACTTGACCGTTCTCACCCTGTGAAACGGCCCACACTTTGAAGCAAATACAATTCACAGCACAGTACACACAAAAACCCTGGCATAAGACAGGGGAGGTTCCTCTTATTTTGTGAGCTGGTTGCCTTAGAAACAGATAACAAAGGGCAGCCTTCCACTTCTGGTATAATGGCGGAACCTCTTTTCTCAGGCTTGACACCTGTCTGAATAAGAGCGATTAGAACCGCATAATATCCCTCTCTTGGCTATTGAATATGTGGTTCACGAACCAAACCCCGTAGACGCTAGGAAATGTTCGTGTTTGTGTGGTCTTGTTTGCTACTACTACTATTTTTGAGGTTTTGTAAAACTGTTACTATTTTTTTTTCACAATGTGAAACTGAAGGTCAATAAATTATTAGAGATTTTCTCTTCATTGTATGTGTGAGTTTTATTTGACAGCAGTGTCATTTTAAGCATTGGAAATGTGTTTTCTCATTTAACCAAAATGAAGGTTATCTCAAGTGTTTTCTAAATGTTTCATCTCACCATTTAGCACCTATTTCATGAAAGGAGTTGTGCACATAAAAAAAATCATTTGTGTGTGTGTGTGTCTCTACCTCCCTCCCTCCCTCCCCCTTCCCCCTCCCCTGCCCCTTCTTCCTCATTCTCTCTCACTCTCTAGCCTTATCTGGCTTATAAACTCTCAAATGTAGACAAGGCTGGCCTTGAACTCTGCTCCTCCCGTCTCTGCCCCTGTGTGCTGATATCATGAGAATGGATTCTTTTTAAGCAAAGCAGAGTGCATTGTGTCTATGTCACTCGTAACCGGAATATTGGAATCTAGACTTTGCCTCTTGGTGGGTTGTACTTTGGAGGAGAGCTGTTGGAGGGGAAAGGGTGGCGCCTGGTCTTCCCCCTGTGCTGACACTGACACCCCACTCAAGTTGGAAGAGTGTGTCAGTCATTCTCTGAAAGGGGACAGAAAGCCCTGCGTCACCTGCAGGCACACACTTGGCTGCTTCTGCGTTGACAGCTGGCCCTGTGTGGAGCCAGATGATGCCTCCTGCCCTCACTTCACCATGGCTTCATGTCACACTGATGGCCCTTTATCACTTGGGCCAGGCCCCTGATTGTTCCCGTGTGCGGAGCAACGTTGGGCACAGTCTTTCCCTGGCCAGAAACTAAATGCTACCTAATTGGGACTCTAGAGTCCCATGAGCAGGCGTTATGCAGTCACAACTGCTGGACTTTGACCAAGGTGCCTGCAGAAGCTTTGAGTTGACAGAAGGCCGAGTTGGTTCCATGCTGGGTGAGGCTGGGGGACAGCCACGCTTTTGAGAACAGATGTCCAAGCCTTCAGATTCCAAAGGCGTGGTGTGTATGACCCTTGGAACCCGAGTGGTTAGCCCGAGTATGACAACAGATGACAGGGAGGCGGGAATGTTGGCACAAATTGAGTGCAACTTAGAAGAGTAGAGAACAGTTGCTATGGAGACTGTTACGGGCAGAACTTTTAAAATTGTGGGTGAGCATGTGCGTGCGTAAGCCTACAATATGCACGTGTGTATGCTGGAGGACAACCTCGCATGTTGTTTATCCACAGGTGGCTTCCACTTGGTTTTTTTCCAGGGGGTCTTTCACTGGCCTGGGGCTGGCTCACTAGGCTTCACTGCCTGTCCAGTGAGTTCCAGGGGTCTGCCTGTTGCTGCGTCCCCTGCTCTGGGATTCCAAGCATGCACTACTGTACTTGGCCTTTGAGGAGGGTTCTGGGGGTGGGACAAGGACTTGTGCTTGTATGGCAAGCACTTTACCTACTGAGCCATGTCCCCAGCCCTGGACAGATTTTTTGGCTGTATCTCAGCTGGGGTATAGATTGTACCTCAGCTGCAACATGGGGACTGTACCTCAGGTGCAGACACGTGAGCTGTACCTCAGGTGGGACACGTGGGCTGTACCTCAGGCGGGACACATAGGCTGTACCTCAGGCGGGACACATGGGCTGTACCTCAGGTGGGACACATAGGCTGTACCTCAGGTGGGACACATAGGCTGTACCTCAGGTGGGACACGTGGGCTGTGCCTCTGGTGGGACACATAGGCTGTACCTCAGGTGGGACACGTGGGCTGTACCTCAGGTGGGACACATAGGCTGTACCGCAGGCAGGACACGTAGGCTGTACCTCAGGTGGGACACGTGGGCTGTACCTCTGGTGGGACACATAGGCTGTACCTCAGGTGGGACATGTGGGCTGTACCTCAGGTGGGACACGTGGGCTGTACCTCAGGTGGGACACGTGGGCTGTACCTCAGGCGGGACACATAGGCTGTACCTCAGGCGGGACACGTGGGCTGTACCTCAGGTGGGACACATAGGCTGTACCTCAGGTGGGACACGTGGCTGTACCTCTGGTGGGACACATAGGCTGTACCTCAGATGGGACACGTGGCTGTACCTCAGGTGGGACACATAGGCTGTACCCCAGGTGGGACACGTGGGCTGTACCTCTGGTGGGACACGTGGACAGGTGAAGATGCTTCATCTTACTAATTTTTCACCATCAGACACTAAGATCAGCTCAAATAAAACCGTTTTAACAACTTCTGGCTGCACGGCAGCAATCTGCCCACAGTGGTGAAACGAGTGGTCCTTGGAACGTCACCACTGTGGACTGCCAGGAGTCTGACGCACTTCTCTCTGCTTTGTCTCCCTGGGCTTAGACCTTAGTTCTCATGATCACAGAATGGCAGATAAATCTCTCAGAATCCTATCTGCTTTCTGGGGAGTCAGAGTGAGGCTATAGAGGAGGCATATTCCTGAAGAAGTGCTCTCTTTTTCTTAAGATAGTAATGGTTTGTCCAATACGAAACAATTTTGATGTCTTGGTAAGAACCAGGTCACCTGAAATTACCAGAATGAATGGCTAGAGAGAAAACCCTTTCTTAGGAGCCATTTGCACCATCTGATTTCACCAGCAAGGGACAGGGATGACAGAGAAATGACACCTTGAGCGCAGGTTATCCACCTGACTAAGCAGAGCCACTGCAAACCGCAGCTCTGTTGATAATGTCCTGTCTGGGTACCATCACAAACTGAGGCTACTGCTAGTGATGAGCTTGATGGCCACGGAGTCATGACAGACTTAGAAGCATGCAGCCATTTCTCTTCATCTCTCAGCCTTGGTTCCTCCGTCCTGACGTAAGTGTGACCAACTGTCGCAAACAGCAAAACAAAGCTGCACAATATTTAAGAAAAGCGCCAAGCTCCTGCCAGGCACATGGTATGTTCTCAGTAGTGTCCGGCAACACACTTGGGAGGAATACATGAGTGCATCTCAGTGTGTTAGAACTGGCTGGTGAGGTGAAGGCTCTGCACTCTCGTTGCCTGATTTATCTGCACAGCTACCCTCCAAGGAGCCTTGGGGGGGAGGGGTGAGGAGGGGAAGGAAGAGAGAGAGACAGAGAGAGAGAGAGAGAGAGAGAGAGAGAGAGAGACAGAGAGAGAGAGAGAGAATATGTAAATGAGACCCCTAGGAGGTTGATCAGTATACTTGGTAATATACTAAGCCAGCCAAGCCTATTTTCAAACAGTCTTGGAGGAAGTCAGATCACATTGTCCAGCAACCGGTCCAGAAAGCCAAATAACTCCCATAAAAGTAGCCTCCAATGGGACTGGAGAGATAGCTTGGTTGGTAAAGTGTTTGCTGTGCAAACATGAAGACCTGAGTTCAACCCTAGTATTCAAGTAGGGGATACCAGAAGCACTAGCCAGTGCTAGGGGATACTAGGTGCACTAGACAGTCTAGGGGATACCAGATGCGCAAGCCAGTGCTGGATCCCTGGAGCTTGCTGGTCATCAGCCTAGCATATTTGGCAAACACCAGGCTAGTTATGCTCATGAGGGATTACACTGATGTTATTCTCTGGGAGACACACAGAGAGACAGACAGACAGAGAGACAGAGAGAGACAGAGACAGAGAGAAAGGGGGGGAAGGAAGGAGGGAGGGAGGGAGAGGGAAAGGGAGAGAACCTCTGCTGGCCTTGATTAATAACTGACAGGTTCAAAGTTTTCATCCTTCAGATGAAGAGGAAAAAGGAGGAGGAGGAGGAAGAAGAGGAGGAGGAAGAGGAGGAGGAGGAAGCAGTCGCCAAATGCTGGCATCTGTGGGCCCACCTGCTGCCTCCCAAAGCTAATGGGCTCCGTTCCACCCCTGCCTTCCCTTCCCCCACAATAAAGCCTTCCCACTTGGCTTCCTTTGAGTTTCTGCCAGGGACAGTGGCCTGGTCCCTTGCTGTGTGAGACAGCTCTGAATGAGCTGTGGTTGCTTGTTCTCATCTCACTAGCTGGTTCCCCCCCCCTTCTTCTTTTTCTTTCTTCTATAGACAAATGTTTGTTCATTAAAATAAGTAAATATCTCAATAGATGGGTTCCCAGAAAAGAAGTGAAGACCAAATTGTGGGTTCCGGACAAGCTAAGGCGTTCAGAAGGTTGCTGCTGTTGTCCTGAATGTCTGGGTATATGAAGTGTACACAATTTGTACCACATGAGAAAAATGCATCTTGAGTTAATGGGGTTGAGAGGAGGGCATCTGGCCTGGCACAGGGAGAGTGGTTGCTTTGTTTGGGAGTGTTTTTGAATAACGTGCGAACACAAGTAAGTTTCACAGCCACGTTCATGGTGTGCACGAATATATGAATAAATGCAAAAACTTAGCAGCTAATTCCTGGTCTTGCCTGTCGCAAATCTTAAGTGCTTTGCCTGTCTGACACGTACTTAGACTTAGCCATCTGTCCCACACTTGAGTTTAATCAGACACAATGAATCTCAAAGCTCTGTCATTTGTTGGACATTGGAAAACTCTAGCTTTGAGACCTAACTTGGGGGTGGGGGTCGGGGGAGGTGGATTGTACACTGTGCCATGACTGAATTAAAAGCAATTTTACTAAGTAAACGATAAATCTACCATAAATCCACCTTATGCATGTTCAGCTCCGCTTACAACCCAGCTTGCTTTGTGAGTCTTCAGAAGCCAAAAGAGACAAAGTTTCTGTCTTGCTCCCTAGTCCCGTTTCCTTGGCAACCATAATCTTTATCTGGGCAAAGATGGGTGGCTGTGGTGGGGGAGCTGCAGCTGGGATTTGAGCAAGCCCTCTCCACTGATCCTTCGCTGTGTTATCGAATGATTTATTTTGCTCCCAAGTTATTTTACAACTTCTTGGGAGAGTGTGCTGGGAGGTGAGCTGGCTAGCTGAGACCCACCCCTCCCCAGCCCTGGAGATGTGCTAATATTGTGACCACAACGGTGAACGTGGTCTCTTGGTAGACATGACTAAGGAAAGCACTGAGAACAGCCTTGGCTCCCTCTGAGACCACACAGGATGCAGGGCAAGCTTCAAACACCCACCGATACTCAGTGAGAGCAGCCATTTTGAGAGAATCTAGAGATTTTTGAAACAATTGATATATTTGAAGGGTAGAATGAGAGAGAGAGAGAGAAGAAAGAGCTGATGAGAGCTTGGGGGTATGTGTCTGTGGGTGGTAGGCCTCTTGAGAGCCTTTCCGCGTGTTTCCTGAGCACTCACCTATTCGAGAGACAGAGGAGGAGCCAACCAGGACCCTTGTTCAAAATGGAGGCAGCTACACTATATGTGAGGTCTACTAGCCAATCTACAGACAGCACTTGTCCATCATAATATGTCAATAAGAGCGTCCACAGAAGTGAATGTCTCAGGATCAGGCCGTCGTGAAGGTAGGAAGGGGTGAGAACGGGGCTCTGGCACCAAGACTGACCTAGAGAAGTGGAGGAATGAAAACTTGTAGGTGAGGGACAGAGTGAGAAAGACAAAATGGACTTCATATATTGTGGCTAGGGAGGAGGTGGGGCTTAGGGTCATTGGAACAGGGAAGCCCGACTACTCTGAATGGTACATAGTGGACGCATGCATGGTAGCACGCTCATTCAAACCTGTGGAACACATACCACCACGAGCCAGACCTGGGGTGCCCTGAGGATTGTGGGTGATAGTGATCTTCCCAGTTTTTACAGGTGTAGAGGGTAACACGTGTACCGCAGTGGGACCAAGTCCCCACAAAGAGGAGAGTAAGGTGGGAATTGGTTGTTAGGGGACTCTGTCCTTTCACTCCATGTTGCTGCAAACCTAACTATTCTGAAGTGAAATCTATTAAACGTCATAAATAAATAAATAAATAAATAAACACAAAACCAAAGTACCATGAAAATGCGGAGCTAAAAGGAGTCTTGTGGAGGTTTGGCATAAATTGTGTGCCCCAGTAAGACAGGATGTGTATCTGGAAAGAGAAAAACGCTCCCTCTGGCTTTCCAAAACTCATAGTGGACCTTCCACCAAAGTCAATGGACTCTCTAGTATGACCCTGTGGCTCTTTCACATGCTAGCGAACCACTTGGTAGTTTCAGTAATAGAGTCTGGTTCCGGGAAGACCTAGGCAGGATGGGAGGGCTGGGACTTTCCCCCTGATATGTGGGGAGTGGGGGTGCTGCAGGTGAGGTTGAGTAGCAATGGCTGACATACCATCAATCCCATCCATAAAAAAAGATGCCCCTAAGACTCCCAAACACTGGGTTCAGAAAGGCTTCGGGACCCCGAATCAGCATGGCACCAGAGGAAGCTGAAGAGACAGAGCCATGAGCTGGGGTGTAGGTCAGGGGTACAGGGTTTGCCTAGGCTCTGCAAAGCCGGGGGCTTTTAACACTGTGGAAAAAGAAAGCGAAGGACATGAAGTCCTGATGGCTAAGAAGGAGTCCAGGCAGCACTCAGGGCAACGTACAGCTAGCTCACTGTGAAGACCCACTCATAGCTTAGTGCTGGCCACGTTACCTATGTGTGAGGATCCGCACTCCAGCATGAGCGCTGGCCTCGAGGATTTTGGCATTGTTTTTTCTCTCACCATTTAGTAATTGCAATACGCTGTGATGTTCCTTGGGGCAGAGGGCAACGGTCATAAATGCCATGGATTTGTGTGTCTGTTCATGTGTGCCTAGAAACCCACTTCTTCGTTTGGTTGGTTGGGAGAACATGGCCCAAAACAATCAAAGGATCACTGCTGGTGCCAATTGGGAAGAACGGCGGTGTTTTTGTTTTGTTTTGTTTTTTCTCCCAAGAGTTCTGCTCCAGTTGTTAGTTCTCTTGGGACATCTGGCCTGGGGCTGTTCAAACATTCAGTGAAGAGGCCCCTTTCAGCCATCCCCGACCCAGTTTGAGCATTTCTTCTGTATAGGAATTCTTCATTTTCTGTTTATATTTGAGGGGATGACTAAAAATATCTACCTATCATCTATCAATCATCTATCATCTATGTATCTATGTATCTGTCTATCATCTCTATAGCTAATCTATGTATCTACCTATCAAATCTATTTTCTATCTAATCTATCTATCTATCCTCCCTCTATCAATCATCTATCTATCTATGTAATCTATCAATCATATCTCTCTCTCTCTCTCTCTCTCTCTCTCTCTCTCTCTCTCTCTCTCTCTCTCTCTCTCTGGTGTGTGTGTGTGTTTGCTTGTGAGTGTGGGTACACATGTCACTGTGCATGTAGAAGTCAGAAGTCAACCTCGGCCTTTGCCTTCCACCTCGTTTGAGATGCAGTTCTTGATCACTGCTGCACTGGACAGGCTACATGCCCTGATGACCTCGGGATTCTCCTGTCTCCATCGCCCACCTTGTGGTAGGAGCATCCTACTGATGGGCACTACTGCATCTGGCCTATGTGGGGTCTGGGGGGTCTGAAAACTCGTCATGTCACACTTGTGCAGGCAGCACTTTACCCACTGAGCCATCTCTGTTGAACTGGGGTAACTAAACATTAAAAGAAAGAAAGAAAGAAAGAAAGAAAGAAAGAAAGAAAGAAAGAAAGAAAGAAAGAAAGAAACTTCTGGCATTTGGCACTGCCTGCCTGATAGAGGGATTTGATTGCTCTGTTCACAACTAAGCTGCAATTCAAGCAGGATTTTTCAGAGCACCTCGGCCTCTAACAGCTCGTAAAAACCTGGCAGTAATTTTAGAATGCATAACATCTGCTTATTTCATTTTGTTACAAGTCACCTGGGCAAAACCTCTTCCTAACTCTGTCCCATAAATGAGCTAATATCCAATTAGGACACGGTGAAGAGCAGTAGCAGGCACTCTGTGACAATCTGTGACAAAGCTTGAAGGGTAGCGGCACTTCTCCACATTAACAGACCCAAAACATTATATCGGGTCTTTTTTGTTTTTTCCCCCTGTGGCCTAGCTGGGCTATTTACTAATAATGTCTTGCCAGCTCTTACAGGGTAATGGTCTTGGTTACTTTGAGAGGAAAGTCTTCTTTTTACCTGGGGGTTTGCAGTAATAGGATTTGGTGGTCATTTACTGTGCCTTTAAGCATACCGTGGCTCTTCGACTAGTGGCGCCTTCTGCCTAGTGCATCTGAATACGATTTTTCCATGAAGACCTTTAAAAGTTGTTATGAGGGAGCACACTGAATTTCTGCCCTTTTCCTTTTCCCACTTATTTTATTTTAATTATTTTAAAATTATTATTATTTTTATTTTCAGAAAGAGTCTTGATAAATGGCTTGAGCTTGTTTGAAATTGCTGACCCCTCCACCTCAGCATCCTGACTGTTAGGATTACAGGTGTATTCCACCACGCAGTTTCTCTCCTCCCATTTGGAAAAGCTATTGTGTTACCCATGAAGAACACGCTGATTGAAAGGCATTTTGCAAAAGATGTACTTGCAAGGATCTTCCTGCTTTGGAGGCCATAGAAGCTTCCATCTGTCCTCTTTATTTCATCATATATCCTAACCCTTGCCAAGGGTCCTTCTTCATGGTCACTTCTCTGTGTGTCTGTCTCTGCCTATGCCTGTGTGTGTGTGTGTGTACAGCTGCAGGTGTTGTTTCTCAAATACTGTCCTTTAATTTTTGCCACGTCACCTAGAACTTAAGTAGGCTAGGCTGATCGGCCAGTGAGCCACAAGGATCCTTACGGCTTGCAAGGCAAGCATTTTACCAGTCAAGCTATCTCTCCAGCTCCAGTTTTCTCTTTCTTATACATAGTTTCTAAGTTGGGAAGCAGGGAGCTCAATAGCTCAGGGCCAGTCTTGGCTTTATGAAACCAAGCCAAAACTAAAGCAAGGCCAGAATTTCTGAAGATGCCTAAAGGAGCAAGCCTAGCCACTCTGGTTCCATCTGGTAGGACAGGACGAATGATGCTGGCATTGCAGCCCGGAGTGCCTGCTTTGTCTCGGGCATGAAATGACTGCCAACAGTGAGAATCAGGTGTGGCCTGGTCTGAGGTGGAATCCTGTCTTAGGTCAGCTTCTGCTTCTGGTCACTGAGTTGTTTTTTTTTTTCCCCCGCCCTCCAAACCTCTGTTTACTCCCAACACAAAGCTCTCTGCACAAGGTAGGGCCTACTGGTGTCACGTTTATAGTTGACCTTGAATCCTGACTCTAGGCCCAGTGCTTAATTTTTCTGTAATGACAAAACTCCTTAAAACACAGACATGCTGTCTGCAGCCTTTAGCTGATCATCTCTGCCGTTCACATATGAGACCTAGGGAGGGTGAGGAAGAAACCATTTTAGCCCCAGAGGCAGTAAGAAATTGGGGGTACCCCCTTTTCTCCCAAAGCTACTGTAATCTGAGATTTATGAAATGATATTTACTTATGTACCTATTCCTCCCACTGAAGTGTGAAAAAGAGATGAACTTAAAACTGCTGCTCTCTACCCAGATAAAATATTACTAAAGAACCAGAGAGAATCATAGACAGCCTGCACTTCAGTTCAAATTTATCCCCAGAATTTAACTGAAGGGAAGAGTGACAGATGATGAAGAAAAAGTTATCTGAACCCCCCCTCCCCCCCCCAAAAAAGTTGACTGGATCCTTTTCGTGTTTCAGTCCCATAAATATACTTTCAATTTTCTTCTTCTTCTTTTTAAACTAGAATTAAACTTAGTAACTTGGGCTGTTCCCTTTATAATGAGGTGCATAAAACTCCATTGATTTAAATAGTAATAGGTTCCCGCTCAGTGTGCCCCTTCACTTGACAGCTGAAGTTTCAAATGAGAATATTTCGCAAGAAATGGAGATATTTTTTTGGTGGAGAGGTTTTGGCCTTTACATATCAGCTAGGGCCTGAGGGTTCACGAAAATGAGCTGAAAGACCAAATGCCAAATGATGAAAGCATGCCAGCTTACCAACAGGAGGTCTCTCTCTCTCTCTCTCTCTCTCTCCCACCCCATCTCTTTCCCTTTTTAAAAATTTTATTTTATTCATGCGTGTATGTATAGGTGCCTGAGTATGTACACACATGTCTGTGCAGATGTGCACACCTGTGCATTTGAGGGGGCCAGAAAAGGGCATTTCTCTGAGCTGGAGGCACAGGCATTTGTGGAATGCCAGACTTGTTAGTGGGTGCTAAGATCTGAACGCTGGTCTTCAGGATTGCTAAGCACTTTTAACCAATGAGCCATTTCTCCAGGTCCATAGGAGGTGACTTTTCTTAAGTCACTGAGACTTTCAAAAATGAAAATCACCTGTAATCCTATTGAGCAAGAGGCTGAGGCAGGAGGGTGTTAAGTTCAAAGGCAGTATGGGTGACATATCAAGATCCTGTTTAAACAAAGGCAAACCCTTTGCTAACCCTTGATATCTAGCGGCACTTTGGGAAGTGCTACTTTACCGGGTTGGCAAGATTGATAAATTCATTGCTGCTGGTAACGCTGTCCCTCTCACATTGGCGAAGTCCTATATTAGGTCAACAGAGCTGCCCCTATGGCCTGTGTGACCAATAATTCTCAACAGCAGGGAGCTCCCGGCTGCACAGTGTCACCTAGAGTCATCTAGGAACGAACTTTAACAACTGCTGATGGCTGCCTTCAGACTCCCGAGCTCTCCTCCAGCCGTCATCCAATCCTGACTTCCTGGCCGTGTGTATATGCTTTTGAGTTCGTACTTCAGCAGAAGGGCTTTGCTGAGCAGGACAAGCACGTGTCCCCAAGAGCACCAAGAGCAGTGAGGAGGTGGGATTTGTCTTCTCGCCTTCCCTTTGGGAGCCACTGCTAGTGCCCTGTAGTCATGACCAGACCACTCACACGTGTGCCCATGACTATGTGTATGGTGGGTGGCACTGAGGGGTGCCTTGGGTATGTAGAGTTCAGAGTCTTCTCTCGGGCAGCTGGCATGGGAGGGGTTGTTTGTTTGTCATTTCTATATACTACAAAGATTGAACTGGAGTTTTGGACTAGCTGTTCATGGTCCAAAGACTGTGGAGTCCTGACTTAAGTGATTGTGTCACTGAAGTATTTTAGTAATGTTATTCTATGAAAACATTCTGGACCAAGATGGACTAGAAGTGGGATTTTTGTTGTTGTTGTAACAAGTTTTTTTGTTTGTTTGTCTAAGTCTGCCTGTCTGTCTCTTATTTGAGGGGAGGGGGATTTCTTTGTTATTATTAATAACGTCATCTAGCCCGGGGTTGTGTGTTACTCAGCTCTTTGCTGATGTAACAAATACCCAACATGGCTAAATTAAGAGAAGGAGTCCTTACGGCTCGCAATTTCAGACTTCCAGCCCATGGTTACTTGGCTTTAATTTTGTATGTTTTTAGATGGGGCCTTACTATGTAGCATAGGCTGGCCTCAAATTTGCCATCCCCCTGCCTCCTACTCCCAAGTGTTGAGGTTACTAGTGTGTGCCAGCATACTTTACATGGCTTCAGGGCCAGGGGACCTGTGCAAAGATAGAACATGCAGTGGCACTGTTTTGGGGGTGCGGCTTGTGGACTCCTTAGTGAGGAGAAAAGTGGCTGACAGAATAGCTGAGAATAAAAGAAGATGAATGAGTGAGGTCCCACTGTCCTCTTCAGAAACAGGCGCCCTGTGACCTCATTTCCTGAACTAGGTCCACAGGCTAGATACAGACTCTTTAGCACATGCGCATTTTGGGAGGGGGGCCATTTATTTCAACCATACCAGGCTGGATCTGCAGACTTCGTGAGCTCAAAGTAGTTGCAATAGTTACTTTCAGCTGTCAATTTGATATAAACCTTAGAGTCACCCAGGAAGAGGGAGCCCCCGTTGAGGCCCTGCCTCCCCCAGATTCACCTGGGCATCCCTGTGAGTCATTTTCTTGAGTCCTTAATAGGTCTAGGAGTGTCTGACCCACCGCGGGCTGTTTAAGAAAAGTAGCTAGGCAAGCCAGAGGCAGCTACCAGTAAGCAGCCTTCCTCTGTGGTTTCTGCTTCAGTTCCCGCCTCAGGCTTCCTGCCTTGATGCCTCCCTCTGCACAGTTTATGGCTTGACTTAACTATGGACAAGGGGAACGAGGAAGAGATGGGTCAGGAAATCTCTGTAGGGGCAGGTTGAAGGCATCCCGGAGGAAGAAACCATGGCTGTCTGCACATACTGGTTGTAGCTAAAGGCCAACCATTTGTCAAATCCATATCGGACCAGAGGAAGGTTTTTACCAATCATTCCTCTGAACTTGACCTGGGGGAGGCCTTGCCATTCCCACGCATCTGAGACAATCGGGTCCTTGACATGGCTGTGCTCACGTCAATAATACACACTCAGGACTGTATTTGCTCCCCACACCTTGTTTTCTCACAAAGTTGGACTGTAACTTGTAAGCTTAATAAAGCCTTTTCTCTCCAGGTGTCCCCGGCCCCACATCAGTGTTTTACCACAGCAAAAGAAAACGAATGAGGACAGATATAATGAACAGAGGGCTGAAGAGATCACTCCTCTTCCAGAGGACCTGGGTTCAATTCCCGGAACCCACATGGTGGCTCACAACTGCCTGTATTAACATAAGTCCCAAGGGCTACGACTTCCCTCTTTTTGATCTGTAGGCACATATGTGGTATGTGGACATACATGCAGGCAAAATAGTCATGCATTTAAAATAAATAAATAAATATTTTAAAAAAGAAATTGTGACCATATTTTTGGTGTCCATCTTTAGGAATGACTTGTGCGTCTGGGGCTATAGCTCAATGGTAGAGCACTGGCCTAGCATATGTGGAGTACTGGGTAAAAAAGAAAGGCTTGTGTGTTAAGGCCAGTATGCAAGAACTATTTGAAAAAGTGTTAAATGGATAAAATTCCTATGTCTGCCCCCAAAGTCTTGCGGCCCAAATGGAACTGATTGTGGATGGAACAAGGAGAATCAGTCATTCCACGTGCAACTTGTCCCTTTAAATAAAAAGGTGTCAAATTCTTTCAATGTGATGCTTCTTTTTTATTGTTTCTTTTTCTCCTGAACGAAGAGCAGACATGTATTCCAAATATTAGGAAGAAAATGTACACCCCCCCCCCACCCCTAGCCAAGAGTGTCTTTCATGCAGTCACCAGATACAACAAGTAGAAACAAGCATCCATTCTTTGCCACCCAGTGCACACTGTATTCACTTCTAACCGACTTCTTTGGTTTCTTGGTCCAGACCAGGGACTCCAAGCCTATTTGAACAGAGTCGCCAATTATAATCAGTGGTTTGGCTGTGAGCAGACCTTCTCACACAATCTTTTGGAAGCGGATTTTATGGAAGTTGAGTCTGTTGGCAAATTGCTCAGCCCTCCAAGCCATGTTTCTTGAAAGTCACCTCATCAAGTCAAATACATGATTGCAGTTTATAGACTTGGCTCTGCTGAATTTCTCGTAGCAATCAGCGTGGTCTTCAGGAGGTGGGGGAGGCAGCCAGTAGGTTGCTGTTGCGACAGGTGTCAGAGCAGGTATGTGACCAGTGTGCTGACTACAGATGGGAGAGAAGGTGACCCACTTTTCTTGGCGAGAAAAGAGCACGCACAGCATTTCCTCGGGCTGACTGAGGCACCGCGCACAGCCTTCTTGTCTTTAGGAGCAACGCTAAGACTTTCATAAAAGTGTCCTTTGAACTACAAAGGGTGAGATGAACAAGTAAATGTACTATTTGTTCTTGAATCTATTCTTAGCTGTGGACTCAGCAACCGCGGAAGAGATTGTAGACGTTTACAGACCATAGGAAAGCTGAGCGACGAAGGCAGTTCTTTCTTGACCCCGTGCTTGCTTTCCCAGTGTCTTATAAAGATGAGACCCTAAGGTGAGGGGGTGAGGTAAATGGCATTGCTTCTGCTGTGGAGCTACCTGGCTGTGCTCGTTGTGCTAATTTTTGATTCCATATACCTGTGCCTTGGAGAGCCGAATGTGCTCCATCCCGTAGTGACTCTAGAATGGCTCTGTACTTGACAAGCATTATGGCTTTGTCCCTCACCACACCCCTGAGAGGAGCAAGTGAGAACTCTGCCCGGCATCCCTGGAGAGCAGACATGAAGAAAGACATACATACTGTGTGAGTCAGACTCCATAGTTCTCAGACAGCTCGGAAACAGTGGGCAGCGCTAAGGAGCAGGCCTCAAGTTCAGGGGCTTAGCTCTGTCGAATGTCCAGTGGCCGAAGTGGTTGGTGACGCTGCAGCACACTGACGTATACAGTCAGCTTGAATGGAGGGAGATGCAGAGTCAGGTGAGAAAAACTCACCCCAGCTTTATTGGGTATAAAAAGGCACTTTGAAGGAAAAGGAAAAGCACCTTCAAAGGGTTTACAAGTGCTGGACTATGTATCAGCCTAGTCAGAGAACAGGAACATGTTTGAGTATAAAATATCCTTTATAGGCTCATGTAGTTGAAAACACTTGATCCCTAGCTGGTAGGTAGGGCTAATTGGGGGAGGGTTCTGAAACATTTAGGAGGCACAGTCTTGCTGTAGGAGGTGAGTTACTGAGGGACTGGCTTTGGAATGTGAGAGCTGTGACAATTTGTTTTCAATGTTAACTGGGTACAACCCAGGATCACTGGGTAAGAGAATTTGAGTTGAGGAGCTGTCTAGATCAGGTTGGCTAGTCCTCATGTCTATGGAGGACTGTCTGGATTGTTGACTGATATAGGAAGAACCCGCCTACTGTGGGTGGTACCATTCCCTGGGCCGAGCCCAGAAATGTTACGGCAGTTTTGAATAAGGAATGTTCCCCCATAAGCTCAGGTATTTGAACACTTGGCCTCATTTGGTAGTACCGCTTGGGAGGGTATGAACTAGTTTGATCCTGTTGAAGGAATTATGATACCGGGGGGCAGCTATAGAGAGGTTTTAGCTCGCCCTACTTCCACTGTCTTGCCTTTATGTTTGTGGCTGAAGAGGTAATATCTCAGTTTCTCTCTTCTGCCACCATACCTCATCTTGCTATCACGTCTCACCTGACATGATGGCTTTGGAACCATAAGCCTAATCAAGCTCTTTCTTCCACAAATCTGCTTTTGTTCTTGGTGCAACAGAAAAGTAACTAATACAAATAGGCATGCGTGAAGAAAGTTGGTTTAGCATAGTGACAAGCAAGCAGGCAGCATGGGCGCGTTTGCTTTTCTCTGTTCTTGACTATCTGCTGGAGTTCCTGCCTTGATGTCGCTGAAATGATGGACTGTAGTATGGAATTGTAAGCAGAGTAAGCCTTTCCCTCCCTAAGTTACTTGTGACTGTATTGCTTTTAAATGACAAGTATTATTAGTATTGTCAGTAGGCCCAGCTAGTGACCGGTCAAGCAAGACACTGACACTTGTTATATTTTAAAATAGCCTTAGTTAAGCTGGGGCAGGGCAGACATTAATCCTGTAAACTACTTCCCACAGTGGGGCAGTTATACCATACCTGCCCCAATCCCATGCCATCTGCTTCTAATAACTTCTATCAAGCTACCTCCCATCCATAAGCCTAAATACTTGTTAATGTTCTTCATCTGGGCTGAATCCTCCATGCTGGTGTGTTTCTCTTCCATCTAACCCCTGGCGGCTTTCTTCTTTCTCCTCTTGGGCCCTCTCCTCTGGTCTCTTCTTCTTCTCCTCCTCCTCCTTCTTCCCAGAATTCCTCTCTCTCTCTCCCTCAAGCCCCACCTATCTTCTTTGCCCTGCCCAGGTGGGATAGCTTTTTATTAATCAAAAGGTGGGTCACAGAGACCGCAAGCAGTAATTAGCATCAAAATACACCAGACCATCCCCCCCCCCCAATATCACTGTGCTATTCTAATGCAACAAGAAACCAAAACAAGAAACCCAGAACAATGGTGGTGTCTATTTTCCGCCTGCGCAGTGCTTCCTGATTGCTGAAGCAATGCGTCCCAAGCTGTTGGCACCACACCTTCCCCTCCATGTTGTATCCCTTTTTAAACTGGAAGCCAATACAAACCCTTTCTCCCTGAAATCATTTCTTGTCAGGTATGGTCTTGCTTTTGGATTCTCTTCTATTGATCCTTGGCCCAGCCAATCAGCTCTCTCACATATACACAGAGCGCACACATATGCGGAAGCACAGCCACCCACACACCACACTTTCAGATGTGTGCCCATGTACTCTCCAGCAGCACCGTGGCTTTGTGGGTCTCTTCCAGTGGACAGTTTAAGGGAAGCTGTAATTTATGATACCATGAATAAAACTCTACATTATCTAAAAATGTCCAAAGGCCAAATTGCCTGTAATCAACCCAGCTTGTTACCTTCCTTGGCATTTAATATCTCTCCAAGAGTTAAAGATCCACCTGGACCTTTTGCTGTGACTTTTCGGTCCCCTGCAGGAGAAGCACTGTTCTCTGGGCACGTGCGAGCTTCTTCTCCTTGTACCACACACGGCAGTTACTTCCCTGGAGATGCACTGTACAGCGAGCAGGTGGAGAATCTGAGAGAGAAAACTGCTGATGTGCTCTGAAGCAGCAGAGGACCACTTATTTTATGCAAGTTCTTGCAAAAAACAGTTACATAAGGTATTATTTTGAGTCTTGGCTGATGTAAGCATCTAGCAGAAGCATGTTCTTACCCCGGCAGGAGAGAATCTTAGGGTAAAAGAGACTAGAAACTATTTAGCCCAGAGGTTCTCAACCTGTGGGTGGAGACCCCTCTTGGGTCCCATAGAGATACCTGGTACATAACACATTTACATTATGACTTATAACAGTAGCAAAGTTACAATTATGAAGTAGCAACAAAAATAACTTTATGATGGGGGTGGGTGGGGGTCGCTGCAACAGGAGGAATTGTGGTAAAGGGAACCTAGGGGACATGCTTTCAGGGTCAACACAGGCGACTTCATCGATTGACCCAGAGGTCTAGATAGGGGGGTGATCTTGTGGAGTCATGTCTAATTGGAGCCTTCTGATCCCCCAGTGAGCTGTCAGTGGATGACAACTGCTCCTGGAGCAGAGATGGGGCCATGACCTTGGGCAAGCATCCCTCTCGAGGAAGGAGCAATTTGGGAGGAGGAGGTGGCTCACACCAGGCCTCTCTGAGGTGCACACTTCCAGCAGCTGGAGAAAGTAGATGTCTGTGACATAGGCAGGACCCAGAGCAAACTAAAATAGAAAGGAAAAACAAAAGGGAGGAGATTTTTACTAAAAGCGCGAGTGTTTTTGACACGACTAAACTAGATATACGATGTCTTGTGACACAGCTATTTATAATGAATTAGTTTGAGCTTACCAGAAGCAAGCCCACTCCAATGAATGTTGTCAACGCTATATTTTTGCATTTTGCAGCAAGGGCTAAGTAAACCTATTTCTGTCAGAGCATGACAATGACAGTCTCTCCCATGCAGGCAGGTGTTCGCTGTCCTCAGAGGTTTGTCAGTGGCAGTGGTGGTGATTCCTGGCAAAATGACTAATAAAGTGAAAAGAGGGGCTAATTGTGGCCTAAATTCCAAAGTGAGGTGTTTAGACCCAGTGTTTACAAATACGTGTCCGTGTCTCCCCTTCTACAGTTGTGGGAATGTGTTTTGCGCTTGCATGACAAGCAGAGGTGAGACACCGAGCCCAGATCATTATAGCAGCTTTTCCTGCTTGTGTCATTGCCTGAGCAGAATATGAGGGAGTGACGAGATGGGGACGGAATTTTGCTGGGTGCTCACTGTTTCTGGTCCCACAAATCAGTGTCTAATGGTGCTTTCCAATCTGAGCGACATTCAAAAATCACCTCTACAGATCTTTGTACTTTGCCAGGGGCCAACTCCCCTCCCTTTGAGGCCTGAGCTGAACAACCCTCCTCTTCTACTTTGAAACTATTTTTTCTCAGGATTTTTTGAAGACTTTGGTGTGGGAACTTCCAGAAGATCATTTTTTTTTTCAACAGAGTAGTGAGACCACTAGGAGCCCATGGGGCCACATGGTCAGGAACAAAACCCCATCTGGGACCCAGAGTCTTGGCTAGCTTTCCCATCAGGCCTGGGGATGTACCTCTCCAGTGTTTGACCTCGTTTTTATTGTCAAGTCCACAAAGGCCTTTGCTGATGACTAAGTAGCTTTATGTTTGGACTGTGTGCTGCCCACTGGCCTGCTTCTTGCTGTGGCAAAGCTTATTCGGCCTCCATATCCTGAGGAATTTGCATTCAGGAGAGTTGGTGCTAAAAAGATGAGCGTGGCTTATCTGCACACCTGAAAAACACACATGTCAGGAGAGACAGAGGCTTCAGGGAGAAATGAGTCTATGAGACATGCTTAAACATAAACAGGGGAGCTGGTGGATGTCTCGTGAGCCAAAAAGGGGCACAGGGTCTGTGTCTTCCTTCACAAACACAGGGAAAGTGAGACCAGCAAGGAATGATGGGTAACGCCACAACTAAGGGAGTGGAGTTAGAAAGGGGAGAGACTGATTGCTGAACAGATTTGAAATGTAAGGCAACATCACCAATTTGAAACTTAGCCAAAGCCAAAACAAAAGAGCACAAACCCTCACCCTTTTAATATAGATGACTTCACATAGAATATTTTATGCTAATTCATAGCTTAGGGTTTGATCTTAGAGCTCTGGTGCAAGCAAATTGTCTGCATAAGGAATCTCAGGACTCCAGGGATGGCTGCCCCCACCCTGGGGTAATTTGAATTCACAAGTCAATGCGAAGGAGATGGGAGTGCTGTGTTTGCACACCTGAATCCCAGACAGACCACTGTTAGTCTCTGCATGTTTCCATTACCATGGCCAACATTTCCTTTTGTTTTGCTCTGTCCCCTCTTACAGACTGTGAGGGACAGCCAGCATATCCCCTCATGTCTCTGCTGATGATGCCTAGGGTTTCCTCCTGGTGATTAGAGAGAGAGCTTATTGATCTTTCGAAGACAATAGCTTTCTGATGCTGACATGCCCAAGAGCGGTTTGCAAATGAATTATCAATCCCATTGCTGGTTCTGCCTTTGAGGACAAGCATTGTAGGAATTTATAAACAAATGTGTACTGACATGGGCACCATTTTAGTTAGAAAAGGTCACACTGTAATAATCTCTTCAATTGGGGTATTATACTTTGGCAGATTTTTCCTATCCATGTTTCCTTAAAAAAAAAAAAAAAAGAAAAAGAAAAAGAAAAAGAAAGTGGTGCTCAAAGGTGGACAGACTGAATAAAAACACATGAACACTCATTCCAGTTTCAAAATTAAAACCAGTTTAGTTTCATGTTGCCCAACTTTTCCAGGTTTTTGAAAAACAACAACAAATCAAAGTATTTGAGTGAGGGGCTCAACACAGATTTCTCTGATGAATCTTGGGGAATTGGGGCTTTCACTTTGGGTATGCAGGCCATGCTTGCTTGCAGGGACAGATGTAGGCAGGTAAAGGTGGTCCTGGTAACACCTTTAGAGGCTCTATGAGCTCAGCCCCATCGTCTTCACCTGCAGATCCAACCAACGGGTTGAATTATTTAGGAAAAACCTCTGCAGCTCTACTCAACCTGTATAGACATTTTCCCCCTGTCATCATTCCCTAAAGAACACATTATGGCAACTATTCACTTAGCATGCCATAAGCTTTCCATTATAGTAGCAGAGTCCTGAAAGAATCAACTGAAGAACAGAAAAAAGAGCTGGGTATAAAACTCAATGACAGAGCACTTGCCAAATATATATGAAGCCTTGGGTTTGCTCTCCTCACCCCAGAAATGAGAAGAAGGAGAAGTAGAAAAAAGAGGAGAACACAGAAGAAAGGTTTCTCTGGCTTTTTGGAGCCTTTCTACTCGCGTTTCATTAGTCCACTATGGTGGGAGCCTATGATGAAATGCTCAGCTCATGGAGGCTGGGAAGCCAAGAGGTAAGAGAGGCTTGGAGGTTCCAATGTCTCCTTCAAAAGAACATCTGAGCCGGGTGTGGTGGCGCACGCCTTTAATCCCAGCACTTGGGAGGCAGAGGCAGGCGGATCGCTGTAATTTTGAGGCAAGCTTGGTCTACAAAGCAAGTCCAGGACAACCTACAACTAGATCCACTACCTAAAGGTTCTACCCTCATCACCCACTGCACTAAGTATATAGATTTTTACTTTATTTACTTGTTTGTTTGTGTGTGTGTGTGTGTGTGTGTGTGTGTGTGTCTACACATTGGTGTGGACGTCAAAGGATAGCTTGTGGAATTTGAGTCTCTTAACTCCATCATGATAGTTTTGGGAGCTGAACTCAAGTCATCAGGCTTGGTGGCAAGTGGCTGTGTTACTCTGAGCTATCTCACTGCTCGGCACTAAGTACGTTAAGTGATGTGGAGGTGATTTCAAACGCTGTGTATGATCTCTAGGCAGCTGCAATGCCAGTTTGCATATGGAACTGAGCATCCAAGGGGCTGTGTTCTTGTGGGCCCGTGGAGCCAGTGCGCTGAGGATAGCAAAGGACAGTTAGTTGCACTTTCCCCAAAAAATACTTTTAGATTCATGCTTGAGGTTTTGAGAATACGGGCAAATGCAGACACATCACACACATCATGGCAATTCTCTATGCCTTGAAAGAAGGGAAATTCACCATTGAAACCCTCCCAAAGTAGCTCAAGTCAAAACAGGTAAATAAAACCACCCTAAACCTGGGAAAGATAAGTTGGGACAAACATGATGATGACTCAGAATTAATTCTGAAGGCAACTTCAAGCGAGGACCCAAAGATACCGTCAGTAAAATCAAAATACAAGTTTCTAACTAAATTTTTTTTTTAAAGAGAAATAATTGCCTTTTTTAATGTGCTTGGGCTGGAGAGATGAAGTCAGCGTTTAAGAGCACGGCTGCTTTACTTTCCAATGCCTACACGGCAGCTCACAACTGTCTGTAACTCCATTTCCAGGGGGGTCTGATGGCTTCTTTGGCCCTCTGAGGGCAGCAGACATGCATGTGGCACACATATGTGTTTCTAGACAAGTATACTCAGGAAAATAAATACATCACTTAAAAAACAAAATGTTCTCAACACTTATTATGTTTATTCTACATTAGTTTCATAATTTTCCATGTTTCTATGGGAAATATGTCAAATATCTGAGTATTTGAAACCTACAACTTAACCAAATATTTTTATCAAACTGGTCACTAGATAAAAGAAAGCAATTTTATCTTCTTTATCTCTATTTAACTTATATTGTGTTATATGTGTGCATGTTCCCACATATACATACAGATATTCATGTAGCTAAAATCAAAGAGGCAGCTGGGTATGGCTTCGAAGGCCTACCTAACACTCAGAAGGTAGAGGCTGGTGGAGCTCTGAGTTCGAGGCCAGTGTGGTCTACATAGTGAGTTCCAGGCCAGCCAGTCTAATAAAAAGTTATCTTATAAAATCAGTATAATAGGATTTGAATTATTTTGGAATAAATATTGGAATTCCAATATTTTGGAATTATTTGAAAATGTGTCACAGTATCTCACATGAAAATGGTATTATTGGCTGTAAGTTCACAGATCAGAATCAACACAATGATTCTCTATGTAAATACTGGGTCTTACTATGTAGACCTGGCTGGTCTAGAACTCACTATGTAGACCAAGCTGGCCTTGAACACACAGAGATTTGTTTGCCTCTACATCCTGAGTGCTTGAATCACAGCAAAAACAATTTTAAAAGTATAAAAGATGGGCCAGGTGTGGTGGCGCACACCTTTAATCCCAGCACTCGGGAGGCAGAAGCAAGTGGATCACTGTGAGTTTGAGGCCAGCCTGGCCTAAAAAATGAGTTAAGGACAGCCAAGGCTATGCAGAGAAACCTTGTTTCAAAAAACCAAAATAAATAAATAAATAAATGAAAGATGGTTAACTAAGAATGGAAAGAGACATGCACATCAAAAAGGAAATAAAAATAATGCATGCAGGAGAATAAGCAGCATCACAGAATGCAAATTAAGACAAGATACCATCTTTTTCTCCCCCTTTTGCCTAACAAATTAGGAAAGGCCGAGAACGTGCAATGCCATGCCCTGACAAGGGTGCGGCTACACTGGAGCTTTTGTACATTGTCAAGGGAGCATGAGCTGATGCCTATTTTAAAACAGATGGCCTGTAAGCTTCAAACATTTATTTAAAAGGTTATAACTCGACCCACCTGTTCAGCTTCGAGGATCCCTGCTATAGAGCTCATCTCGGTGACTGGGGTACTTCTGCATGAAAGGGAGGCTACCGGGTGCCTTAAACGTCCCTCTGACCCGTGAGTAGATAAAGGTCCCTTGATGGGAACACTGTGCCCTGTCACACTTACACACTGTGCCACAGGGGAGGGAATGTGATGACAGGGGGTTAAATGGAAAAACAGCACTCTGAATTGAATGTGTAGTAAGTCACTTACATTAAAAAGGTGGGCTGGGTACGGTGGCACACAGCTTTTTTTTTTTTTTAAAGATTTATTTATTTATTATGTATACAGTGTTCTGCCTGCATGTACACCTGTATGCCCAGAAGAGGGCACCAGATCTTATTATAGGTGGTTGTGAGCCACCGTGTGGTTGCTGGGAATTAAACTCAGGACCTTTGGAAGCGCAGCCAGGGCTCTTAACCTCTGAGCCATCTCTCCAGCCCGGTGGCACACATCTTTAATCTCAACACTTGGGGAGGCAAAGACAGTCAGATTTCTGTGAGGTCAAGGCCAGTCTAGTCTACATAGTGAGCTCCAGGCCAGCGAGCTCACTATATAGTGAGACCCTCTAAAAAAAATTAAAAATTAAAAAAAAAAAAAAAAAAGAAAAGAAAAAAGAAAGGAAAAGAAGAAGAGGAGGAGGAGGAAGAGGGAAAAAAACATGAGACTCTGGTGGCTGGGGATAAAGATTGAAAAAGAATAGAGCCAGATAGAAACTCTAATCTTAAAACCCTATACCTACTTTCAAAATTATGTCATAGTTTGTATTTTGACTGTCCCCTAAAAGGTCCAGTGGGAAGGCGCTGGTTTCCAGGATGACCTATTGAGGCCTGAAAGGACTTTTGAAAGGTAGGGACTAGAGAGAACATCAGGCCTCAGGGTTTGTGTTGGTTTCTCTCCCCTTGCTGTGGTCAGACACCTGACGAAAGGGAAAAGGGATTCTTTTTACTCTTGTCCTCAGAAGTTTTAGCATCATGGCAGGAAGGCGTGGCTGAGCGCACATTAGGAAGGAGAGAGCTCAGAAGCAGGCTAAGCTAGTCTTAAAGGTCTCACAGCGATATTATCTGGAGACACGTGGGCTTGGAAGGGGACACTCTGAACCCACATCACAGTAGGGAGTATTCTCTTGCAGGAGAGAGCGGGACCCCTGCTTCTACCCTTTCTGATTTTGCTTCTTCCTTGTGAAGTGAACGGTTTTACTCCATCGTGAGATACTGCACACCCCTGCCAGACAAAGTAATGGACCTGCTTGACTATGGACCGACACCTCTAACACCAGGAACCGAAGAAACCCTTTCTTGTTATATGTTCATTACCTTGGGTATTGGTTAGAATGCTACAATGCTGAGGGGCATAATTTATAAAATATGAAGCCATCACTCACCAAAACATTAGGGCTGTAGGCTATAGGATAAGTTGAATGAACAATGAGGGAATAAGGATTCTGAAAAAAGGTGATTTAAAAAAAAAAAAAAATACCACTAAGAGAAATGGGTGAATTTTCCAAAACTTTTAGACACTGACATAATTTAAGCTGAGTCAGGACAGTGAAGCCCTTGGCATATAATTGACAATTACCTAGTTACATTTGTCACACACTTTCCCTTTTCAGTTGCCTGAAAATCTTCTGACCATCACACACTCCTGAGCCACTTCTCAGACTTTTTAGGCCACCCCTGGCATCATCCCTTTTTCTTTACTTAGGAAGCCAAATGCTTAGATTCCCTCCCAGATTGGATGCTAGGAAAAAAAAAAAAAAAAAACCACTCAGGAACTCCAAGTATTAATTCTCAGGGACCCATCATTGCGTGACTACAGGATCGGTGACATCAGAAGTTGTTATCGCTGGAAAATTTACAGATTTGTTAGCTAAAATGAGCAGGCTGGGCAGATGTACCGTCAAGGTCTGGAGACAGGAAGACATTAAAAGACAACAATTAGGGAACACTGGGAAAAGGTTACATCGCCTTCCCTTCTCCTAGTTAATTAATTCACCTACTCCACGTCTCTAAGCACTGCTTGCTTGTTAGACGCTGTCCTTGACTTCTACACTAGGGCCGCCTTACATCCTACGGGTCACCCTGTCCACAGCCCACAGCGTGCAGCGCTTGCTTAGTCCGCTCTTTTCCTGTTAAATCCTAAGCTCCATCTATCTTGCCTCTCGGCATTTCTCCAGTACCTAGACCAGACAGAGGCCTGCTATGTACTGGCTGCTGAATAAATATTTGTTTAATGAATGAATTTTCTGGTGTGATCTAAAGCAGAGAAAGAACTCTTGGCACAAAACCAAATACTGGTAGCTCTGGGAACGAAACTACTAAACGCTTTACTTTTTTTTTTTTTCCTCTCCCCCACTCCCACCCCCCAGCCCCCGCTCCTCCCTTAAAACGTTTCATTCCGGTTTCACGCGTGCACGCACAGCCTGCAGGTACAGGCGCGTGTTCTCGCATTTCTTTAGCACTAAGTTCAAGAAGATTGTACTTGGCCTGAGAGTGATGAAAACATACTCAGGTTTAGGCAGACATTTGAGAACTCCCCTCTAAGCACTCTCTAAAGCTCCTTAGATAGCCGGACGCAGGCAAATGGTGCATTCCTGTAAACGCTGGCTAGCGCAAGCTAAGGGATGCCAGCAAGTCCTGTCCACATTCTGGAGGGACCCCACCCCCAGCACCCACCCACCCCCACCTCCCTACCCCTGCCAAGTCTGTTCCCTGGTGTTCCCAATCAATGCTCCTACTTAGCATATCTGTCATTCCGCCACCTCCACTTCCTTGACTTTTGTAAACTCAGGATTCTTGGAATTCAACTTAGAGGCACAAAACACCTTGTAATTCTTTGCACTTAACGGCTACTGAGCATGTAGCTACAGAGCTGCCCGCGCCACCCCCCCCCCTCCTTCCATTCCCCCGCCCCCTCCGCCCCTTACCCCTTACTTTAATCACACAGAGATTGTAATCTTTCAAATGAGACTCCACTCTGCATCTCTGCTCTGAGGAAGCAAAGACAGTTTACCGAATGGTTAGCTCCTGCTCTAATTGGCACTGCTATTTCTTGTGAGAAAACCCTTGGCCTGGTTGGTCTTAAGGCACCATTTACTTGCTTACTTATTTTATTTCGTTCCTTTCGTGAAAATGACTGCACACTGTTGAAAGGAAAGACGGGAAGAAATTTTCTCAGAAGCTGAGGTAGTCATCCTTCTGTGATGAGCCTGTGTACCAGATGGAGAAAGCATTGGTCTTCCAAATATAACAAGAGAGACAAATGAAAAAAATTTTTTATTTTTCGGTTTTTTTGAGACAGGGTTTCTCTGTGTAGCCTTGGCTGTCCTGGACCAGGCTGGCCTTGAATTTACAGTGACCCGCCAGCCTCTGTCTCTCGAGTGCTGGGATTAAAGGTGTGTGCCACCACTGCCCGGTGGTGGTGCACCGTTTAAGGTTTAAGAAAGAAAGAAAAGGAGGTAAAGGTTTAAGGGTGGGGTGGGGTGGAAGATATAAATTTAAGGAAAAAAAGATATATAAAAAGAGATAAGAAAAGAAGAGACAGCAAAATTTGTGCCTACCCTTTATGGAGGAACTTTGCAGGAGGAGGGTTTTGAAGTGCTCAGCTCACCCCAAGCAAGACCAGATGCCCTGCTTGCGGCGGGGTGGGGGGTGGGGGGGTGGGGTGGGGTGGGCACACACACTGCCTTCCACCTCCATGTTCAGTGGCCTCACAACAGGAGATCTGCCACACCAGTTCTAATGACACCATGGAAAGCCCCTGGCAGAATCCTGCATGTTACTGCCCTAAACCTACTTTAATGGGAAGATGGGGAGACAGGAGGAAGAAGAAGGAGAGGAGACAGAAGGAGAGAGCTGGAGGAGGCCCTCCTGGTCACACTCACACCCCTGGACTCTTCTTTCAAACAGGTCTCATTTGCAGTCTGCGGGCCCTATGAACAATAAAATAGCTCTGAGTGAGTCTCTCAATGCAAAATCATATCACTTTCAGGGGTGCCCTCTTCCTTCTCTCCCCCCACCCCCATGCTCATATAATAAACTTTCCGTATTATATTTGTTGTATGGTACATATTTTCATATTTTATATTTCATAATTCATATCTAAAAAATGAACCCTTCATGAGGACCACAAAGCCACAGTTCTGACAGTAGCCTTGCTAGAGGACAGCAACAGCGGAAGAGAGTTCTGGCTCCTCGCTTCCGGTTATTCTGGCCTTGCCCAGAAGCTATACGTGAGGACATGACAAACAGGCACCTGGGTACCCCCACTCCTCACCATAGTTTCTGCCCAAGTCCTTTAAAAAGCCCCCGGATTAGCAGCACAGTGCACCCCACTTTCCGGCACCCACTCCTGTCCCATCTATCTATAATCACATTTTCTCTAAAACGTACCCTCCGTGATCTGCGGTCTGTGAATTTCACTTCTCAAAATTTTCAAGACAAGAACCTAAAAGGTCAGTGGCTTCCAGAATGGTGCTGGTGGGAGCCGTCAAGTGTTTCAGCACCCTAGTTCACCAAGAGCAGGAAAAGGCCCAGTCAGGCTCAAAGGCAACCCCTGAGGTCCTGTAGATTAAAGCGCTTTCTTGGGCTCTTCCCCTCTGTCTGTTTTGTCCAATTCTGATGTGTTAGACTTATTATTATATTATCCATTAGGAGTCTGTTTGTTTCCTAATGAAAGGCAGAAGGGGAGTGGATACGGATGGGATGGGAGGGTGGAAGGAGGCAGGGAAAACCTTAATGAGGACATATTATGTGAGAGAAAAATATTTTCAATAAAAGGAAAATAAAAAGATATCTTAAAAAACAAAACAAAACAAAAAACAACAACAAAAACAAAGCAAAACAAAACAAAAAAGAACTAAAGCACCGCTAAGGGGCCCGGAGTGGTGCCTTTAATCCCAACACTTGGGAGGCAGAAGCAGGCAGATCGCTGTGAGTTCTAGGCCAGCCTGGTTCTACAGAATGAGTTCCAGGGCAGCCAAAGCTACACAGAGAAACTCTGTCTCAAAAAAGGGGGTGGGGAGCACTGCTAATGGAGATCTGCAAGAATAAATTCTTTATTAGGGTTACAGTCTTTCATACTTTCATACTTGGAGCTGTTTGCCAAGGCAGGGATATATGCCAAATATCTGGAATCCCTGCGTCATGCTCACCAAGACAAGTTCAGTGCCTCACCTCCAGAGTTTTTAGCACATTGGTAGCAGAGCCGGAGGGAAAAAAATAAACCACAATAAAACACAAGTCTCCATGTGTGGTCCCGGGCCCTGATGAAATAATGTGAAGACTACCAGCTTTGAACTGGACGTCAGCGTAGAGGATTCCCACAGTGCCCAGTGGGGTGAGGACAAGGACCCAGGGAGAGGCTGGCACCAGGCTTTTCACCTGCAGGTCTTACGTAGAGAAGTGGGGAAACCATGTATAGAGAAATTGGAAGTCAGGGTAAGTGAGGTGGAGGAGTCTGTCCAGAGTTAGGGCTCAGAAAGGAACTACAGATGTTTCACAAGACAGCACTGGGCAGGAGCTGAGGTTAGCATTCCACAGTGGGCACTTGACCCGCTGGGCCATCTTCCATCTCCTACTGTTTGGTTTTTAAAATAGCATAAAAGATAAGAGGTGGAAAAATGCAGCCATCATCATCTGGCAGAGTTTAATAAGTAGAAAAAACTGAAATTAAATATCAAGGTATAAAAGAAAACAAAATGAGGCAGAAATAGCCCCAGACCGAATGGACATTTTAGTCAAGCAATTAGCACAAGACAGTGTACATGTCTGAGTCCTGGAAATACCAACGGTTGTCTACGATGCTGTTTTACAGATCAGTCTGATAACCAAAAGACAGTGTTGAGATGTTTCTGTGACTGATAAACCACTGCAGTCAAAAGGCAGATCCAGATTCTTGAATTCGTTCAGTCAGCATTTTACTCAAGCATGTAGCAAGCACTTGCTGAGGGTCCACCTGTGCCACTCTCTATGCTGGCCATGGGAAATAAGAAAGACATACTTGGTGCGTGAATGCCCTTAAGAAAGCCAATGTCAAGAAAAGAGACCGTTAAAATGGGACTTTTTTCTTGGACTGCTGGCTCCCAAGTAGTGACACGAGACTTTTAATATTTATTTATTTTTATTTTTTATTTTTAGGTTTTTCGAGACACGGTTTTTCTGTGTAGCCTTGGCTGTCCTGGACTAACTTTGTAGACCAGGCCGGCCTTGAACTCACAGCAATCCGCCTGCCTCTGCCTCCTGAGTGCTGGCTTATATTTATTATTAAAGCTTGGCCATAGATTTGGCTTGTTCCCAACTAGCTCTTATCTTAAATTAACTTCTTTATATTAATTAATTTATGTTCTGCCACGTGGCTTGTTACCTCTCTTCGGTGTGTCTCGTAGGTGAATCCTCTTAAACCTGATCTTTCCCAGAGTTCCTATCTCTGCCTGGAAGTCCTGCCTCCCTTGCTGGCTTTTGTTATAGGCTGTTCAGTTCTTTATTCAACCAGTCAGAAGGTGGCAGAGAGCTATGTTTACAAAATACTGAGGCTGGTGATGCTTCAAAAATGACAATACCAAAGTCTGGCCTGTACTCCACTCTCTGGGTACAGAAACCAGCATTTGACTATTACAAGGGCAATCTCTACACAGCGCATAAGAAAATCAAGCCAACAGACAGTGGCTTGGAAGCTGTATAACTGCAAACCAATGCCATATGAGCTACAACAAAGGAAGCTCCTAGACTACGGCATTGCATTTTGCAAAAGGAATCCTAGGTCATTTCTAAATGATGTGTTCATACACCGGGAAAGGACATTTTCCAGATTCTCTACTCTCAGGCAATGGAAGGCCATGTCAGCATCACTCATGGTTGCACAGAGAAGGCACGGTTATGACAGGGAGACAGGAGAGTGTGAAGGGTAACTGTGGTGGAGAAGCTCATTTCTGTAGAATTCAGCATCACTCGATACTGGATAGTAATGCTTTTGTCTACAGAGCAGCTCTTGACAGATGGCTTTCCTGTTTTGCACAATGACATGACTTTTTGTCACAAAGGCAAAATACACAGTGGAAGAGCGAGAGGGTTGGTCAGTGAATAGACGATCTTGTTAAGCTGATATCAAATACATTTAATTTTTGAATTGAAGCATCTCTTTTTTCCACAGAACTGGCTAAATTGAAGGTATTTAGGGGTACTGTTTGCACAACCAAGAACACTTTTAGAATCTTGTTTAAGAGGAGCAAAGATAGACTGAGTAGACAGATTGGCTGGGAAAGGGCTTTCAGGGACCTGTGCCTCAGAAGCCATGCTTAAAAAGCCAGGTGTGGTGGCACACATTGCAGTCCTAGTGGATCCCTGGGGCTCACTGGACTGCTTGGCCAGTTCCAGGCCAGTGAGGGACCCTGCCTCAAAAAATAAGGTAGGTACAACCTGAGCAGCAGTCCTGGATTTCACAGGCATGTGCACTTGCATTCACGCAATCATTCGTACACACACACAGTCATACACACTTATACACACATTCATACTCACTCTCACATACTCACAGTATCACACACTCACACACACATTCAAAAACACATTCATACATACACTCACACTCACACTCTCACACACACACACACTCACACTCTCACACGCACTCACATAGTATCACACACACACTCTACTCACACACATCCACACGGTATCACACACTCATATTCACAGACATATGCACATGCACACACACATTTACCACACACTCACACACACTTCCACACACACCTATCCACAGTATCATACAATCATACACATTCAGGTGCACACTCACACGCAGACTCACACACATTTGTACACACACACACACACACACTCACACATACACAGAATAGCAAAGATAACATCTATAAGTGTTCTAGAGCGGTTGGGGAGCTATACCACTAATATACGCACAGTGCACAGGATTCCATAGCATGAATTCACGATAGATAGATCATGAAGTTCCTTATCACAGAGTTTGTCTCAACTTCCAGTTCATGCTCCTAGACAAGAGGCTTTTGTCTACACGCTTGGTGCCATGAAGACCAAGCCTTGTAAGGCTCCTATCAGATGACCTCAGTATTCTCCGAACTGCAGCTGTGCATAGTCATACAAAATGAAGTCGAGATCAGAAACAAGTCACAAAGAATTCCGCAAGAAAATACCTGATTCGCACAGATGTGTATTCTGTTTTGTTTTGTTGGTTTTTCGTCTGTTTGGTTGGTTGGTTGGTTTTGTTTGAGACAGATTCTCTTTTCATAGTCCTGGCTGTCCTGGATCTTACCATGTGGACTGGGCTGGATTCGAACTCACAGTGATACACTTGTCTTGGCCTTTTGAGTGCTGGGGTTAAAGGTGTCCTCTATTGATGCCCAGCTACAGATGGATAATCTAAAGGAAATACAGAGCCATTTCACGGGTCTAATGCTTAATTTGTTCAGTGCTGGAGATTTAACCTGGTACCTAGGTCATTTTTTTGTTAGTAGTTAGAAAATACCAAACAACATATTATAATTTGCAATATAACAAGAACTGACTATGGTTGAAATATTCTATGGTAGATGTGATCAAGTGGACTTTAAATATTGTCCTGAAACATTTTTTTTTTTTTTTTTTTGAGTAACAAAGAATTCAAATAGAATTTCAACCTAGAACGTTAACCTATAAAGCACTGGTGATTGTAGAAAACATTGTATTTCAATGTCACTCACTAATTTTGCCCCCAGAACTTCAACCTCACAGTAAGAAAGCAATGTGATGGGAAAAATGGGAAGGGGTGGGTTTGAGGATGGTGGAGAACAGCATGTGGCTTTCTGTTTTAAAGTGCAGTCTTTGTTATCTTGAAGTGTTAAGGTATATTTAAATATTTACCTATTTACCATCATTGCTGTGTGTGGGCATGATGGCAGAGATTCTGGGTATGTTGTGGCCCTTGTGTGTGTCTGGGGGTGGTCAGAGGACGTGTGTGTGTGTGTGTGTGTGTGTGTGTGTGTGTGTGTGTGTGTGTACTTTGTAGCAGCACTAGCCACACATGTGTATTTGTCTTCTTAATTGAGTTCCAGTCCTGAGCAAGGATTGCTCTAATATAGTCTCCCATGTCCCCTTCAGCACCTACCACAGGCCTGCTGACCTGTCAATTGGCTGATTATCCTACCTTAAGAATAAAATAAAATAAAATAAAAGTTAAAAAAATAAACCCAAACAAACAAAAAAACCTAAAACCTTAGATAGGAAAGATACAGGTTGGCCAAAGGGTGTGTGTGTGTGTGTGTGTGTGTGTGTGTGTGTGTGTGTGTCCCATCTGTCGCTCTGTCTCCATCTGTCCATCTGTCTGCCTGCTTGCCCAAGGAGTTTGACTTTGTCTCCAGTCACAGCTTGGGAAGCCATAGGAACCAGACATCTGTGCCCCTTAGCTGCAAGGACAGTGGAGTGTGGGTGACTTGCAAGCTGGCTTGTGTTTGTGGAACAGCTGTGAATGTACAGAGCCACCCTTTTGTCCAAAAATAAAAGAAAAAGGTCTCCATGCCCAAAGTGTTTGAGGTAAAGGGAGACCTTGGTTCCTCCTGTAGGAATTTCAGACCTTCTAGTCAATGATGTCATGTGGCTGGTCATTAATCTTTTCTTTTTCAAATTTTCTTCAAAGGATGATTAAGATGTCTTTAACTAACTATTAAAACCAAAGTGTTCGATTATAGAGGACAAGAGTTAGAAAATCCTTTTAATTACTGGAACCAGATTTTCCTCCTGGTTTGTAAATACCAGTTTATTCCTTAACCAAATTTGGCTTTAATTAAACTAGAGGTTGGGAGTGCTGAGTGCTAGAAAGTGCCTCAATTTGCATCAGCTCTGCTTTTAATGGAGCTGGCTTTACAGTGAGGATGGGAGGAGGCTCAGATAATTTATTGTTGAAACTGGAAAATCGGGCAAAATGGGATTTACTTTCCATATAGGAACTCGTGGAAATCACACACAGCTTTGCTACTTCTGATTTATTTAAATGGCGTAGCAATGGGATTACCAGAGGGTCCTTCAGTCCTGTGAGATTAGGACTCACCCCCTGCCTTCCCCTCACCCCCCGCCCCTCCCTCTCTCGAACTTTCTCTCTCTCTCTCTCTCTCTCTCTCTCTCTCTCTCTCTCTCTCTCTCTCTCTCTCTCACACACACACACACACACACACACACACACACATACACACTCCCCACTGATGCAGTGAAACTAACAACTAGGCTTTTTCTTCTAATGAAGGGGAAAGAAACAAAAAACAAAAAACAAAAAAAAAACCTCAGAAAACAAACCAGAGCTTCCTGTCCTTTGTTCAGCTTTATGTTTAATATTCAGTCCGGTGCACAGTTTGTTGAGAAAATAAGGGCCATGTTTTGCCATCCCCTTACAGATTTCAGTCAACACGTGGAGGTGTCTGAAATGATCTGCTAAGCCAGTTTCCTTGCCTTGAACCATCTGGTTCAAATTCTACCTGCTCGGAGCGCAGCAGTTCTGTCTGCCTGTGCGTACAAGGAAGTCACAACTCATTAACAGTTTAAGGGACGTCCCCGTGGAAATGTACAACCTCACTATTGTGGTAGGTCTCCCCTGGGGAGCAAATCTGATAGAGCTTTGATGTAAACCAAAGAAACTTTGGGCATTTTGGAAGATCTGAGTAAGATCCTGGGGGGGGGGGGGTGGAGGGGGAACTAATCTAAAAGTTGTTGCGGTGGTTGCTTTGTTTTGTTTTTGTTTTAAAATGAGAACAAAGTGGTTGTGTGTCATAAACTGACTGGTAACATAGTTCAGCTGTTTTTGTTTTTTTTTTTTTTTTTTTCGAGACAGGGCTTCTCTGTAGCCTTGACTATCCTGGACTGGCTTTGTAGACCAGGCTGGCCTTGAACTCACATCAATCCATCTGCCTCTGCCTCCCAAGTGCTGAGATCAAAGGTGTGCGCCACCACGCCCGGCTACATAGTTCAGCTGTAAGGGGCCGAGTGAAGTGGTAAGCAGAATGACAGTTCTGTGACAGGGCTGTCAACCCAGCTCCTGGAAGGATCATCCCCAAACTGTAACTCACTAGCCAACCTTTACCATCGACTAAGCCAACAGGTCTATGGCTTTAGCGACTTTTATCATCACGTATGACCAAACATCTGATAGGAAGCAACTTAGGGGAGGAAGGGTTTGTTTGCTCTCTCAGTTTGAGGGACACAGCTCACCCTGGCAGGGTAGGCATGGTGACATGGCGGGGTCTGAGATGGTTGTATCTGTACTGCAGAAGGAGAGAGAGGCTGCAGCTGGTGCAATGGGTCCAGGCAGCTTTGGGGTACCCACACTGAGATTTCAAGGTTCTTGGGTTTGGGAACAATCAACTGAAATAGGGACACATGAATAGTAACAGAAGCAAACACGTCGGATCTCAGTCTCCTACACGAATCAGAATCCAGATGGAGACCAAACACCGCACCTGTTGATTCTTCCTGTCTGCGTCACATGGCTTCACCCAGAGTGTGAAGTCAGAGCCCACTAGTGGTTTCTGGAAAACGCTTCTCTCCTTGCAGTTTGGAGGAGGAGAAATACTGGGCATGAGTGTCATGTCAGATGATTGTCTGGGCAAGGTTGTACAAACTGCAGACACCAGGCTCTAAGCTGAAGTCAGAGGCGGCCTCACACTAGATTTCTTCTTCATTGTTTTAGGCACATTACTGGTTGCTGGTGGCTGAGAGCTGAGCTGACAGTCATCTGCCAACTCTCAGGTTCTTCATTCACAGATCCAATCCACTATGGATCAGCAATAACTGGCAGAAAAACGTGTGCCTATGCTAAATACACACAAGCCTTTTTTTCTTGTCACTGTTCCCCAAACAAAAAAGTATAATAACTACTTACACAGCACTTAGAGTATACCAGGCATTATAAGTCAACTAGAGGTGAAGATAGGGAAAATATACATAGCTTATATGCAGTGTATGGGAAGATGTATTGTATGAAATGACGATAGCATTTTACACGAGGGACTTGAACACCTGCAGCTTTTGGAACCAGTCCCTCATGGACACCATGAGAACATTCTGATCATGCAGGTCCCTTGAGAGGGACCTTGAGCCTCATAGCTTGTGAACTCCACTTCTGCGACCATGGTCCCTGGGTTCTCCGGGAAGACCTGGAAATTGGTTGATGATGGGATAAAGTAGCGAAGGATGGGAATACCTTGGCCTGTACCAATGTGTGCCAGCTAAGAAATGATGCCTCTAATGCAAGAGGTTTGTTGGGGGAGGGCGGAGAGCAAAAGGCCATTTAGGAATGGGGACGTGAGGGAGAGATGGAGACAGACATGCAGATAGACAGACAGGGAGACAGAGAGAGTGAACAGGATGGGGAGAGAGAGCGAGAGAGAGCGAGAGAGAGAGAGAGAGAGAGAGAGAGAGAGAGAGAGAGAGAGAGAGAGAGAGAGAACTAGAGAGTCGAAGAGGGAGATGGATGGATGGATGAATGGATAGACAAACAGACAGACCGACAGATCTGAGGTGCACAAGGGGTGGTGTTTATGCACCATACCTGTTGCACCTGGTGGTGGTGGCAGGTGACAATAGGTCCCTGAGGTAGGCCAAGGTTAATGCCTGATGGCTAACAGTTGGGTCTTAGCAAATGCTGGTTGATGTGGGATTCCCTGAGTGAACAAACCGAAGATTCAAGAAGAAAGATGGAATATTCTTTTAGTGCCTTCATGGGGGCAATGATCCATTTGAGCCATTCCATGCTATAGTGGAAAATGAAAAGTTAGCTTTTCCTCATCAGAGGATGTGATACACCGCCTCAGAGGCCCATTCTGACACCTGCTTCTCCTTCTACTTCTCTTCCAGCTTCTTGAGGTCAGAGCAATGATTTATTAGTTTATCACTATGGTCATGGCTGACCACTGATGCCAATTTATACCCTTTTCCTGGTCCTCTTATCTTTTCATTGTTTCCTGAGTCCTTTGCCTCAGCACTGGAGGCGACACTAGTTGAACACATCACTAGTTTAAAGGTCCGGTATAAGCTCAAGCAGAGAATCATTGGCGACAAGGAAACGAAGAGAATCCATAAGAGCAGATGTGGAGGCGGATGCAGATGTGGATGCAGATTTCCTGATGTAAAATTGGAGAGGATAGCACAAAGGAAAAGCTGTCATAACATCTTTACTCTTTTCTGAACTGGATTTTGTTTGGGGGAGATAGAGAGGGAGAGAGGGAGAGAGAAAAGGGGAAGGAGTGGGGGATGGAGAGAGAGAGGGGGGAGGGAAAAGGAGGGAGAGAGGAAGGGAGAAAGGGAGGGCAGGCGGGGGACACTTTCCACTGACCTAATAATACACAGAACAGAATAGAAAATAAGGCCACAAAAAAGTGACCCCCTCATTTTGGAGTCTCTCTAGAGGTGTCTTGCTAAAGAACAAGCCTTTTCTTTCCCCTTTGCTCTGGAAACAAGGCAAAGACAGAGCCAAGTCTAGCAGGTCAAAAGCCCTAGCTAGCTACAAGACTTCCTTGGGGTTTTGGACTCTTGGCAGAAAGTAGCCGATTTCCTCTTTGGTGGGAAGTCTTCCAGCAGCAAGCAGGTTGGGGGAGGGCGAGGGCAGCCCTTCCTACCTCTCACATTCAGCATTTAAATTGGAAAGGACTGCTGAGAGCTCAGGTCCTGTCCCTGGGTTTGTGGGATGGGACGGTGTGCTGTCTCCCTTTACACATGCCAAGGTGACTCTGACAGGTGTGCCCGGTGACACTGGAGGCTGCTGGGGAAGAAGGAAAGGGCATGTTGGTGTTTCCTAAGGTCTTAGACAAGTTCTTTTCCCATAGTGATTCTTGTATTTGTTGAGACAGGGTTTCGCTATGTAGCCTTGGCCATGCTGGAACTTGCTCTGTAGTAGTCCAGGCTGGCCTCACAGAGATCTGCTTGCCTCTGCCTCACAAGTACTGGGGTTAAAGGTGTTCACTGCCTGCTCACAGCAGACACCATCCCATCACCACCACCTCCACTCAACTCTCTATAGCATTCAACATTCTCAACTTGCTTGATGAAAAACTGTATGTCTTCTGTTCTGCTTTTCATTGGAGATCAAAATGTTCCCCCAGGATCAGGAAACAGTACAGTGAAAACTCTGTTGCTGGACTGGCCTTCCTTGCACAAAACAGCTACAAGTATGGGCCACTCAGACTTACCTTACTAGCCCCTAGCAGGGTTCTCCAGCAGAGAGGCAACCCTTCTCAGCTTCCACTTAGGAGATGGACCCTTCAGACACTGAACTCGAAGACTGTGGCCTTACCCAGGAAGAACACGGAGACTGCACACACTGATCTGTGGCTACCTACTGACAATGCACAGTTCACCTTTCTGAGGTGGGGACGCGCTGCAGAGAGTGTGGTAGTGTTTGCTTGTCCGTTGGAAATGATTGATAAAACTGCAGCTGCGCCTCCCAGAGCCTCATGAATTACCCACTGCATTCACAGAAAAAGCTGCGTGCGTCTTCCTTTTCTGTTTGGTCTTGCAGCAAGACCTTGGATAATTCCTTTGTTGGGAGAAAAATGAATTTGAAAACGATTGTTCCTTTTTTTCTAAGAAGAAATTACTTTTTTTCTTCCTTTTCACCAGCTGGGATAATCCTTGAGGAAGACATTTATTCTTTTTCATATCCTTAAAACACCCCTTCTCCCAACAGCCTGCAGGCTTTTTCTTTCTGAGCTCCAAACTCGTGTGTACAACCACCCACGGAACAGCTGCCCCAGGACACCCCAAGGAGACAGGGACTCATCAATGTGCATGAGACTCAGATAACACATCCCAAAATATGATGCCTTGGTATACTGATTACTTTGATCTGAAAGACAAGGGCTCTTAAGCAAGATGATGAGGATGACGACAACGACGAAGACCTTTTCCTGCTCCCTTCTTTTTCTGCTCCCCTTTCTTCCATAGCAGGGCATAGGAACTAGACAGCCACAGACCCTAGAATAAATTCTAAACCCCTCCCACCTTCCTGGGACAGTGTCTATCAAATGGAGGTTTCTGACCTAAGTACATCTCTCTGGAGGTGTCCTGCTACACACTCAGGAAGAGGCAGTGCCATGCAGGGAGGCCAGAAAGAATCTGGAGGGAGGGGCTATCACCACTGGCCCCTTTTGTTCCTTCACATCCCTATGACTGTCCATTCTCCGTGGAATCCGTGCATGAAACAGAAACTCCACCCTGGGGTCTCTGGGTCTTTGTTTTCAAAAGCTCTCATGCCATTGGTTAAATTCCTCATGGCCCTCTTTTGTTGGCCTGTCCTCTGTCCTTATCACCCCCCCCAACCCCCCCCAGGAGGGATAAGGAGTGTGCTGTCTCAGCTTCCTCCTCCACGTGTGTAATTTTGCACTTTGCCCTCCCCCTCCCTGCCCCTGCCATCCTGATGGCTGCTAATACTGTGATTAGCTAACCCTGGCCAACACTGCAAATCAGCCTCATCTTTCTCACTCTGGCCTTTCCCACTTAATTGTCAAGTCCATTTCAAAAGAGCCTGGGGAAATATCTCTGTCTTCTCTGTTGTCTTTGCCTGGCCAGCCCTGGCCTCCTGTGTCCTGACTCTGGATCAACTCTCCCTGCTCAGAATCAGAATCAGACTCCATAGTCACCCCACCCCCACCCCCCACCCCCAGAGCAGCAGTTACCCGAGCAGCCTTTTAAAACAGATGAGGTCGGTAGTGGCTTCCTAACTTCCGTGAGCTCCCTGTTGCTGCTAGCATGCAACTCACATTCCTTAGTTCCGCTTATCAGCCTGCAAGGTCTGACTCTCCCATCCTTTCTTGGCATCACCTTGTGGCATCACAACAGCCTCTGGAAAGCTCATCAGACCATCTTGTTTCACATCACTTTGCCTTCGACCCTTCATTTGTTTTTCTTCAAACAGCTGCTTCCTTTCTTTGCCTAATGAACTTGCAGTCTCTCCCTCTACCCTCCGAAGGCTCCCTGAAAGAAACAGACATCGGCTTGAGTAAAGGAAAGAGGAGAGATACAGACTCATTAACATGCTCAAAGTCACCACAGAAGTGGGACTCAACAAGCAGATGAGACCCAGACACGTATATTGCCATCTTCATAGGGAAAAGAATGAGAGAAAGGAAGTTTATGTTAATTAGCTTGACACAATCTAGTAAAAGGGGAAACTGCAATTGAAGACTTGTCTCCGTTAGATTGGCCAGTGGGCATATCTGCTCTTTCCTGATTGGCCCAGCCCACTGCAGGCGGTACCATTCTTAGGCAGGTGGGCTTAAGCTGTATAAGAGCGGGGGAGCTGAACAGCTGTGAATAAGCCAGCCTGTAAGCATCATTAACCTCCCTCATTACTGCTTCCAGGTTCCTTCCTTCCTTGAGTCCCTGCCCTGACTTTCCTCAGCGATGTCAGACTGGGAGGTGGAAGTATAAAATGAAATGAACTCTTTCTTTGGGTCATGGCGTTTATCACAGCACTAGAACTCAAACGAGGCCAGGAGGTAAAGTTGAGGAGTAGCAGATGATTTTCAAGTTGAATGTTGAATGGATTTGAAGAACAGATAATGGTCTGTCAACGATTCAGGAAGCTGAGTGGGCAGAGAAACAGACAAAGGCTTGTGACAACGGCTCCCTAGGTGTGGAGACTGCCTTCTCTCTGTCTCTCAGTTTAATTTTTTCCTGGCTAATGGTGCCTGGGAGGGGGATAGAAGGCAGCTTTGCCCTTTTGTTGGGTCTGGTAAGGTAATTTCAGAGAGAAACCCCTTGCTGAGTTTGGGGATCAGGGAGAAACGAGGGACAGTTAGGGAGTCCTTTCAGCTGCCTTTAATACAATGCTCGGCAGGTCCTAAGGCTGTATTTGGGTGCTTCATTTTCTGAGGTCCGACTGACTCCTATTGCAGCTCTGAAACTTAGATCAAGTACTATGTGTTTCCTTGATTTCCTTCCCTCTCTCCCACCCAACCCTGACTCTCTTGAGACAGAATCTCTCGCTATAGTCCTGATTGGCCTTGGGTGTGCAATTCTCTCTCTTTAGCCTCCTGAGTTCTGGGATTGCAAGAGTGTACCACTGTCTGCTTATTCAGTGCTTCCTTAGGGTGACTCCTCTGAGCAAATAACAAATGGCCAGTTTGGAGTACCATTTGTGCCTCTACTGCCCTCGCATCACAACCTTTGTTTTTGCCTGGATGTATAACATTGCCAGATAAAATAAATGTTTTGTTTTGAGTGTGGGGTATTGCAAATCCAAAGCAAACTGTTACTCCCATATAATAGGTCCTTAATACATGTTTAACGGAGAAGTAGACAATTCCTGAGTGTACCTTATTTGAAAGAATGTATCCTTTTTGAAAGATACATTGGAAAGCGTACATTATATGAAAGAAACGGAGATGTTTTAGGATGGAGTTCCCTCCCTTAGTGTTGGGGATTGCTGGAGGTTTAACCACTGTGACTTTGCCACCTGTAATTGTCCATGGGCAAATGGCAGAGGGTTGCCTGCTTTGTCAGCCTCTGCCGCACTGGGACTTGGGATGCTCTGAACTCTAGTCTCACAGAACTGGGACAAGATGGCTTTGTGGCTAGCTGGGTACTTGAGACTTTTAAATGACCAAATAAATATCAAGGCACAAGTACAAAGTCTAATACAGATAGCACACCCTCTAAGTGTAAGTTTGCTTATCTTGCCTCTGTCTGTTTATCTGTCTCTTTCTTTCTTTTGAGACAGGGTCTCTCTCTATAGCTTGTTGTCCTGGAATTCTCTATGTAAACCAAGCTGGCCTGCAACTCACTGAGATCCATCTGCCTCTGCTTCCCAAAGTTGGGAATCAAAGTCACGTGCCACCATACCTAGTAATTGTGCCATTTTCAAAGACGCAAAACTACAAAACCAATCTTGTTTTTGTTTCTTGAAAATGTATGTCAAGCCGGGCGTGGTGGCTGACATCTTTAATCCCAGCACTAGAGAGGCCGAGGAAGGTGGATCTCTATGAGTTCCTACAAATCGAGTCCAGGACTTCTAAGGCTACACAGAGAAACCCTGCTTCAAAAAACAAAACAAAAACAAAAAACCCAAAAACAAAACAAAAACAAACAAACGAAAAAGAAAAAGGAAAGAAAAAAATATGTTAAGTACAGGATTTGGGGCACAGTGAAACTACTCTCCATGATTCTATAATGGTAAACACATATATTAATTACTTTGATCATTACCGTGACAAAAAATACTGAACAGAAACAGCTCAGCGAAGGGGAGGGGGTTATTCTGACTTACATTGGAATGAGCACAGTTCTTTGTGGTAGAGAAAGTGTGGCAGAGCTCACGGCAGTGGGGCATGCACCCGGCACCCCTCAGATCTCAGGGGAGCAAGGAGCAGTAAGCTTGAGTCTGAATAGATGGGCAAGTAACTCTCAATGCCTGATTTCCTTCTTTTGAAGTTTCTAAAACCTTCCAGAACAGTACTACTGGATGGAGACCATGTTCAAACACATGGGCCCAAAGGAAGATGTCTTACAGTATATAACATTAGCAGTATATATATCGTTATCTACTTACCTAGGCCCAGTGAATGTATTGTGTCATTCCCTGATGGAAATGGTAAACTCAGGGTGATAGGAGAATGCCATTGTAGATCCCTTATTCGTAGCAGACCATGGGAGAAGCCATGCAAGGGAAGACTAGGACATGAGGGAAATCTTTATGTTACCCATGCCATTGGTGATCTTAAAACTGCTCTTAAAAATCATCTATTAAAAAACGATCAAGGCAGGAGAGGCTGGAGAGATGGCTCAGCAGAGGACCTGAGTTCAATTCCCAGCACCCACATGGCAGCTCAACAACTCTCTGTAACTCCAGCCCCAGGAGTTCTAACATCCTCACACAAACACATATGCAGGCAAAACACCAATGCACATAAAATAAAAACAAATCTAATAATTAAAAATAAATACAACAATCAGGGTTGGAGAGATGGCTCAACATTTAAGAGGACTTTCTACTCTTGGAGAGGACCTGAGTTTGGTCCCTGGCACCCACACCAAGGTGCTTACAACTGTCTGTAACTCTAGCTGCAAGGAGGTCTGACACTTTCTTCTGACCTCTGAGGGCATCCACATGCATGGACAGACACAGACAAACACACACACACACACACACACACACACACACACACACACACACACAAATACAAATGAAAATGAATCTTAAAAAAAACAAAGCCTTGCATAGGATATGGGAAATAGATGGTTGCCTATGTATAGGACATTTTGTTTCTCCTTTTATCCCTTTTAGCTGGGCCAAATTTCCTCTCCTCCACCATGTCCAACGTCTCCCACTTCACTGATTGCTGCCTCTTGACCAATGAACAAACACCAGGCCTTCTCATCTGAAAGAACCTTCCCTCATTTTGTTCCTGCCCACTCAGTTGTTGGTGCAATCTGTACCTTTCCCAAAAACCCTACTTAGGCTTGTTCTTCTCTGAATCAGCTCTGACCTTCTAATTGCCTTATCTAATTTGTATCTTGTCCTTGACACTACTTTGTCTTCTTTTTGTTTGTTCATGGGGAAGGGTGTTATTGTGTAGCCCTGGCTGACCTGGAACTCAGTCTATATAGATCAGGCTGGCCTTGAAGTGGGAGATCCACCTGTCTCTGCCTCCTGAGAGCTGGAGTTAAAGGTGTGTCCCGCCATGTCAGAGCAGTGCCTCTCTTGAAAGGTCCTCTAGACTGTGTGGGAACCTCTGTCTTCCTGTCCTGCTGTTAATATCTCCTCGCAGCTCTTTCCTTTTTCTACCTAAGTATTGATATAAAAATCTACCCAACATTTAAAACTCAGCCCAATCTTTTCTCCTTTCATAGCATCAGATGACACCTCTAGATCTCTGACCTCTGATGTCATTATTATCCCATTTCTCTGTGGGTCATAGGAGAAGGCACTTCATAAGGTGAGGATTCCATGTACGGATTTAGCATAGTGTTTGCCTTTGACTAACATGGACCATTATAAAACTGTTTTCTGATGAAATCAATATCTTTATCACTTTTCTCATGAATAAAAATCTCTCCAGAGAGAGAAACCCAGAGGAGACTGGGGAGGGAGTTGGTTTACCCATCTTTTTTTTTTTTTCCTCCTCTTTTAAATAGATAAAAAAATATTTTAAAAATTTCATTTGTATGAGTGTTTGCTTACATGCTTGGTGCCCACAGGGACCAGAACAGGGTGTCTGATCCTCTAGTACTAGACTTATGGGTGGTTGTGAGCCACTACATGGGTGCTGGCAATCAAATTCAGGTCCTCTGGAAGAGCAGCCAGTATACTTAATTACTGAACCACCTTTCCATCGCAATCACAGCCTCTGGCATATTTCTCATATTTATATTTTTCTCATTCATAACCAACTCTGTAACAAGAAGTTGGGTGTTGGATGAGAAGGTGATAGGCTGAACTTGGGTGTACTTGAGGAAGGACCAGTCTTGTCATGTAGAGTTCTGGTTGGGGCTGGAGCTAACATGGGTACAGACTCACCCTCCTCGCTTGACTATAGGTTTGACTCGGTAGCTACAATATGGCTTCTGCTCTAGTGTTTGGTTTGGGTTGAGGTGTAATTCAGTGTACAGTGATGGTCACACGATTTGTCAGTGGGACAGCTCAAGTCTCAGAGGCGAGCAAGCGTTAATCATGTTTGGGTCAGCTTTGTTGCCTAAGTGTTGCTTCTCAACCCTTCTTCTTCAAGGGTGGTTCTTTTGGCCAGATAGCCAAGCCGCCATACTTAACCTTCGCAGGAAGTATGAGACACACGCCCTCAAGTGGCTCTCCTAGCAATGAAAGGGAGTTGGGATTAGATGACCTCTAAAATCCTTTCTGACCCGGACACTTGGTGAGAGTATGACAGAAGTCTGAATTCCGGCGGTGGCATTGATGCTGGCCTGTTCAGCTGGGCCGAGTTAATCAGTAAACGGTTGCTAGGACAATATTTGAGAGGTGGATACTAGTGGATTAAGGTGGGGGTGGGGCAGAAGAAAGTGCTTTCTGAGAACAGCAGTCAGAGGGCTGTAAAGTAAGCCCAGGGGCTGCTCCACCTTCTCCTGGAAGCACGTCATGTTCGCATACCAAATTCACCAGGGAAAACACAGCCTGGACTTAGACCACCGTGGACCTCTGACCACACAGTTTCACTTGTGGTTTTGAACACAATGTGTATTTGTTTTATAGCCAGCATGGGGATTTTAATCAAGTACCTAGATTAGAGACCTTTGTTTTACACATTCTGGGCAAATGTTTTGCAGCGCATACTTTCACACTAGCGTGTGGATTATATGTCCCCTAAGAAGGCAATTGGTCAGGAGCCTGAGAGTAAAACTTTCTGAGGCACTCGCTTAAGCCTTCCCTGTGGCCAGAGAGCACCTGGGCTTCCATATCTCAATGCAAGGATCTTAGAGGTAGCCTGGACGAGCTCAGGTTTGGCAGCGGTGTTTCTCCAAACTCTTGGGCCCCCAAATCCATTGCTACTTGGACTGAGGCCTTCCATAGTTAGTTTCCAAGAAGAATCAATCAAGCACAAAAGATGCAATGAGAGACTTTTCTTGGAGGCCAGGAGAAGAAGGGTGGGCAGAGCCTCTGTTTTTCCCTTGGGGAGTAAATGCTTTGTGTCCAGTCCCGAATTCCATTTCCGATCCGGGTCCCATGGATATGCTGGTGTTCCAGGCTAAAAGTAGGCATTGTTATGTACTTAGTTTTCCAAAAGTGCATTCAAGTTTTATGTTGGATAGTTTCTGTTAGAAAGAATGCGCCCATTACTTTAAATACCACCATGTTAAACCCCCTCCAATACTAAAATCTATTAGTTTATCCACAGTTCTGCCATAGAGGCTTTGTGGGGAATCATCCATTCAGCAACATGTAGACGGCTCCCAAAAGACAGAGGAGGGTGGAGCAGGACATTTGACTTGGAATCTCAAGCTCAAGGGTGGGGCTCCAAAGTTAGCCTTTGGCAATAAACTTGCTACACTCACACACTCACATACTCAAACCTGCACTCACACCATGCACTCACACACATGCACTACACACTCACCAAACAACCTGAGCTAAACAGGTGGTAGCAGAGAGTAGTTCTTTTGTTCCTAAGAAAATCGTTTGCCATCCTCAGAAGGTCAGGGGTTCAAGAATTCTTGCATCATATGCTGTCAAAGTGTCTAGAGGAGACAAGAAGTTTACTTCTGTTTCCAAGAGTTGGGGCATCCTGACTATCGTATAGAATGCTCCTGTGAGCAAGACATCCCAAGTTCCTGTGCTTGTTACCTGTGGGTTGAAGAGATTAGGAGAGAAAAAGATAACAAAACAAAACAGTTGTGTAGTAATGGTTTTTTAATTATCATTATCACCTTCTTCTTCTTCTCCTTCTTCTTTCTTCTTCTCCTATAATGCATGCTAAGCAAGCTCTCTAAAATACCAGAGTATGGTACTTTAAGAATGATAACAGATCATGGTTACTATTTACTACAAGCTAGGTATTGTGTTAATTACTTCATACACATTAAATCTGTAGCTGTTACAGCTGTAAATGAAATGCCTCCCATAGGCTTATGTGTTGCAAATGCTATTTTGGGATATTGTGGAAATGCTAGGAGACGCAGCCTAGGCCAGGGATGTAAGTCACTGAGAGTGACCTGGCTGCTTCCTGACTGATTAGGAAGTGGACTTTTCTCACCCCATGCCTAGCCAGCAACGATGTTCTGCCCAAGTGCAAGGGCCAAGCGACGAAGGACTGACCCCACAGATGTTATGAGCCACAATAAATTCTTCCTCTTCAGAAGTGATTGCTGTCAAGTATTTTGTCATAGCAATGAAAAAATAAGTAGTTTAGTGGCTCCAAGAAGAAGTTGAGAACAGCCTGTTAGTGACCTGCACAGAGTCAGTGTCTACGGATATCTTCACTTATAGTCCAAGATAATTTTTATGGAATCAAATTCAGGAAGTGAGAATGGGGTCCAAAGTCCTCCAAACAGAGGCCAGGAAGAGGATTAAGCTAATGACCTATTCCTTTCATCTTAAGACTAGATTATTTAGGTGTGTGTGTGTGTGTGTGTGTGTGTGTGTGTGTGTATGTCCCCTAGATTAGTTGAAATAGGTTATTTTACATAGTCTATTGGGAGACCCTTCCACACTCAGGCACTACAATCCCCCGACTCCCCACCAAATCAATGGGCCCCATACACCAACGCACACAAGCCCCAAACACAGAGAAAGCTAGCATGGTTGATCACAGAAGCGAATCGCTTCCTAATCTATCTAATAGGCTTCGAAGCCTGAGCAAATACGGACCCTTTGTAAAGCCGGCCTCCCTGCAGCCTAAGCAAACAGCTTCTGCTGTTGATTTTGCCCTCCAGGCTGAGGTGGGCTTTCCAACTGAGCCCTGTGGCTAAGGGTTGTGTGGATGGCGTGCTGGATGGATGACTTTCCGGGATTCAAGGCCTAAACTTGGTTCCTGGCCAGGATGTTTTCTTAGGGTTGGAAATACCCTCCTCTTCTCTCTTACTTTCTTTTGCTCCCCACATCGCTACCCTAAACTTGCATTGCTGGGGGGGGGGGGCGGAGGAGCGGGCAGCTAGAGCTGTTCTGTGGCGCTGAGACCAGCTTCCCTCTGCCTGCCAGCGATCTCCCAGTCACTGAGGCTGGTCCAGGGGAACGTCACACCATACGACAGCAAAATGACTAAGCCAGTTTCTCATACAGGACAATTTTTTTTTTAAGCCAAAAGGATTGCTTTGCTTGAAGTAATTTTAAAAGGGTTTTGAGGCCAGGCATGGTGGCTCACGCCTTTAATCCCAGCACTCAGAAGGCAGAGGCAGGTGGATCACTGTGAGTTCAAGGCCAGCCTGGTCTACTAAGTGAGTCCAGGACAGCCAAGGCCACCCAGAGAAACCCTGTCTCAACAAAACAAAAAAAGTTACAAACCCAACTATAAATTCCACTTTTTGACCCCAGACTTTAAATAAGAAATATCTTATTTTGAGATAGGATTTCCTCATGTGGCCACAGTAACATCCCATCCTCTTGGCCTGGCCTCCCAGGTAGCTGGGATTGTAGGTGCGTGCCACCACCATTGCCAAGTTTAAGTTTTAAAATTAAGATAGCTGATTTTCTATCACGACACAGGCAGGGCAGCGTTACCATCTTCATCTCACAGCAACCTAAGGGGCTGTATGTAGCCTTGCTAAAGTTTACAACCAAGTGGGCTTAAACGCAAACTCTAATTTCTATCTCCACCCATATTACCCCCACTTCTCAAAGCTCAGGTAATGGTGTGTATGTGTGTGTGTGTGTGTGTGTGTGTGTGTGTGTGTGTGTTTGTGAGATAGGGAGAAGCCTTGTTAAATGTTCTCTTCTGGGTCTGACATAGCCTTTGCCTCCATGAACTCATTTTGGCTTCAGTTACCTGCATAAGACTTGCACAAGATGGATCCAACAAGGCCAGTCAGCTTTCCAATAGTCAGCACTAATTGGACTTAGTGGGAGGAGAGGACATGAAGGGTGGTGGGACATGGTGGGGTGCCTGGGAGACGTGGCAGGCCACGTTGGGGTAGATATGATCAAGACACATTGTTTATATGTATGAGATTGTCAAAGAACAAGTAAAAGCTAATCTAGTCAAAAATTCTTGTTTCCTGCCGGGCATGGTGGCGCACGCCTTTAATCCCAGCATTCAGGAGGCAGAGGCAGGCGGATCGCTGTGAGTTCGAGGCCAGCCTGGTCTACAAAGTGAGTCCAGGATGGCCAAGGCTACGAAGAGAAACCCTGTCTCGAAAAAACAAAAAAAAAACCAAAAAAAAAAAAAAAAAAAAAAAAAAAAAAAAAAACCAAGAAAAAAAGAAAGAAAGAAAAATTCTTGTTTCTTGTTATCAAATCCTGTGTGCTTCTTATTAAAAGTTCTGCTCAAGTGCATCATCATAAAGTCCTCTTTCTTAGTTATTTCTTAAAACACTTCAAATGCCATAAAAGTCCCACTACAGCTGGCAGTGCCGCGGACTATTCGGATGGCGGGTGGCAAGTGAGCCTTGGGTTCACCACCCTGTCGCTCATGCCCTGTGGCTCCCTGCTGATCTTTGACTAGGGGAAGTGGAGGACGGGAGTAGTCACCCCTGACTTACAGTTCTCAAAGAGACTAAGCCAGAGCTTCAGTGATGGGAAACGAATTATGTGATTGCATTATATTAGTCACTTAAAGGCAACTAATTATAGTCATCTCTGTCCTTTGTAATCTTCTTAACCTCACGGTATTTCCTGACTCTCACATACTTGGTGCAATTATAACTATCAGCTGGGATGTGACTAATTCCTTCAAGCATTCTCTGTCTGCCTGTTGTTCTTATTAGTGACGGGGACTGTCTCTTTGTAAAGCTTATCCCAAAGAGCAATTATTATTATTATTGTCTTTCCAGATGTAGCTTAACACAGTCCTGGGACATGGTTAATGCCCCAGAAATGGTGGTTATGGTAATTAAAAATCTAGGTCTGCCTAAGCACCTGCCGAGCAGGTAATTTTTGAAGCACCGTAGTTACATCATAACTTGGGAAATCTGTGAAGGATTTTCAAAAGTGGCCACATCCGAAACTCAGAAAGGTAGCTAGCAGATGAACTACTTCGTTTTAGTGACTTTTTAGATTTGCCTTCATCATCATCATCATCAAAAAGACAGACTGTCACTTCTCTAAACTTCCATGCACTTCTTATAAGTAGCCATAATTTGGGGACAATTATTAGTGCGATATACCTGACGGAGTTTTTGGTAGTTTTTTTTTTTAGTCATCATCTTGTATTGATCCAGCCCTTCCTGAAGAACATTCCAGGCTGCCACCTGTTTGCTCCTGCCCAACTTAATTCCAGAGATTGAAGAACTGTCATAGGAGGCCTGACCCACTGCATAGGTCCTGAGCTGTCAGGACCAAAGGGCTGAAAATTAAATATCAAATTCTTATGAACAGGTGAGGCATAGAGTGAGCTTTGCATGCCCACTGAGTTGTAGCCTCCCTGACTCCCACTGTGAATGTGTAGTTTCTGATGTCTACTCCATTTCCCTCATTTTAAAGCTACTTGGAGACTTCTGTTGCTCTGCTCTCTAGATAATCTGAGCCCAGAAAATTACTGGGAATCTGCATTTAAAAATTCATTGTGAGTGAGTGTGTGTGTGTGTGTGTGTGTGTGTGTGTGTGTGTGTGTGTGTACTTGAGTTTACATGTGATATGTGAGTGCGGGTGCCTGAATGCCATGTGGCTTCTGGGCTTTGAACATGGGTCATTAGTCTTTCACGACAGGGACTTTTACCCTGGGAGTCATCTTGCTAGAGACAGCTGGATTTTAAAGGACAGAGGATGAGTGAAAGGAAGTCAAACTTAGTCTTTTTTTATTTTTATTTTTATTTGTTTTTTCAAGACAGGGTTTCTCTGTGTAGCCTTGGCTGTCCTGGACTCACTTTGTAGACCAGGCTGGCCTCGAACTCACAGCGATCCACCTGCCTCTGCCTCCCGAGTGCTGGGATTAAAGGCGTGCGCCACCACACCCGGCTAATCAACCCTAAATTACTATCAGATGCTGGGATCAGAAACAAAGGTGGCGATGAGACATCTCCACAAATGAACAAGCCTTTCTTGGTCTAAATCCTAAGCAATTAATTGGTTTCTAGTAATTCTAACAAGCTTATATGTAAACTTTAAGCCAACATATTTGAAAACAGTTTTGGCCCCTACCCCAAGTGAGCATATTTTTATCATTATCCTCGTCAGGACTTTATGTTGAATGATTCCTTGTCGTTCAGTTATTGTCATCACAGGCAGACTCAGGAGGTTGTCTGTAGCAGTCTTCGATCACCCAAACTTATTTAGAACACACGTTATATCCTTTAAATAACGAATTCAAAGTAAAAACCAATGCAACAATTATAAACATGAAGTATCAAAACAAAAAAACAAAACAAAACAAAAAACCAAAAAAAACCTCATGAAGTATCATGGTCACTTGAAATTTTTATGTGGCTAAACTTTTCAACCGTGAAACTGAATGGAAGCTATGAGGTCCCTTCCTATTGTTGCCTATGAGAGGGCAACAATATATAGGTAATTTTTTTTTTTTCGAGACAGGGTTTCTCTGTGTAGCCCTAGCTGTCCTGTGTGTGTGCATGCATGTGGTGTGGAGGCCATCCTGAGTTTATTTATTTATTTATTTATTTTTAAAGAAATCCTCTGCCTTGTTTTTTGAGACAGGCTCATCATTTTTTTTTTTTTGTTGTTTTTGTTTTTGTTTTTTCGAGACAGGGTTTCTCTGTGTAGCCTTGGTTGCCCTGGACTAACTTTGTAGACCAGGCTGGCCTTGAACTCATAGCGATCCGTCTGCCTCTGCCTCCCGAGTGCTGGGATTAAAGGTGTGCGCCACCACCGCCCGGCGCCAATTTTTTTTTTTTTTTTTTTTTTTAAATATGTGTGGGTGTTTTGTCTGCATGGAATGAAATCTCTGGAGCTGGAGTTATTGGTGGTTGTGAGCCACTATGTGGGTGCTGGGAACTGAACTCATGTCTCTTAACCACTGATCAATCCTTCCAGCCCCAACCATGCTTTAGCTAGTCTGTTTTGTTTTGTTTGTTTTAACAGTGATGGCTTCAATAAGAGTGCCGCCCTCCCAGCCCCCCAGGGTCTGGCCTTTGACTACTTCATCTCCAATTGATTGCGCTGCTTGAGGAGGCTTTGGAGGTGTGGCCTGGCTGGCGGAAATACGTCACTAGACTCCAGCTTCAAGGAGGTGTGGCCTGGCTGGCGGAAATACATCACTGGAATCCAGCTTTCAAGGTTTCAACAGCCTGTGTGATTCCCAGTATACTCCCTGCTCCTTGCTTGTGGTTGAAGGCGTGAGCGCTCAGCTTGCTGCAGTCACGGTGCCTGCCTGATGCCGTACTAAGCTGGTGATAGATTCTTTCCCCTCTGCAACTGAAGGCCTTCGGTAAGTTGCCTTGGTCGTGGGGTTTTATCCCAGCTAGAGGGAAGCAGCCGGTGCAGTCTCTCACTCCAAGCCGAGGCTTACAGTAGTTAGTCTGGGTCTGCTGACCAGGAAGCCCTAGGATGCGCCCGCCTCTGCCTCCCCAAGGCCTGGATTTACCAAAACAAACTACCAGACCTGGCTTTTCACATGGAGACCACCGATTAGACTAGGGTTGTCATGATGGTAGGGCAAACGCTTTATCCACCGAGATGTCTCCCCATATCTCTACTAGAATTTTTTTTGACACCGGATAGAATCAATGACCATATTTTCCTGTCAGGAGGTGATGGCATGGAACAAATCCCCCATACAGCCTTTGGCTCCTTTGTGTACTCAAAAGGTTGGTGGAACACTCTTATCTGTGTAATGGTAGGGCCAGCGACAGTCTGGCACAGCTTTCTCTGTCAATAAGACTACAATCATCGTGCCCGTAGGATCCTGAGTGAGCTTCCTTTTAGCACCACAGGTTCCCAGGATCGCCTAGTTACACAACTGAGGCTCCGTGAGGCCCAGTTTTGTGGCAGTTAAAGAAACTTTAGCCAACAGAAACATGTAACTGATATCCACTAATTTTTTTTTTTTTTGTTTTTGTTTTTGTTTTTTTCAGACAGGGAGTCGATATATAACATAGGTTGGCCTTGAACTCATGAATCTCCTGCCTTAGCCTACTGAGTGGTGGGATTACAGGTTTGTGCCACCATACCTGACTTTAACATTAAAAATTTTTAAAAAAAATACATTCATTCTTTAGCCCAGGCTGGCCTGAACCTCATTAGGTAGCCTACCCAGGCTGGCTCCAAACTCTTGGCAATTCTCCTGCCCCAATCTCCAGAGTGCTGGCGTCATAGATGCAAGCCACAACACCTAGTACTTATTTCTTAACTCCTGTCTAGAGAAACTGCACAAAGAGAAAAGGAAATGTGCTCTAAATATATGTTTGAAAGCCCCGTCTTCCTATTTCAGATGTTCTCGAGTGCTCGCTGTAGGGAACTGCTGCCTCCTCCTGTCCCCGCTTCTCTCGCTTGTCCTCTCAAATCCTAACCAATATACAGTCTCAGGCCCTGACAGGACCAGGTGGCCCCGCCCCCTTCACTTGTCCGTTTCCGGTCCCTTTCGTGTCTTCCGCTTCCAGTGTGAGTCACACAGGTTCAGAGACTGGACTAGGATGAGCAAAGACCACTTTGTATATTTATTTATTTACTTTTGATTTTTTTTTTTTTTTTAATGTTGCCAGACTGGCCTCAAACCCTGGCCCTGTTGCTTCACCCTCCCACAAAGCTGGAACTGCAGGTGTGTGCCATCAGGTCTACCTAAAAACTACTTTTTTGCAAGCCTTTAGGAAAAGAGGGACGACTTTTGTGTCGCAAAATGAAAACAAGCAGCCGTGGAAATTGGACCTTCCTGACTTTAGTATCTTTAAAGGAGTCTGTTTACGTTGCCCCCTTAAATCTAGACATGGAGAACCGAACAGAAACCGTCAAACGCCAGGGGATCGTAGGCTGGAGCTCAGCAGACTAAGACGCCTGAAAGAGTGTGGTGATTCAGGTCCACCTGAGCCCAGAGTCACGCCCATTTAATGGATATCTGCACATGGCAGTTCTCTGGTCCCATTCGGCGGTTGTTGGTCACCTGCCTATGACCAGTGGCCCCTTTGTTCCATGGTGAGGGGGCTGGCTGCTGAGGTGTGTCCAGTGTCCTTTCGGGGCTGACTGTGAACTCAGGTATTGCACAATGGCCGGGGGACGAAGTTTGGGAGGGAAAGGACATTTTAAAATGTGCAATTACTCTTGGCTATTGCTCGCGTGCGCGCGCTTGTGTGTGTGTGTATGTGTGTGCGCGCGGTCGCCTCAGGGGACCAGAAAAACAAGTTCAACCAGTGTCAAACCCCAAGCGGTATGTGATTCTGTGTGTTCCTGTGCGGGCTGGGTGTAATGAACTGGTGAGAACAAGGCAGTGTTTGCAGGTGGTGGGCTCTGAGGAAAAGCCTCCAGATTTGCCTGAGTTGGCTTCCTAACACACTTAGGAAATACACAGCTGCCCTCGCGCCAGGCTAATCTTCCCTGAAGGATGTCCAGTGTTGTATCTGGAGACAGTTAGGTTAATTTTACTGGCTGTGTTGGCTTTTTGATCAGCGAACTCCCCCTCCCCCCTACGCCTCCCCTTTTTCTCCAATTTCATGGACTGGTTTCCTAGTTCGCTTCCTCTTGCCTGTCCACTCTGTCAAACACAGTCTCAGATGACTGGCATTTTGTCTTCATCAAAGCCAAGTAGTGTTTTATGTCCCTTATGGTTTCTGGTTGAAAGTCACTGGGTTATTTTTTTTTTCCCCCTTTTTTTCCTTATACCAGTGAAACAGCTAGTCACACAAGTGCTCTCTTCCTTGGAGATCAGGGAGGAACTGAACTGTGGGGGGCCTCAGAGGTTCCAGGGTAGGCTTTATTAAAGGAATATAAATTTAGGATGTAAAACGCAAGACTAATGGATACAAATCGTGTGTTTTTTCTGACAGTGAGAATGCTTAGCAGCTTGCTTCAATAAAACTCCAATAAAATGCAGAGTAGATGCTTCTAGTCATTTCCCCACTTTCATTTTCTCTGGAGTCAGTGACCTGTAGGCTCCCTTATGACCCCTGGGTTGGAGGGACCCAAGGGCTGCAGTGTAGCGGCTCTCTTCCTCCCAAGGAGCTCTCCTGGGCCAATAAGCTTTCACTTCTGACCCTTTTTCACCAGCTCTAGTGGGCCATGAAAATCTGAATGCCGTGCCTCTCAGATGCCTGGGAAGCTCCAGGCCTCTTGAATCAAATTCTCTAGGGGAGTTTTACTCCCAGATCTTCAGGTCACTGATCCCGCAGTAACAGCCTCCAGTCATCTGTGGGAGTCATTTCTCTTGGGGAGGAGAGACAGCTGAATGGGATGCTGGGTGACATCACTAGACAACTATAGCTTTCTCTGAAGACAGGAAGCTCTCACTTCCAGTGTCTGGGAGGCTTGAAAAAGCATCACCAATGGGCATGCTGATGATTATCTCGGTGGGAAAGTCTGAGCCAGTAATCAATCAAGTGAGTTACTAATTACTTCAGAGGCTTAACTAAAGGCTCTTTACCCCTCCCTCTTTGTGTGTGTGTGTATGTGTGTGTGTTTTCCTGAGCGTGTACACATGGAGGTCAGAAGTCAACCTTGAGTGTTACTCCTCAGGAGCATGCATCTTATTCTTTTAGTTTTCTGTTTGTTTGTTTGTTTGTTTGTTTTTGAGAGTCACTCACTGTTGGCGTAGAGCTTCCCAGGTAGGCCAAGCTGGCTTTGTGTCTCCAGTGCTGGGGTCACAAGCATGCAACTGTTACTCCTGGCTTTTTCATATGGCTTCTGAGGTTGGGACTCAGCCCCCTTACCCCCCACCTCCCGCTCCCACCTCCACTTCCCCCCCCCGCCCCCCCTTGGGTGGCAAGTACTCTATTGACTGAGCACTCCCCAGGCCTGACCTACTGGGATTTTGGTCCTGGGATCTTATGGACAATACTTAGGTTTTAAAACCAGAGAGCAGACCTTGCCCATTCTCTCACATGCTTTTGATACCCACATGATCCGATTTGACATGATTTGCATGGCAACATGGCATGGGAGAAGCATGTGTGACAATGGATTGTCAGAGACACCGGAATGCACAATGAGGCTGACTGTAATCCCAGGAGAGTTCAGCCTGTATGGGGACAGTTTCTCTTTGCCCGCTAAGTGACTGTGAAGGCTGTAAAAAGGGAGCTGTTTTCTATAAGGGTTGTCTAATAGGAAAATTAAGTAGCCTTTTCTAATTGGGAAACTGATAGTATCTCAGTGCCTAGATTAGGAATCAGCCTATACCTGGATTCTAGCCTTGACCCTGACAGTGTTTAGCTATACAGTCTTGACCTTGGACTTGCTATCTCCCAGTTGCGTTTGTGTGATGGCAACACTGCCATTTGCTAGCTTATTTTGTAGGGCAATTGTTACAACTGCATGAGAGGTTAAAATGTTTCAGAAGAAGTGAAGGCAATATGCCCATTGCATTTCTAGGATGCAGAAATATTTTTCAGATAGGGTTTCGCTTTGTGGCCCAGGCTGGCCTCAAACTCAAGCAATTCTCCTGCCTCAACCTTCCGAGTGTTGCGACTGCACACATACCTCACCCTGGTTGGCTCTATTCCAACTTTCTTGACAGTGTCTTGAGAAATGAGTTTCAAAAGTCTGCTACCCAGCATAGGTATGTAATGGGTCCTCACATCTCTGCTCTTTGGGTTCGGGGAAAGGAGAAAATGAAGTTGCAAAGCTTTCTTGTGCATCCTTCTCGTGTCAGTGAGAACTTGATACAAAATGCCTTTTTACTGTCTTATTTATCAAGGAGAGTTGTCAGAAGCAACATGTCAATTTGCAGCTTGGATGGTTGAAAAATAAGCTGATTGCTATAACCTTGATAACCTCACAGTTATATCTGTGCTTCTTGAAGTTTGTTAGACTTCTGTTGTGCCCTACAGCAGGTTATTGGACACGAAGTTAGAAGCTGTGAAAACCTTAGGTGAGTTGTTCAGCCTCCCTGTTGCACTCTCGCTACCTTGCTGCAGGAAGATTACCTGGTAAAGACACCCTTGGTTGGGATGGGCAGTGATTTGGGTTGATTCACTTTGCCTGCCTGGTAGGTAGGTTAAAATGTAGTAATGAGTTGAGACCCTCAAACAGGTGATGAGTTATCATTAATTTGACCAGACAGGTACACCTGATTTCACTAGAACATGACTGACTACAATTGTTGCCTTCCTGGCTCCCCCCCCCCCCATTATAAACACAATGGTCTCTTTATTGTTGAAATGGCTGGGAAATGCGAGGAGAATTCTATTGCTATCAGTGACCTTGTCTCAAGATACGTTACTCTTCTCTAATTGGGAAGATACATCTCATGAGACCTTCTAGTCATTCCTTTAAAAAATAAATCCACATTTAAATAGGCCATAATATATACTACATCCTTCTTTAAAAATACTTAAATAATACAGGAACAAAAAACCCTCTTCTACAAAACCACCCTTGTCCCCCCTGCCCCCACTTTCTACTTTTGTGTCTGTGAATATATATTTTTATATATGTAAGAAAAATATATCTTTTTGTCTGGTATACATGGGTATCTACTTTTACATAAGTGGGGTTGTATTTACCATTGCTTTTTTTTTTTTTTTTTTTTTCATTTTGTTCCCCTTGAAGCTATTTCGGGGTCTCTCCAAGTCATACTGTAAGAATCTGCATAGGTAGTATTCTAACGTGTAGGCATATAATTCTGTAACCAGATGGTTACATACATTCTGAATTTGCAAGCAGAAGTTTTGGGCAGAAATGTATAAAGATTTCTGTGTCTTAGATGTAAATTTATTGTTTTAACTGACAAATAAGAGCATACAAATTGTACATTTTATGAAGTACTATGTGATGGATCATTTTATTTTATGGGGCCAAGGAAAAGGTAGTAATAAGTTGCATGCTGGCCAAGGTGTATCTCTTTTGTTTATGATAAAGACAGATTCTGGTTTCTGTTTCTGTTCTCATAATGGTTTCCTCCTGAGGCCCCCTCAAGCTGTATTTATAGTCATCAGATGCCAAAGAATATGTCCATTACTCAAAACAGTCCTGTCCCAGGAGCATGTGGGTGAGAGTGTTGGACACTAAACAGTAAACACATCCTCCAACAACACACAGAGATTCCCAGATGAAAAGTTTCTTTGGAAAGAAAGCTCCTTTGGTGACGTGACCTTGAATTTGATGAAAGCTTCACTCTCCCTGTTTGGAGTTGGCAGAGGTGGCTGATGACCAGGCAGTGGATTGATGGTCAACTCACAGGACAGCTGTCCTCAACTCTACACTACGGAGTTTGATACCCAAGTCACCTGGCACCAGCCAAGGGGGCAGGATGGCATAGGCCACCTCCAAAATAGAATGCATCTTTTCTCTCCTTGCCATATGACTAGATTAGTTTGCTATCCAGGGGCTGGAGAGATGGTTCATAGGTTAAGAGCACTTTGTGTTCTTCCAAAGGTCTTGATAAGGACATTCTTTGACTTTATAGAGAATCAGTGGGATTTACCTATTCTTCTTCTCCTCTTCTTCCTCCTCTTCCTTCTTTTCTTCTTTTTTGTTTTTTTGAGACAGGGTTTCTCTCTGTAGCCTTGGCTGTCCTGGACTCCCTTTGTAGACCAAGCTGGCCTCGAACTCACAGTGATCTACTTTCCTCTGCCTCCTGAGTGCTGGGAGGGATTAACCTCTTCAAGTGGAGGAATCATTGTATAATATAGAAATCGAAAGCAAGCCAAGAAGTGTCTAAATAGAGATAGCAAAATCAAGGAAGACCCGACAAACACAATAATTGCATTTGCTCAAGTGCATTGAGCACATTTGATGGGTCAGATTCTGTGGAAGGCAAAGAAATAGATTGACAGAAGCTACTTAACCAGATCCAGGTCAGCCAGTTGGCTTGCGGTGGGCTTGCCTTCGCCTCTAGAGTGTGTCATCTCAACCAGATTCATAGTGTTGGTTTCCCTACAGTTGGCTCCACTTGTTCTGAGAGACAGTTTCCCCCTGCAAGGACTGTCGGCCCCAGGCACCTGTCTCTGCTGAGCATGACCATCTTGGTAGATCTCTGAAGGTCTCCAGGTAGTCAACATGACAGAAAGAAAACCAGCCCTGGTCCACATGTCAGGCAGGTTCCTTTAGAGAAGAAAGAGGATTTCCCAAGCGGTAATATCTTGATCAAAACATCCCTCAAGTTATACGCTCTTGGCAACAACTCCTTTCACCAGAAAAGTTTCTACTTGTTTGACTTTCCAGCTGGCAAAAGAAGGATCCACCATGTTAACATGAGACAAAGTCATCTTGGCCATCGTGTCCATCTCTGTAAGCATTAGGTCCATTGTTGAAATCAGAGCAAGGGGAGAAGGAAGAGTGTTTTCCTTGTGGTCTGAGACACAGCACGATGAGTACATGGATCCTTCTGGGCCTTGAGAAAAGAACTGACTGTCTATGGCCCAGGCACTTCTCTGTTTCTGTGGGGGCAACTGGTCACTCTTGTATGATAGTGTAGACGTGGAGAGGGACTCGTGTGCATGTACCAGTGGGCGCTCTGGTTTCCTGCCTTATCCACTGCGTTTCTGTTTCTTTCTACCATTGCTCAGCTCCCTTAGCCTCTGGCTGGTGTGGGAGGACCTGGTCATCACAGGTAAACATGTGTTTCTGCAGAGTCTCTGCTCAGAGAGAGCTGCATTCCAGTGCACAGGCTATCAATGACTGATGGCCTCAGGCCACCGTAAGGGCCACAGCATCACCTGCTCATTTGTAAAGCGTATTCTCCTACCATTTTCCTGCCAGGGCAAATACAAATCAAAGTGTCAGCTTCTTGACTGAAATAACATCTTCCCCTCTTCTGTGAAAAGAGATTTTCAGAAGCATTGGCTTTGGGCTCCAGGCTGGTAAAATAGCAGTGTGCCCTCTGACACTGTGGGAGCCATAAGGACTCCTCAACCCTGACTAGCCCCTTCTGGAGCTGCACTTGACTGCATCCAGGTCTGAACAGAAGTGAGATCCTTGCTGGCAACCCCTGGGGCACACACTCTAGAACTGTGTGGAGGAGGCCTTGAACCCTGGGCAGAATGACTCCAGCTGCATAGCTGTGCACATTAGAGAAAAGCCCAAACCTGGCTCAGGGGGATGCGTCTGCTCATATTGGCCACACACACGGATATTCCTTCATATTGGCGCGCACACACACACACACACACACACACACACACACTCCACACACACATACCACACAAACACACACACCATATACACACACACAACACACAAACATATATACTACACACACATACACACACAACACACAAACACACACCATATACACACCACATATACACAAATACACACAACACATACACACAAACATACATGACACATACAACACAAACACACACACCATACACACACCATACACACATACACACACAACACACAAACATATATACTACACACACATACCATACACACCATACACACACAACACACACCATACACACACCACATATACACAAATACACACAACACATACACACAGACATACACACAAACATATATGACACATACAACACAAACACACACACACAAACACACACATACCACATACACACACCATACACACACACACACACACATCCACATGCACTCAAACTCACATACACACATACAGGCACACATAGAGGCATGCACACATGAAGGGCATGCACATAAATGTGCATGCACGCACACACACATACATACATGCATACACTTCTCTAAATAAGACTCAAGGGCACATTTGTGCCAGCACTTGTTTTGAAAGGCCACTCCACTTGTGCTTCCTTCATGCATGAGCCTGGCTTCTTTTAGGTGCAGAGGACACAAACAGGGTGGAATTTGCTGTCCCTGTGCTGCTCTCAAATCAAAGATCTTTCAAACAGGTGCTGTGGTTATCGTACTTTTATAAAACAAGCCAAGCAACCAACCAGATTTGTGGGCTTTTCGTTTTGTTATTGTTCAGAATGGGAAAGAAGCTGGCTGCCTTAAGTCAGCTCCTTCTCCCTGCCCCCAGTTATCATATGTTTATGATAGATGTAAAGAGGGTGGGGCAAGGCGACTTTCATCTTCGAGCTGACCCTCTCTTTGTGATTCCTTCAAGCCTTAACAATTTCCCATTATGTCATCCTCACCAAGATAAATGAGCGTATTTCCAAGTCTACAGGGGTTGAGTAATCGGGAGGTGAGCTGAGCTGAGCGAGAAGGGCGAAGACTGGGACGCCTGGAGCAAGCTTGCAGGCTAACCTGAGGGCCTGCTATCTCTGTAGCGAGGCCCAGTGATTTACAGTCCCAGTATTGCTACTCAGAGTGCACATCTCTGAGACATGAGGAATGGGGGGGAGGGTGAAAACACCATTTGTTCCTGGCTCTCTTGATGTATACGATTTTAAGGAGGTTCTCCCGGAGAGCAGGACAAGTCGCCCTTGACTGATGACTTTGCTACTGTGTTTGATTTCAGCTTCCCACCAAGGAGTGCCAAACAAAATCCATTATGGTTTAAATTGTCCTATAATTTCTGTGCCTCCACTGGGTATCCAGTCAACGAGCAAGTCATGCCCAAGGCTTGTCACCACACTCTACGAAAATGAAAGAAACGTGGAAGCATTTTTTTTTTTTTTCCAAGCTGACACTTGAATCTTTCTTTGGTTCAGGGAGATCCTTGCCAAGTGATGTTCAGTTTTGTTTTTGTTTTTCCTGATAAGTCAGAGTCTTGTGAGAGCATTTTAAGGGGTAGGAGGTGGCTGCAAAGCTTCCTTTTAGCCTTGGCGTAGACAAATGAATCCTGCTGACATTACAAAGGACTTTCTAGCTATCTACTCACCTGCTGAGTGGATTGAACCATCAGCAAAGGTGCTGCCTCTGCTGAAAAATCTAAACTGTGTGGCCCCAGAAATAGCTTTCTCAACCCAAAGGATCAGAAGAAAAAAAGGAAGAGAACATCATAGAAACTGGGCTTAGTTCTTTTTCTCTTGAAATCTCTTTGTTAGTCTGTCCTAGAAAACTGATTTTTAGAAAACAGTATTTTCATGCCTGGGAGATATGGAAGCACTTCCTCTTCTTCTCTCTTCCCCCCCCCCCCATCCTACATTCACCTTGAACTCACTTTGCAGCTAAGAATGACCTTGAACTTCTGACCTTTCTGTCTCTACCTCCTAGGTGCTAGGGTTACAGGCGTACACAGCACCATGGTCCCCACTGGAAACGCTGAGACAGAAGGACTGTCCTGAATTCCAGCCAGCCTGGGTTAACATTGTCCTGTCAGGCAGACTATATTGCAAGACTTGACCTAAACAAAAGAAAACAAGCAAATATATATCAAAACAAAATACTGGAGGCTAGAGAGAGGGCTCAGCGGTTGCTACTATGTACTGCTCTCAGAAAGAACCTGAGTTTGGCTTCTAGTACCCATATCCAGGAGCTCACAACTGCCTCTAACCCCAGGTCCAGGGACTCTGAAGCTCTCTGGCTTCTGAAAGCAATGTACTCAAACTCACAAACCCATACACAGGCATACACACACACATATACATACATGCATACATACATACATAGATACATACATACAAAGCAAACCAACCAAACAAAAACCTGAAAAAAACCAAACCTTTAAAACAACCAACCAACCAAACAAACAAACAAACAAAACCAAAACAGCAAGAACAAAAACCAACCAAACAAAAAGGCACATAAAGAACATATGCAGGAATAGTACACACACACACAGGATGGTTTCTTGGGTCAAGGAAAGAGATATCTGAGAGTCAGTCTGACTTTGTAAGGGTCCTTGGAAAGGCAGAACATGTTTGTGGAATTTAAAAACCTTTCATCATGGAAAATTTCAAACACACACAAACACACACGCACGCACACACACACACACACACACACACACACACACACACACACACACACACACCTTAACCCTGTCCTTTCATTACCTTTTCAGTTATTAGCATAAAGAGACAGTGCTTTGGGGCTGGAGAGATGGCTCAGGGATTAAGAGCACTGTCTGATCTTCCAAAGGACCCGGGTTCAATTCCCAGCAGCCACATGGCAGCTCACAACTGTTCTGTAATTCCAGTTCCAGTGGCTCTGACACCTTCACACCAATGCACATAAAATTAAATAAATTATTTAAAAAAATAAAAAAAGAAGAGCTGGAGAGATGGCTCAGCGGTTAAGAACACTGACTGCTCTTCCAGAGGTCCTGAGTTCAATTCCCAGCAACCACATGGTGCCTCACAGCCATCTATAACGAGATCGGGTGCCTTTTTCTGGCACGCAGGCACATATGCAGGTAGAACACTGTATACATAATAAATAAATTTTTAAAAAAAGAAAAAAAAAGAGAGAGAGAGACGTGCTTTGAATATTCTCCCCCTGTCTCTCTCAACTGGATTGCTGGGCATACCAGATATAATTTTTATCTTAAATAGCTCAGTCAGTTTGTATCCATGTAAAAGGTATGATCTGCCCCCTCCCTCCCTCCTTCCCCCTCTCTCCCTCCCTCCTTCCCCCCTCCTTCCTCTCATCCTCCCCTCCCCCCTCACACCCACCCCCTACAATATCACTGCAACACCTAAGAATTCCACCATTTGTTCCTCAATATTGTTAGTATTTCATGCTTTTTTTTTTTTTTTTTTGGCTTGACTGGTTTGGGAACTTTTAGGCTGGGCTGGGGACTGGGAGCGGGGCAACGACACAGCAGGTCATTGGATACCCTGTCCATACTGCTTTTATCTTTGTCCGTAGGTATAATTAGGCCATGACCTTCGCAGACCCCCACACAGTAACTAAGGAAAGGGCGAAGCCAAAAAGAAGAAAAATCATACAAAATCCCAGACTTCTTGGCTAAGGAGAATCTCCTCCGGCATGCTCTTACCCTGGTCCTCTGGGACGGCACTATTGCTCAGCCTGCACTGCCTGCTCGCAGCAGCTGTGGGCACCATTCGTTGTGTTCCTAGGCCTGCCACTTGGGTGGGATCCATGGCATTCTGGGGAAGTCAGATTGGATAGTAATTACGGTGTGGTGTTAGTCCCCCAGATTTGGGGGAGGATGCTAATGCTTAGAGTGAAGGAAGGGACAGTGAAGACAAGGAGGCCTTTGCCCTGTCCCCAATAGGGTCGGGGTGGGGTGGTGGGGGTGGGTGGGCAAGACAGACCACTGAAACAAGAGCCTCGTCACATTTTTTTTTTCAACATTTCAGACGGAAGTAAGTTGACTTGATTTTCGGACTGGGGCCGCATGGAATATTGAACTAAATTAGCTAATCAAAACCTCTTTAAGACCATTGGTTTAGGTTCATTTGTTTATTTTCTCCATATTTGGGCCTAGCCACTGATATCTGTCAGCAATAATTGCCACAGGAAGTGATGTGGTGATTTCTCTCGGTTGTGAAATGTTAACTTGAAATAAGGCCCTGTCTTAGCCAGGGTTCTGTGCTGTGAAGAGACACCATGACCATGGCAACTCTTAGAAAGCTAAGTGTTTAGTTGGCGCTGGCATATAGTTTCAGAGATTTGGTCCATTATCAGCAAGTCAGCACAGTAGGAAGCATGGCGGCATGTAGCCAGACAGGGATTCATAGGCTGCAGGAAGGGGGGGGCACTAGGCTTGGCTGGGCTTTTGACACCTCACAGCCCATCTTCTTTCAACTTCCTCCAACAAGGCCACCCCCACCCTCAACAAAGTCTATAAAAGTGTGTCCAGGACAGTCAAGGCTACACAGAGAAACCCTGTCTGGAAAAACAAAACAAAACAAAAGCTACCTCTCCTAATGGTGACTAAGAATTCAAATTTATGAGCTTCTGGGGGCCCATTGTTATTTAAACCATGAAAGCTCTCAGCGTCTCTCTACGGGGGAAGCCGTGTATCTCATTAAGAGTCTTAGGATATCTCAGGCTCAACAGGGGTACATCATCTCTCCCTAATCCCCTGAGAGAATAAACATTCAATGACATTCCTAGCGCAGTGGTTCTGCACAGGTGGAAGGTACCAAAGAGACAGAGTTCCCTTCATGTCTTTAAAAAAAAAAAAAAAAAAATTTAAGAAATGTATTTACCTTTATTTTATATGCATTGGTGTTTTGCCAGCATGCATGCCTATGTGAGAGTGTCAGTCAGTGGTGAGCTGCCATGCGGGGGGGGGGGGGGGGGGGGCGGGCCTCTGGAAGAGCAGTCAGTGCCCTGTACCACTGAACTGTTTCTCCAGCCCTGCCTTCATGGTCTTATGCTAGGCCACGATGCCTCTCAGTGGCACCAACTTCATTTGCCTCCTCCTGGGACTGCCTGGCAGGGTGGGGTCCGCTGCCCACCCCTCCATTTCAGATAAGGTCTCATGGAGCCCTGAGTAGCCTTAAGCCCACTATGTAGCTGAATTTGAACTCCTAATCTCTCTCTTTTTTTTTTTTTTTATAAAGAAAGCATTTATTGGGCTGACTGTTGCAGAGGATCAGAGTCCATGTGGCAGAGTAAAGCCAGAGATGGCATCAGGAACAGCTCAGAGCTTGAATAGCAAGCAGGAGGCAGAGAGCACAGTGGGGATGCCACGAGTTCTTTGAAACCTCAGGCTCACCCTGAATGACAACCCACCTTCTCTATCAAGAGCACAGCTCCTAGTCCTTCCAAACAGACCCACCAGTTGGGGACCATATACTCAAACATTTTAGTCAGTGGGAGCCATTTTCATTCAAACTCCCAAGGACTATTCTGTAGGGTGAAGCCCATCTAGTTTGCTGGCCTGCGTTCAGGTGACAATTCTTGTTTTCTCTACTTTTTAAGTCTTATCTAGGGCTGGGTGGTGGTGGCGGCGGCAGCGGCACACGCCTTTAATCCCAGCACTCCACTCGGAGGCAGAGGCAGGTGGATTGCTGTGAGTTCGAGGCCAGCCTGGTCTACAAAGCGAGCCCAGGACAGCCAAGGCTACACAGAGAAACCCTGTCTTGAAAAACAAAAACAAAGTCTTATATAGGAAACCCACCTGTGCCAGTATCCTGAAATGTTTTCCGTGCATCTTATTTTGGTTCCAATATGATTTTGCTTAGGTTTCCTTGGCCACTTGAAGTCTTTTGTGCTCGCACATATATTTTGGGATGGTTTCTCTAGTTATACAAAATTATTCTTGGTATTCAAAGTCACCCACTGTAACATTGCGGCTTAAATTTCCAGTTTATGTCCAGTGGTGTTTTGTTTTTATAAAATTGGATGCTGTTCCAATACTTGGCATATAAATTCATATCTTATTCTGAGTTTCCTCAAGTAGCTTGGATATATTTTATTTCCGTTTATCTGATAAATTTAAAATTATAGTTTATTATATTAGTATTTCTTAGTTTTCATTGTTGTGTGGCTCTGCTTTATATTTTTTTTCACATTTTTTATTCACATTCTTCATGATGATATTTACTAAATTCTTTCTGTTCTGGATATAGAATCCCCTTAAGCATTTTTTTTTTTTTTTTTTTGTAATTCTGATCTAGTTGTCTCTTTCTGTCTCTGTCTCTGTCTCTCTTTCTCTGTGTGTGTGTGTGTGATAGGTACCCCCCTTTCTCTCCCTGCCCCCCCCCTGCCCTCATGGCCTACTCACTCTATCCCTTCTCCAGACACCCTCCCCTTTTCCCACAATAAACCTCCTTTGTACCAGATCTGTAATTCCTCAGGGGGTACACCTTGGTGGCCTGCCATGGTGTCCCCACTGCCCCATTACACAACAGTCCTAAGTTCCCTTGAGTTATCCTTATCCCAGAATATCTTTTCTTCTTCTTCCACTGTGAAGGAGAACCTTGCTGGGTACAACACCTATCTTGTTTGTGCGCTATTTTCTTTTAGGACCCAGAATGCATCACTCCATGTCTCCTGGTATCTAGAGTTCCTCCAGAGACGCCTGCTGTTAGTCTAGAGTGCTGGATCAGTAAACAAATGCAAAGAAGGAGAAACCAGCAGGGTTTCCTGCAGACTCTGCCCTATCTGTTGTGCTCCTGTGGGTTGTTTAGTGAGCTCCATGATTGCCACATTCATAGTCCTCACAGTGCTGGGGTGGACTGCCTTTGAGTCACCCATGCTTCTGAATGTAATCTAATGAACCTATAGGCTTGCCATACTGGACTCTAGTGGGTTTGTTACTCTTGTCTGACGTTGGTGCAGTATCTTGGATGAACAGACCTTTGTTCACATCTCCCCAGATAAAGTTAATGTATCAGGGACTTAGCAGCTCTTGGTGAGAGTGAGAGCAGTTAACGGATCATCCAGTGTTGTCCAATGCAATGTTCTACTGGCCTCTTCAATAGGTTTAGTTTCTCCATAGCCATCACCTTCCAAGCACCATGTCTTCTTCCAGGTTCGTACAATGCAAGTCACTCTGCGAGGTGCCTAGGTTCACCCTCTCTTGTGCCTCATGTCCTGCACAGAAGTCAACAAAGCCACCTCTTCAAAATGAAAGGCACTAAACCACTGCCGAGGTTAAAGGCTAAAGAGGAAACTGCTTCCTAGGTTCTCAAGGCCCTGTCTTTGTCCTTAGTCCCCATGTCTCCATTTCTAGCATAGACGCCCACTGTCTTCAGCCTTCCTCCACAGGCTGCTTCCGTCACAGTGCTGCCACCTACAAGAAAGTTCCTTCCCGGCTAACCACTTCCCGTGGTCCCTCAGCTTTCGGTTCATTCTTCACGGGCCATTTTGGTTTGAGTGTAAAATGTTAATTACAGGACAGTGTGCTTGGATACTTGGTGACACTATAGTTAAAGGCCGTGGATCCTTTAGGAGCCTAGCAGGCGCAGGTGGCTCTCTGGGGGGTGGGGGTGGGGGGCTTAAAGATTCTAGTGTGGTCTAGATTCTGGATCAAGCTCTTTCCTTTCAGGTTCCTGAGATGTGAGGAGATCCAGTGACATGAACTCTCCCGTGACTTGACTGCCAGATGTATTGTGAGCTAAAGTAAGTCCTCTGATGTTTGTGTCTGGGGTTTTTGGACACAAAGAAAAACTAAGAAATACTAGGGGCCTTACCAGACAGCCACATGGCACCGTGGGCCTCTCCTTTATAAAACCGATCACATCTCTAATTTCTACAGTGATTGTAAGGTTGTGTGGTGTATACCCATTTCTCCGCATCTGTTAGCGTATAGACAATTGAGGCCCGCAGACAGGAACCATGGCTACACCATCACTCTTTCTTCCTTATGGCTCAGCACAGACACTGAAATGCTTTGTGGAGAGAGTGTTTGGCACTCCACCTAACGGGAGAATTCTTGCTGGCATATGTGACACGTTGGCCACGGAAATGGATGGGAGAAAGGGAGGGAAGAGAGAGGCAAATGGGACTTTTGTGGAGGCACAATCTAGGTGATTGGCGATGGCCGAGGGCAAGAAGAACTTGAAGCTATCTGTGGATTCCAGGACCGATGGCCGCCTCCCCTGCAGCGTGTCGCTCAGCCCACCAGCGCCAGGAGTCGATCCATTAAAGAAAAAAAAAGCGAGCCGTAAACAAAGTCTGCCAGTCTTCTCTGGAGTTGCACGACAGAAACAGACGTGCTGAACTCTTTAAGCTTATAGGAAGAAAAGCTATCTTTCGGTCAGAGGAAGAGCTGATTTGGGGTGGGGAGCTCCGGGAAGAGGATGACCCCTTTCGACCTACCAGGTATGGTGCCGGTACCGGGGGACTCTCTAAGTAGGCGTTTAAAGTACCACAAATGCAGGGCTGGGAATGAGAGTGTAAATGGTGAAAATGTACTCGCAGATGGCAAACTCGGCCCTCAGTCAGAGCGTGCCGGTCTTTTATGAGAAGGCGCTTGATGAACAGCTTTGCCCACATGCTGAGTTGGCGGAAAGTTCTGACATGGGAGCAGATGTGTTTAGGAATAGGGAGACATTCTGGTGAGACCCGAACTACTCAATAGAGTGGCACTACCTCCGCCAATTGCCTACCCAATACTACTCCCCCACCCCCATCCCCATGCCTTCTTATTTGGGAAATAGGCTAGTTGGGACATCATCAAAGGTGTCTAGGTAGAAGGTTCCTTTTCTTACACTTCCTACCGCAAGAGGTTTCCATTGGGGGAGGAGCAGCCAAGTGACACATGCGACAAGCTCTTTGAAAGCGATACACCAGGGTTCATAGCACTGCCACACAGAGCAGATAAAGGGTGGAAACAACCCCAGTTCATGGCCAGATGAATGGACCAAATGTATGCATGATAAAATATTATTCAGCCTTCAAAACGGGGGGAATTGCAACACATACATACGGTGTGGATGGACCTTAAAGCTATTATGCTAACTGAAGTGTCAGTCATGCAAGGGCGCTGTCTTTGAGTCCACTTAGGGGCGGTCTCTAGCGAACTCACATTCTCAGGGACAGAAGGTAAGAGTGGCGGTTGCCAGGGGCTGCGGGGACAGGGGAATAAGAGTTAATATTTAACAGCTACAGGGTTTCAGTTGGTAATGATGAGAACGTTCTAGAAGCAAGTGGTGACAGCTCTGGAACACCGTGAATGCACAGTTTAATCTATTTATCTATAAATAGATGAAACAGAATAATTTATTCCCATTTTGAACCACAATAAAAACAAGACAAAAAGATGCAAGCATTTAGGCTGGGTACTTTACCTTTGACAAAAAGCATCCCAAGGGAGGGGTTATTTTGTCTTAAATTCAAGCGATTTAAAAAATACTCCTTTAATGCATGAACGAGGGTGCAGTGAAGGGTGAGGAGGGCCAAGTCATGCTAAGACTCTTGGCTATTTTCTAGTGGCTATGAGAGCAGAGCTAAAGGGGCGCTCAGGAGAAAACACTCAAGGAGGAGGCATCCATATTCATTACTGGGTGGAATGTGACAGCGGAGATGCCAGTGGCTGGATGCAGCTCCATGGATGCAACAGATAATCATCTTCCTGTCTGGCATCATCCCCTTAAAGCAGAAGAATGACTTCACATGTCATATAGTCACTTGTCAAGATGCTCAGCGGAGGTCCTGCTCTGCACTGGGCAGCACTGCAGATATGGGGCCTTGCACTTACGCTGACCTTGGTCAAATCCCAGGCTCTTGGAACCTTGGCTGCTTAACTCCTGGGTTCCCAGTTTATTGTCTGTGGAATGAAGCTGACAGTGCCTTACCCTTTAGGATCATGGGAAGCCAATCACAGCCAATGACTTAGAATTTGTGAATGAAATGCATGTGTGCCTGTGATTTTTTAAAAAGCATCCTTCTTCCCTACTAGACTAGAAGGTTCTATGGAGGCAAGAGCTCTGCTTCTGTGCCTCTGTAGGTACGGTGTCTCAAATGGCACCTGACAAAAGATGCTAATGATATGATGCTTTCTTTTCTTTTTTGTTTATTTATTTTATTTATTTTTTGTTTTTTGAGACAGGGTTTCTGTGTGTAGCCTTGATTGTCCTGGACTCACTTTGTAGACCAGGCTGGCCTCAAACTTACAGCAATCCACCTGCCTCTGCCTCCATAGTGCTGAGATTAAAGGCATGTGCCACCACTGCCCAGCTGATGCTTTCTTATAAAAACCTATTGGGTAATAAATGCCACTCTTTTAGGAGGCGCTCCTAAAAGAGTTCAGCACATATATACATATGTGTGTGTATATATATATATATATATATATATATATATATTTATTTATTTCTAGCCTCCATACTGCCTCATAGGCAGTTGTGTGAGTTATGTGTATACTATTAAGTTCACAGCATCAGAAGGAGAGAGCCCTGGGGCTTGTCGGTTCATTTCCCAAGTTAAATCCATCCATCCATTATCATTGCAGCCTCCAGGCCTTGAGACTGATGCTCCTTCCATTATGGCTTCATTTTCCTTGGGGACCTGTCTCTGAAGCAAAATTCTTTTTTCTTTTTAAAGTAAAGTTGGGATTTATTAAGGAAAAAATAATACGGATTTAAGCATGAGCATTAAGGAAAAGGGGTGGTGGGGGGGTGCTTAAGAAAGGGACAATTGTACACACCCAAGTGTAAGTATAGAGTTCGAGTGTGAGAGAGAGTTGCATTAATGTGTCTTCACAATAGAATTTTATATGATTTCGGTGACTTTGAAGGTTACATTGTTCAGAGGCTTTAAAAGATTAAGTAAAAATGTTTTGGTATATTTATTTTTATTTGAGGAACTTCTCTTTGGTGGATGAGATCACAGGTGGTTTACAGTGCATTGTACAGGTTATTAGGCTCCGAAGAGAAAAGCATAGGTCGAAAAACCCAATCAAAGGAATACCTACAATACATGTGTCACGAGCAAGTTAAGACGTGTGTTTTGACTGTAAACAAAGTTCATCATTTTCTGAGATTCTTTCTTGAGCAGTAGGGGTGTGGGGCTCCTCTCCTTTCCCATGTCCCCTTAATTTTCCATCTTCCCCTCCTTTCTGAGACCTCAGTCGCCTAATCTTAAGATAATGGCTGAAATTCAATTTCCTGAAGCTTCTTTATTATGAACAGGGATGTAGATCCTGCGTATCAAGGGTAGGTCAGGAGTCTGAAACTCTGCAGGAAATTTCTCAACTGTGAAGTTTCTAAAACTTGTACTGTTAAGGTCTAAGAGATGCTGGCATGAAAATAGCCACACCCAGATGTTCTCTGCACACTTGGAAGTTATAGACAGACTACATTTAACCTATCTCAAATTTTGTTATTTCAGGCATCATTCTCATTAGGCTGTTGTCTTAGCTACTTTTCTTCTGCTGTAAAGGGACACTGTGACCTTAGCAGTTTATAGAAGAGATTATTGGGTACATACAGTTTCAGAGAGTTAAAATCCATGACCACCATGGTGGGGAGCATGGCAGCAAGCAGGCACGAATTTCACTGGAGCAGTTTCTGAGAGCTTACGTCCTTATTCAAAAGCTGGAGGCAGATAAATAGAGACACTGGCAACAGCATGGGCTTTGAAACCTTTAAGCCCACCATCAGTGGTACACCTCTTCCAACGAGGCCACACCTCCCAATCCTCCCCAGACAGTTCCATCAGCAGGAGCCCACGCTTCCAAACATATGATTGTATGGGGGCAATTCTTATTCAAACCACCGCAGCTCTACAAAAGGAATTATCTTCTTTAACACAGTTCACTGCTTGGCAATTTTCCCAGTTTTTTTTTTTTTTTTCTTTTCCTTCAAGATTGAACTTTCACCTAATTTATTCCTAGGAAAACCTGAAGATCAGTTGTTTTGCCAAAAACGTGGATTTTGGAGTCAATTAAAATCTGGGCCTGCCGCTTAACTGTATAATACTTTGTCTCAGGTTCTTTGTCTATAAAATAGAGAGACTGTTATCTACTTCAGAGGGTTCTCATGAAAACCAAAAAATCAGGATTTTTTTTTTTAACCTTCCTCCATTTCCCTGCGAGTGACAATTTAATAATACTTTTGTGGAAGCATGAGCTTTGAAACCTTTAAGCCCACTGTCAGTGGTACACCTCTTCCAACAAGGCCATGCCTCCCAGTCCTCCCCAATGCACTAAATTGTGGGTGATAGAGAGGTGACTTCACTTAATGTGTAGGGAAGGTAGGAGAGGAAAAGGGAAGAAAGAGAGACTGTGATGGTGGAGGGTGTTGTCTTGGTTGCTGGGGTCTTTCTGCATGTCCCCAAACACCAGTCATTGCCACTCATTAATTAGATTAAACCCACCAAGTTGATGAAGAAACGAATGAAAGAGCTAATGGGAAGGCAGCATAGGTGAATGGAGAAACAGATGCCAGGAGATTCCATCCTAGTCCTCTGGGAATTGGAAGTAACAGGGAGAAGTATTTTGAATTTGCAGCCCCACCCCCCACCATCCCCTCTCCTGGACCCCTCCTTTTCCTTACTTTCTCCTTCCTCCCCTCCCCTTCACTGCTTCCTTCTCTCCTTCAGTTCCCCTCTGTCTCCTCTTCTTTCCATGTCCTCTCCTCCTCCTCTTGTACTCTTCCCTCCCCACCCCCACCTCTCCTTTGTCGGGTTAGGAAGATCAAGTCAGGTTTCTTGGAACTCAAGGGACAAGGAAATCTACCTGACCACCAAGTCCATCAGGCTTAGCGTTGACGCCACTAAACCATGTATGCCTTCCATTGCTTTGCAGCCACTTGCCTGTGGTTGCCATCTTTGTCCAAGCATAAATCCACAGTTGAGTAAAGTCTTTGTGGTTTCAGTGATAAGGTTGAGCCAATTGAAGACCAATTGAAGAGATGCCCAAAATAGAGGCCTTGCGTCCAGCAGCCATTCGCCTGCAGTGGGTAATGTCTACACCCGAGCCTAGACATCAGGCTTTCAGTTGCTGCTCACATGGTGATTAGCTGGTGAGTCTTTGACACATCTTATAAAAACTCTCAGCTTCAGTATTTCTTTGGTGGGATTTTCATCTCTAAACAACGTGGCCATGGGAGTGGGATGATGAACACGAAGGTGCTTTGCCAATGAGAACTGACCATGGAAAGGGAAGGGTGAGTGATGGCATTGCTAGCCTGGCCACCCCGACGAGCTGTTCAAGGCTGTGGGCTGGCTTTTCTTCAAAGCCATATCACTTTGCTTAGGACAGAGCCTGGCACAAAGAAGATGTTCATCAAGGCTTTGCTGAATGAACACACACACACACACACACACACACACACACACACACACACACACACACACACATATAGGGTATGTGTGTGTGTGTGAGTGTATGTGTGAGTGTGAGAGTATATGTGAGTGTGTGTGTGTGTGTGTTGGGATAATCTCTTGTGCACTGTGTAAAGGTTGTCTTTGCATTACTCAAATGTTTTTTCCTATACCAGCAGAGAGTTGAGAACAGGCTGGACTTTGGTTATTTTTTATGAAGTATCACCTGTCTCAGCTTTTTGTAAACATCTTCTCCATCACTTTCTGATTGGAGAGGATAGGCGGGACATCTGGCTGAGATAGGAACTATGGGAAAGAAAAGAGAAAGCAAATTCGCCAGCCTGAGGATAGGAGGGAGTAAGAAACAGGTGCAGGATGGGGGTGGGGTGGGGTGACAGGGAGAGAATGGCCCACCCTCTAAAAACAAAAAGGGAGAAGGGTAATTAGCCATGTGGCAGAATGTAGATTAGTATAAATGGGCTAATTTAAGTTGTACGAGCTAGCTGGGAACAAGCCTAAGCTAAGTCCCCACGTCATCACTTGGGTGGCTGATGGGCGGAGACAGTCTTGCAAGATTTTGTGTGTGTGTGTGTGTGCCCTCGAATTAGTGAGGTTTAAGGAGGAGGAACACAATCACATACCTAGCACTGCAGAGACGGCTTAGTACTTAAGAGCACTTGCTGCTCTTGCAGATGATGTCAGTTAGGTTCCTAGCACCCACACGTGGGTCACAAACATCTACAACTCACAAGGCAGGCATGTGGTGCCTATACATACATGCAAGCAAAACATACACATAAGATAAAAATTGAGAGAAATTCAATGGCAGTGGATTTGAGGGAGGTTGATGGGCTATTTTGAATTGGCTGTTTAGTAGTGGATTTTCTTAAGAGGTAACAGTTAAACTGAGTCTGTCGTAAAAAATGTCAGTGGTGAGAAGGCTTGGATAAACATTTTCTAGATGGAATATAATGAATACACCAGCAAGGTGAGCATCCTGAGAACGGATCAAAGTAAATGCTACCTCAATTCAAAATGATCAGAAAGCTTGAGGTAAGGACCATGCCAGCTCCCTGAAACAGCAGGGTGCTAAGTAGTTGCCTGATTAAATATGTACAAGGGACACAGAAGGTCAGAGGAAAGCCTCAGAGAGCAGAGAGTGTTCTTATCTGCTGGATAAGGGTGGAGGGACTGAGACCAGACACAGAGCATGCAGGTTGGTCCTGTGGCTTCGGCTAACAAGTTTTAAATATACATTTAGATGTGATGGAATGGAAGACCTTTGAGGATTTTTAAACTAAGCAAGGTACCCCAACTTATTTTAAAGCGATCGGCCCGAGGGCTGGGGCGATGGCTCAGCGGTTAAGAGTGCTTATTGCTTTTGCAGAGGATGTGGGTTCAGTTCCTGGCACCCACGTGGTAGTTCACAATCATCTGTGACTCCAGTTCCAGAAGATTTGCTGTCATCTTCTGACAGGTGCACATGGACATATATGCAGGCAAAACACTCACAGACATAAAATAAAAATAAATCTTAAAAAAAAAAAAAACCCACAAAACAAGACACCTTTGTGTGCTGTGCAGACAATAGGAAGACAATCAGGCAGAAGCCGCGGGCTAGGTAGAGCGTTGCAGTAGTCCAACAGAGTAGTGGTGATGAGGTTAGAAAAAGAAAAGGTTCAAGGAGGGAGTTTGACACCTCCTCTGCAGATGGCGGTGGTAGCTGGGAGAGTGATGCTGCTGCAGAGAGGTGGGCGATGCAGGTGGAGTCTGGGTCTCAGCCTAAGACATTGGTGGTTAACTAAAGGGAGGAAGAGAGACATGAAAGGCATGGGCTATTGCTCCAGACAGGAGAAATCAAAGCAGGGAGGGCTTGTTGGAGAGGCTGTGAAGAGCCACATCTGGAAAGAGGATAAGAAGAGAGGAACAGGCGTGTCAAACTCCTGGTGAAATGGAGGGGCCACTGTGGACACATTCAAGTTCATAGAGTCTACAAGATCTCCACGTTGGGTGGTATCTAAAGTATTTCCACTTACATAGTTTTATCCGTACGTTTCTTGGTTTTCAGACTGGTGAGGAAACAATGGGTCAGGGCTATGACTGGTATTTCTTGTATCCCTCACAGTGCTAGAACAAAGCCTTCTGCACATGTGGAGATAAGGAAAAAGATTTGATTGGCAAAAGAACTAAGGGCAGAGAAATGAAAGAGACAGAAAGCGAGCATTTCCCAGTTAGCTGCAGTGATTTGCTAAGCTCCTGCATTAGGTTCTGGCACTGTTTGGCCCATGTGAGAGAAGGGAGCTAAGGGACAAGAGACCAGAGGCCGTAGCAAGGGGACTCCTTTCAGTCCTCTGACCCCCTTCCATCTCTTTTTTAAAAATATATTTTATTAATTTATTCATATTACATCTAAATTGTTATCCCATCCCTTGTATCCTCCCATTCCCCCCTCCCTCTCATTTTCCCCTTACTCCCCTCCCCTATGACTGTGACTGAGGGGGACCTCCTCCCCCTGTATATGCTCATAGGGTATCAAGTCTCTTCTTGGTAGCTTACTATTTTTCCTCTGAGTGCCACCAGGCCTCCCCATCCAGGGGACATGGTCAAATATGGGGCACCAGAGTTTGTGTGAAAGTCAGACCCCACTCTCCATTCAACTGTTCCTAGCGGCCTTATTCATAATTGCCAGAACATGGAAACAGCCTAAGTGTCCCTCAGTAGAAGAATGGATAAAGAAACTGTGGTACATTTACAATATGGAATACTACTCAGCTATTAAAAACAAGGAATTCCCGCAATTTGTGGACAAATGGATTGATCTAGAAATGATCATAATGAGTGAGTTAACCCCTTCCATCTCTTAAACCTTTAGATAAAGGCCTCTCCTGTACATAGTTGTGCTGGGCTTGACTGCTGCCGTCTTGTCTCTTATGGTACTCCTTTCAGCTCTCTGGGCTGCTTTTGTGACACTCACCACTGACCTGTTTCTGTGTCTGAGGAACTCTCTTTCATCATCATGTGTAGTATTACGCATGATGGTTTTTTTTTTTTCCCCCCTCCCGTTCTTAGCTTCTGGAGACTCATGAGACTCATCGAATCTTATACAAATACCTAGGCCATAGAGCTAGGCTTTTCTCTGGCTAGCTCATAATTTAAAAGAACCCATTTATACCAATTTGCATTCTGCCTTGTGGCTGGTTACCTGAGTTCAGGCACCCTACATCTGTCCTCCTCACATCTTGCCATCTGAATCTTCTTGCACCTCATTCTATCCTAGAGTCCCTTCTGCCAGCTGCTGGAAGTCCCACCTATTTGCTGCCTCAGCCATAGGCCATAGTTGTTTGTTTGTTTTAAATAGACTGTTGATACATTTATACAATACACAAGAGATTCCGTCTACAATCACGCACATTTAACCAGCTCTACCTAGTGCTCCATTTGTGTCAGGGAGTTAAGCCAGTCCTGGCCTCAAACTTTTTGATCATCCTGAATCTCTCCTGTCCTGTGCTTTTTTTGTAGAAAATGCCATGCCATGGTCATCATTATCTTCAGTGTTTCTGGCATGTAGGGGTCTATAGCATCTTGGGAAACAGATGTTAATGGAAAGAGATGCAGAGTTCTTGGCTTCATGTACTTGTGGCAATGGGCCAGTGTTTGGAAGGAAGACGGTAACAGGGCTGGAATACTGTCTGGCACATTCTAGCTCCCTGAGTACTGGGATTAAAGGTGTGCACCACAATTCTCTGCAGTTTTCTTTTTTTTTTTTTTATGTTTTTTCCCCCTTTTTTTTATTAATTTATTCTTGTTACATCTCAATGTTTATCCCATCCCTTGTATCCTCCCATTCCTCCCCCCCCCCATTTTCCCATTATTCCCCTCCCCTATGACTGTTCCTGAGGGGGATCACCTCCCCCTATATATTCTCATAGGGTATCAAGTCTCTTCTTGGCTACCTGCTGTCCTTCCTCTGAGTGCCACCAGGTCTCCCCCTCCAGGGGACATGGTCAAATGTGAGGCACCATAGTACGTGAGAAAGTCATATCACACTCTCCACTCAACTGTGGAGAATATTCTGACCATTGGCTAGATCTGGGAAGGGGTTTAAAGTTTACCTCCTGTATTGTCCTTGGCTGGTGCCTTAGTTTGAGCGGGACCCCTGGGCCCAAATCTCCCTATCATATTGTTCTACTTGTAGGTGTTTTCTTTTTCTTAAAAAAAAAAAAAAAAAGAAAGAAAGAAAGAAAAAGAAAAAGAAAAGAAAATCATCGTTGGGCGTGGTGGCAAATGCCTTTAATCCCAGCACTTGGGAACCAGAGGCAGAGGCAGAGGCAGAGGCAGAGGCAGAGGCAGAGGCAGAGGCAGAGGCAGAGGCAGGTAGATTTCTGTGAGTTCGAGGTCAGCCTGGGCTACAAATCGAGTCCAGGATAGCCAAGGTTACACAGAGAAACCCTGTCTCAAAAATTTTAAAAAAAAAATCAATTGACTCACTGATTATGAGGTGTGTGTGTGTGTATGCACTTGCGTTTGTATACACATCTGAGGGGGTCAGAGGAAAAGGCCCTTGTGACTCTGGGCCTCTAACTCAGATCATCAGCCAGGATCAAATGTCTTCACCTGCTGAGCTATCTTTCTGACCCAGGAAAGATGTTCTAAAACTCTCCCATGGCTCATTTGCTCAAAGGTAGAGAATTCCCAGGGAAGCCAACAGAAGCTTTATGGCGCTAGTCTTGCAATTATTTCTTCTTCATCTATTTCCCTCAACAAGGGTGCCAGAGACCTTGGGGTTTGGGGTGCTGGGTGGAGGCAAGTAAACTAGAAGAGGACAAGGACCCTGCCTTCTGCTTTCACTTAGAGTTAGAGAATTGAGGGGCCCTGGAGAGCAACTAATTAGATTAGTCAAATAATGCAGATCTGTCCTCACAGACCCTGCTTGGTGAATTTGAGGTGGAAAAGATACATAAAGTGTGTGGGGCATCCATAGGAAAAGGCTGCCTTTAGCTCTACATCCAAAGGAGTTGGTAAATTCAGCACCTCTGTGTACAGAGAGGAGGAGAGGGAGGAGGAAGGGAGCAGGAAGGGGGACTGTAGAGTTGATGGAGGGCGATGCTTTTATCATCCAGTGGAAGTCCTGATTCCTGCACGTTTCTGTGTCTTACTGGGGTGCCCTCTTCATTACAGCACTGTCTGGAGAGCCATCTGGTCATACTTATAAGCCCGGTGCAAAAGAGAAACCCAGGGTATATGACTTCCATTGTTAGGGAAAAGCTCCAAATGGATGCTACTCTTTGACAAAGTCACTCTACTTACATTCAAACGAGGCATTTAACATATATAAGCAGAGTGGTCATGGTTGGTGTAGCGCTTGTCTAGCATACATGATGACTTCCTTGGTTTGATTCCCAGCATGGGGGCTCATGGCTCTAATTCCAGCACTTGAGAGGTGGGAGCACATAGCTCAAACATTCCAAGTCATCCTCAGCTACACAGTAAGTTCCAGGCCAGGCTGGACACATAAGAATCTGCCTTCCAGAGAAATTAGTGATATATGGCAGAACAGAATACGAGCATCAATCAGTTGGCCACCTGGGCTATTGAAGTCACATCCCCCTTCTATCTCCCCACAGCCTGTCTTCCGTTAGGATTAGCGCGAGCCTGTCAACGTTGGAGGACACGGCAGGTGCTGCAGGAAGCTACTAGTGAGTGATGAAGAGAGATGAGCTACACATGCGCTTTTTTTTTGGTTAACAAGGATACCCAGGTGACATCACTTTTCCTTCCTGTTTTAGGTCACCGCTAGCCCCAAGATGGAGGGACCTTCTAGAAGCCTCAGGGAATGGTAGGAGGTACCCATGGCAGAATTCTTCTTAGTGTCTCAATGGTTGCCGCTGCTCTCAAATGCACTTCCTTTTCCTTCTAGCAATACCCCTCCCCCACCCCCACAAAACACTCTTTATCCACGCAAAAGGTGTTTAGCAAGCAGAAGCTAATTTTGCACAATGACTGACACTTGGTGGCAGGAATGAAGCATTCGGCATGGCATTTACTTTCCGGAAATTGCCAAGTGGTCTCCAAAGGTTTCAAAGGTAGAATTTCCATTATTGATTAAAAGAAAGAAAGAAAGAAAGAAAGAAAGAAAGAAAGAAAGAAAGAAAAAGGCTGAGACAAATACTGCATTGATGTTTGAATCTGGAATATCTCATCGTCTAAATTACCACTGGGCTAGCCTCGGAAGCATTCAGATACTACCACGGTTTACGTTTTCAAGTCACCCTTTGTAATACTTAAAGCCTACAAAATACACTTTCCTGGCTGGTGCAGGCCTATAGCATCAACTATAGAGAAGGCCATGACAGGAGGATGACTGAACTTAGGAGCTAGAGACCATATAAAATAAAATAAATAAAATAAAATAATAAAATAGAAGCAAAGCTAAAACTCCTAGGAAATATTTGTCCTTCCCCATTATGTGAGATGTTGGGCTGGTTCTCAAGCGTGCCAGAAGCTGAGGGTAGGGTGACGATGCACAAACTCCTATGTGAACGGCTGGGCCTGACCTTACATCCCAGCCTTGGAGGGCTGCCTTCAATTCCAAATATTTAGACCTGTGGTCGGACAAGTATTTTGACTTGGGGGGTGGGGCGGAGAAAAACGACGTCTGCCTTGGGGAATAAGCAGGTGGCTCATCTCCGGCTTCATTTGTGCTGTACAGTTTGCTTTTATGGAGAACAGATCCCAGGCAGCCCTCCAAACCTCAGAATATGGGTTATCTGCTTAAAATTAGGAGAATTACCAAGCTGGCCATGTCAGGTCTACCTCCCGTTTCCCATCGCTAGTTTCAGTGACCTATTTGGCAAGCCTTTTCTGTCTCCCTCTCCAGAGTGACCGATGAGCCACTGGTGACGGGTCCAGGCAAGGCTTCAATCATCTGACACCAACTGCTAGGTGTGACCTGGCTCTGAGCTGGGTGTCAGGGATGCGGGTATGCTCCACAGACGCTGAGCTATTCTGTTGCAGCAAAAATGCTTCCCTTTTCCAAAGCAGAAACGATAGTTAGTAAGTTCTGGTAATAGCTCCTCCCACACACATCAATTTATCCCTTGGCTGGAGATCAAAATGAATTAGCCACGGAGCCAAAGGGCACGGGTTCAAGGTCTGACTGTGAGAACAAAACTTTAATTAGGAGTTTTGATTACTTCTCATAAGATATGCAGGATTCCAAGCTTTATCAACTTTTGGGAGGATCTAATGGATTGAAAAATGATGTTTTGTTTTGTCTTTTTTTGTTGTTGTTGTTTTTTGTTTTGGCTAAACAGGAAACAGAGTGAGACTGATTTTTAAAAAAAAATAACCTGGGGTCTGCTGTGAATTAGAATGATGCCACCGGCGCATTTCCCACGGGCGGCTAAACAGTTTCAGATAAAAATTACTCTCAGTGCCTTTTCCCCTCTTGTCCCAAACAGGAGCATGTGTTTCCTGCTGATTAACAACAACAACAAAAAAGCCACTGTATTGCCCAGTATCCCTGAGCCAGCCAACCCCTGTTTTCTGTATGCTTCAAACCAATGTGGGGTTGGTCTAAGAAGGAAGCTGCTTAGAGGCTTAGGCTACCAACTCTCCCCAGTCTGGGGGTGGCATAGGGGCTGTGGTGAGCTGCAGTAGCCATGGAAGAATCCCCAGGTTCCACCACACAAGGTGTTACAAGTATCTCCTCCTGTTCTCTCTCTCTCTCTCTCTCTTTACACATACACACACACACACACACACACACCTTTTGCCTTTCATAGTGAAAATGGTATGAAGAGTACACCAAAGAAGTTTTGCATAAAATACAGTTTCAAATGGTTTGAAGACTAGGAGGAGTTCGTGACACTAGCAGGCTCAGTGAGTTCCAGTGCGAAGAGACAAATGTCTCATTCATGAGCATAAGACACCCAGAAAGATAAGGGAACACAGGACAGCTTCTTCTCGCCCCTTGTAGGTGGAAGCCGAGCAGCTTTCCATCTCCTCTTGGTCCTCCCTGACAGTATTTAGAAACATCTTTTTCTTTTTTTTTGTTTTTTGTTTTTTGGAGACAGGGTTTCTCTGTGTAGCCTTGGCTGTCCTGGATGCACTTGTAGACCAGGCTGGCTTCGAACTCACGGAGATCCCCCTGCCTCTGTCTCCCGAGTGCTGGGATCAAAGGCAACATCCATTTCTTTAATGTCCACATCTACCCTCCATGAAGCCCCCGAGGGCAGGGATGTCTTGAATTCATCATACCCAACAAACCAAACCCACCACTTCTTTCCACACCCATAGAAACGGTTCCATGAGAATTTATCGAATGATTAATGCTGAGTACTTAAGATGATCTTAGGGAGATGAACCATTAGAAAGGCTGGGCCAATTTTTGCTTGTTTTATGGCTTTGGCTCAATGGTTGGCTATAGGAAGCCCATAATTACTACTATTAATAACAACAACAAAAAAAATGGCCGTGGTAGAATCTTTGCATCATTCTTTTGATGCAGCTTTGGCCCAGTGACAAGAATATCACCGAGGCCTGGGAACCAAACGTCAAGCTGCTTGGCAGAAGTCACAGCGGGGAGCCACTGCATCACTCTGCTGTGATGTCAAGGAAAAGCCTGCGCCTTGCGTTCCCGGTATAAGGCAGGTGTCTCTGCTTCCAGTTCAGATGGTAACATAAGCCTTGTATCCTGTCTCCTGACCCTTGCTCTAGAGGCTCCAGGCCAGTCCTACCAGAGGCAGGCAGGCCCATACGGAAGTATAAGCAGTCCCAGAAGGTCTCAGAAGTGCAGGTTAGCCTCGTGTCTATCATGCAAAGCTTGGAGGAAAAGACTCCACCACTCAGCAAAACCTCCCCCACCCCTTTTTTTTTCCCAAGCAAAGAATAAGAATTGAAAAAGAAACTGAGCCGCAGGCGTGGTGATGTGTGCCTTCAATTCCAGTACTCAGGAGGCAGAAACAGGCAGATCTCTGTGGGTTCCAGGCTAGCCTAGTCTACATTGCAAGTTCCAGGATCTGAAGGCCATTGATGAAATCTTGCATGTCAATCCTTGGCCTCCAAACCCAAAGCTGTTTTTGTCAAATGGTGGTAGTGGGTGGCAGGAGTGGAGCTCAGGGACAAGGCCTCCCAGCATAGTGGGTTCTAGGGTACCTCTTTGAAGTTTTACTGTGTTCCGCAGGTATGTTGTTACCCTTATAGTCAGAAAAGTCCTGCTCGGTGTCAGGGAAACCTCTAGAATCTGACAGACAATGAGGTGGTTGTAGGACAGAAATGGGAGATGAGAAGAAAGATTATGAAAACAATCATTTGTCACTTGGCTCGCAGCCCCAGGTAAGTGCTCAGCCAACACCCAGGGAAACTGGGCCACAGTTAACTAGGTTTGGGGCCAGAGGCAGTAGGAGAATGTATGAGCTTGTGGAACAATTTTGTGCTGAGGAGGAGGAGCTCAGGAGTGATAGAGAAGCTTCCTTCTTAGGGCATCTCTTTCTGAAGACGCTCTACGGCCTGGTCTACTTCCGGTGTAACACTATCAGACCAAGTGAGGGAAAGACCCAGCATCCTTCGGGCTGTGTGCCTTCCCCTCGCCCAAAACACAAGCTGCAAAGGGACAGAACAGGAAAGGAAAACAAAACCCGATCTAATCAGGAAGGTCCCCGGACTTTGGACTCAGAGCGAGGGTGAAATCTCAACAGTGAAAAAGAAGAAAACAGCACAGTTTATCATGTTTGGGTTCAGAATCAACAAAGGCCCAATTAGCACCCATTTTGGAGGTTAGTCATTTTGGGACTTGCAGATAGCTTTTTAAACAAGACAGGTTGGAGTCTGCAGTGCTGGGGTAGCCCAAGTGTTGATAAAAAGGAATTGTCAGAACAAATAGAGATTTCTACACTAAATGCTGCAAACGTGGTGAGCTCTGCGCTTGGGCTGTCAGCTTAGCTGCTGTCACTGCTGGAGGGGCCTTTAAGCTCTGAGGCCAGTTGCTCTCTGAGAATTATTTTGCTACCTGCTCTTCTTCTTGCTAATCTTCCTGGGGACTCGCATCTTCCGGGATTTGTAGTTTGGGGTTGAGTCCAAGATTTTTTTTTCCCCCAGCTTGGGAATCAAAGTTTTATTCTTCTTGGTTTCAAAGTGTTTTGACATCACTGGTGTGATTATGAAGGTCACTTGCCAGGAGAGAAATTCTACCTTTACTCACCCTTTGCTGTATTTGCTAAGTTCGTTCCTTAGGGAACGAGTGAGCGCTGAACCAGGAAGGTGGAAACTGGTTGCGGAGGGGAGATTTGTTGTAATCCTTGCGTCTGCTGCTTGTGTTTGTGTGTGTGTGTGTGTACGTGCCTGCGTGGCCCTGATACTTCAAGGTAGTCCCCGGCCAGAATCCCAACTCGGTGTCTCCCCAGGTTGCACCTCCCCTGTCACTCCCAGGGAGATGAGGAGAGTTTCTTTTTCAATCCGTCATAATGATGAAATTAATTGTATGTCCACGCTCCCATTACTTACTATGGAGCCTTATGGCCAAATGGGATTGATGTGGCCTTTTTTTATAGTTGAGGAAACTGAGGCCAGGAGAAGAAAATAATTCCCTGTCACCGTCCCCACCCCCACTCCCCACCGTCCCCAGAACTAGACCACAACGATTTGCATTGTGAGACTCATAGTCCACAAGTGTTTCCCACTTAGAACTGTCATTGTTCCCAGAACATTGCCAGAACCTGTGGCTCTAAGTCTGGTGGTCAGATGCCCCCAGAGCTGCATGGCTCACTTTATCTTTGATTTTCTCTTTCTCCATCAGCATGTCAGACATTTGTAGCCTATCACCTGTGTCAGAATGATCAGAAATGCCACCACCCTCTCGGAAACGTCAGAAGCAGAGGCAGAAACTTCAGATGCTACTCAGGATCTGATTTTTTTAAAAACAATTTTCCCCAGGAAAAACAATTTATGTATCCTGAGAATCACTCCAGCTGGCCCAACCTCAGCTTTGGGTCTCTCATTGATTTTAAAATACTGACATGTTTTGTAAGCCAGGGGGGCCGTATAATCAATTGTTAATATGGAAAATGTGTTGTAAATGAATGGCATATCTTATAACAACTGGCATTTAGGGCATTTGAAGTCTCGCTTCCAAATCCTATACTTACTAAACAAGCCACAAATTCAGTGTTATGACCATTTGTTTATTTCTGGGTTTAAAATTCTTCTAGTAACTAAGAAGAGATATTGGCGATTTTGTTTTCTCCAGCCATGTGAATAGTAACAAAGTTACCATTTCTGCCTAAAAATCACTTGTTTTATGTTGTGAATGCTAGCTTATCTGGGTAGAGAAGCCCTGGTTGACAGCTGTTTTACTTTAACCGGGTAAAAAGAGTTCTCTGCTGTCTTCTAACTCACTGCAGGTGGGGGTTACCTGTCTCTTCCTTGGATGTCAACTCTCTTTGGCAACTTTTAAAATGCCCTCTTTGCAGCAAATTTGTTGTTGTATGTTCACTATTATGTGTTTTCCTCGGTACTCAAGATAACTTTGAGAATCCATATAATTTAATTATATTTTCGTTTTGTTTTTGAGGCAGGCTCTCACTGTGTAGCTCTGGCTGTCCTGGAACTCACAGAGATTCGCCTGCCTTTGCTGAGATTAACAGCATGCGCCTCCACTCCCAGTCCCGTGAAGACTTAAATGTCTTTGAATATTCATATGTGGTTATCCTATTCTTCAACTCCTTATGAGGCATATATCAATAGCTCCTCCAACTCTCTAACTGCCAGTTATATTTTCATTTTATTTTAGTGAGACAGGGTCTCACTATGTATCTTGGGCTGTCCTGGAACTTGCTCCGTAGATCAGGCTGGCCTGGAACGCACAGAGATGAATTGCATATTTGTTTGATTGTTTTCTTCAATTTTTAATGCCACATTCTAAGTAAATTCTTTAATATCATGTTTCAATTACTGAAACTGTTATATTCAAGGCAATGAATTTTACCTAATAAGTTTTTTGTTTTTTTAGAAATTTGAACAGTTTTTTTTATTTTCTTTCTTTTTCTTTCTTTGCTCTTGTTAGGTCGTGCTGCAGGGCGTGGCTGGTGTGCCCCGCCCTCTACCTAGGGGCATGGCTTCCCCTCTCCCACAGACTCACTGTATAAACCAGACACTTTGGTTTCACTGCCCCTTTTTGTCCTCCTTGCCACCCTTGCCTCTTGCCCTTTTCCCACACCCCTGCCCTCTCTCCTTCCCTCCCCGCAGCCCCCTTGTGTGCTCCCCCTTCCCCTCTCCCTCCTGAGCTACTTCAGATGAACTTTTATTTATGCATTATAGCTTCGTCACCATTAGCTCATTCTGATTACTTAATCAACCTCCCCCCCCACCCCCCGCCCCAGCTCTCTCACAGGTTCTCACTATGTAGCTGAGGCTGGCCTCAAATGTAATGATCCTCTTGCCTCAGCCTCCTAAGATTTACAGAAGCCCTGTACTTTCCATCATTAAGATTTCCAGTTGTTTTCTTTTTATATCTACTCATTCTTGTTTCATTTTTCACTTGTTTTATTTCACAATTTAAATTATGATCTCTTCGCCAAAAGTTTTTCTTTCTGTTTTTTTGAGTATCCTAACTATATCTTTTAAAAATTCACTTTCAAGATCTGCTATTACTTTCATTTATCCCAAACCTTGATTTCTTTAGTTCCAATTCTTGGTTTTAGAACTTTGATTGCACAACATATATTTGAAGAGGCATCTGTCACACACTCTTTCTCTCTTCTCGTGTGCATTTTCCTCCTTGCATATTTTGTTCTGTCTAGCAGATTTTGTTTTGTTTGGTTTGGTTTTTCGAGACAGGGTTTCTCTGTGTAGCCTTGACTATCCTGGACTCGCTTTGTAGACCAGGCTGGCCTTGAACTCACAGTGATCCGCCTGCCTCGGCTCCCAAGCGCTGGGATTAAAGTTGTGTGCCACCCCTACCACCACCCAGCCTGTCTAGCAGTTTTTAAATTGCTCCCATTTAGGCCTTGGGCTCCAGTCCACAGCTCGGCTTTATGTTGATGGGTTTATGTATATGTTTATGATGCCTATCTTGTGATGATATGGAAATATTGCACACTTCGTCACCGAGTCAGTTGCCTGGTTAGCCCAATCCCTTGTCATATCTGCTGTCCCTAATGTTATAGGTTCATTTTCATATAAGCCCCGGTCTCACTGGCAGCTGCAGCTCTTTGAAGGCAAGACTTCCTTACCATATTCAGAACCAGGCAACAAGCCTAGATTCAGCCTCCCCTGAGGTCATCGTCTTTATTCTCCCTCTCTAGCTGCCTCCAGCACCTACTAAACACCACAGCCTTAGTAAGCAGATGTGTTTGCTCTCTGTTCATATCCTGATGCATAGAGATTTGCTTCTTCTTTACATATGTCAATGCATATGGCTCATTTTTTAAAAAACTATGCTCTAAATTTACTCTTAAAATATTTTCTGTGATCCCTGTGTTCATATAGCAGAGGAGGGCTTCAACATGTGAGCGCACATGCCACCATGATGCCCAGACTCTAGCTTTGGGGACCAAAACAGCATCTAGGATGCTGTCTCTGAGACATCGCCTATTGCTGCTCCTGCTGGGCTGACTCTCTCCTGAGTTTCTGATGTTACGTGCTGTTCTTCTAAAATGGCTCCACGCCTGGCAGAGCCCAGTCACTATCGATTAGTCCTCTCCTAAATGACTTTATTAAGACCATCAATGATTCGCTTAGTGAGCTTTTGTAATAAATTCGTAGTATCCTCTGAAGAAGTGGATCTGGAAAGAAGCCAGGCCAACCCAGCTAGAAGGAAACTTGCTCAAAGGAAGTGGCTGGTTCTCAAAGGCCGACTTCAGGTTGAATGTGACTCTTTCAGCTCCCTGTTATGAGGAAAGGCAGTGGGTAGTCCTTCCTGCCATTAATACAGTGGGGGGCTGGCAGGCACAAGGTGGCTGTGGAGACAGATTATGTTCCTAGCTGGCTGCAGATTGCATTGACGTTCTTTGCAGACAGTGAGAGAAGTTGTAGAAACTTCCTATAGGTTGACACTCTTGGTGAAGCCTTCAAAGGGTTTTATTTGTCTCAGTTCTGGGAGAGTGGCCATGACAGGCAGGGTGCTGAGTTAAATCAGTGAGGAAGGTGGACATGAGAGTGGGGATTTGGTTCTGCAGTACAATTTGCAAATAAAATACAGTACAGATCCAAAGATGGATCTGGCAGTATATATTGGACATTTGCAGAGAAGCTTCTATTTCCATGTTGAAAATGGGTTTATATAGTTTCCCAAGTCATTTTTAGTCAGCGACTATTTTAAAGTAATGTCTCTGATGATCCTTTACAATTTCTCCCAGGTTTACACTTCGTAGGTAGGCTTGTTCCTTTATTGGTTCACAAGCCACCACTTCGCCTGCAATTGTGGAAGAGAAAAAAATAAATTCAGTTTTATAAGAGAAGTGATGAAGACATGCAGATGAAGGGTCTAAACACTACCCATGAAAGTCAAAGAAGATTCACCAGAGGAGATGATGTCTCATGGAAAAATCAGGGTGCAGCAGGGAGAATGGGGTGGTAGTGCTGGGTGAGTGTGTATGTGTGTGTGTGTGTCTGTGTGTCTGTGTATGTGTACTTCAGGTATGAAGAAAAATGGCGGCCAAGACCCTTAGTTCTCATATGACCCTTTCTGTAGTCTTTCCTTATTGTATACCAATTACTTTTGGGGGAACACCTCTCTTTGTGCCTGCCAGCCCCCCACTGTATTAATGGCAGGAAGGACTACCCATTGCCTTTCCTCGTAGCAGGGAGCTGAAAGAGTCACGTTCAACCTGAAGTCGGTTATAACCATGCCGCAAGCTGCAGATCACCATTGAGGTATTTTCCCTGGAGCTTTGCTCTGGCCCCAGGGCTGGACAGCAGATATGGAGAAAGGCCACTGCCACTGGGGACATACCTGCGGAATTGATATCTCTTTCCTTTCAGACACTCTCCTAACACCCATGGTTCCTGTCTCTCTGCCTTAAATACTACATCCTTCCAGTCATGTCTGTTTTGCTTCAACTGACTAAACCATTGCATTTAGGGGGATGGCAAGACGCTTAGCATGGGGGGCAGTTACAGTGATGCATGGTGGGGGGAGGTGGTAGCCCACAGGCTTAGAGAGAAGTATAGATTAGACAGTATCTCATTTGGGCTTAAAGAGATAGCTCAGTGGTTAAGAGCACTGTCTACTCTTCCAGAGGTCCTGAGTTCAATTCCTGGCAACCACATGGTGGCTCAGAACCATCTATAATGTGATCTGATGCCCTCTTCTGACATGTAGATAAAGCACTCATATACATAAAATAAATACATATTAAAAAAAGAGAAAATGTCTCCTTTGATGCTTCAGTTGCTTCCCTCATGGCGGTAACACATGCAGTTCTAAGGTTGGACCAGAATCTCATTTCTTGCAGCAACAGTGAGAGTGCTCCTGTTGGCTATCCATGGTGTCCACTTGCCTGGTCCAGCTTGGGGACTCTGGAGGGGCAGAGCTGGGAGCTTCATGGAGAGACAAGCAGACACGGTAAGGGTGAGCCAGTGGGGAGCTCCAAGAAGCTCAGGTCTAAGAAGCCAGGCATTTTGCTGGCACACACACTGCTTCCTCTGATCTTCATCCTTATCCCACACCCCTGCCCCTGCACACCTCAGAGTCACCATGTCTTATTCTCTTCTCCATGAGCACGTCTGTTGCTACACCAAGACGTCCCCCAGTGACTCCTGGGAAGGTTCTCATGATGCTGCTGAGTGGTTTCGAATTGGAATTGGACTTGGGCCCACACAAAAAAGGGTGTGGCTTTCTTGGTGACAGAAATAGGGCTGGGAAATAGACCTTCAGAGAGGCTTCTTGTTGGAGCTTGACTAATACATGAGTTGGAGCCAAGTTGGTTCTGAGGTGCCAGTCTGAGTGTCCGGGCTTTCCCACCTTGACGCAGCGCACAGCCTGAGAAATCCTTATGCTTTGGCAAACTGGCTTTCTGACAAAACTCAAGTTTGCAGAATAAGGCATTCTGGAAGCAGAATTTTATCATTTTATCACTCCAATATAGTGGTGGTGGGTATAGGGTTGTGTGTTTGGATGCTTTCCTCTTCTCTTCTCATGTTTTCTGAGAATCAGAAGGCAGCATTGTCCCTTGTATTAGTCAGTATTCCCTAGAGGAACAGAACTTATAGGGTCTCTCTCTCTCACGACACACACACACACACACACACACACACACACACACACACACACACACGGGGTTTATTAGAATATGTTACAGGCTGTGGTCCAGACAATGGTTGCCTATGAACAGAAGGTCTAAGAGTCTAGTAGTTCTCCAGTCCAAAAGGCTGGATGTACCAGCTGGTCTTTGGTGTACACTAGAATTCTAAAGAAGTTGGTGCTACCACAGTGGTTCTCAACCTGTGGGTCGTGACCCCCCTCACCAACCCCTCTAGTTCCAAAAATATATTTACTTACATTACGATTCATAGCAGTAACAAAATTACAGTTATGAAGTAATAGCAAAAGGAATTTTATGCTTCGGGATCACCACAACATGAGGAACTCTGTTTAAAGAATCTCAGCATTAGGTTGAGAACCACTGCTCCAAAGCTAGTGAAGGAAAGGACTTGCTAGCAAGGGCGAGAGCTAGCAGCCAAGGAGAGAGCCCTCTTCAGTTCCAAGTCCTTTATACAGGCTGCCAGCAGAAGGTGTGGTCTGGATTAAAGGTGGATCTTTCCATCACAAAGATCTAGATTAGAAGTGACCCTTGCCGCTTCAAATGATTTAATTAAGAAAAAAAAAATTCAGTCATTTGGGTTTTAGTTTAATTCCAGATGTAGTCAAATTGGCACCAAAGAATAGCCATCACGTGCCTGAAAACAAAATATCGCGATGTCGTTGTCTTGGAATGCTACCATGAGATGCTTGCTCCAAGGGGCTGGGGTTTTTTGTTTGTTTGTTTTAGTTTTTTCTAAAGTGTGATTTGGCTTATGTGTTGCCTTGAGTTTAATGGTGTCTGCTCTGGCCAACTCAAGTATTGGGAACTTTGACCTTCCTGTGACAATACTGGGGGTCGGGCCTAAGAGGAGATGACTCTGTCTGGAGAGTGGGGTATAATGGGTCATTGCTGCTACCACTTGGTGGCTTCTTTCTTGTTTCTGATCTCTTGTTCCTACCCTCTCGCTTCTCATGTACGATCTTATCACGTGACCCTCCGCACCTGTGAGGTGCACACCTTCACCTTGAACTTTCCAGACTCTGGAATGTTGAGAAGTAAATGTCTTTTCTTTATAAATTTTCCAGCCTCGGGGATTTTGTTGTAGCAGCACAAAATGCATGAAGCCAGAGATCTAAGAGATGGAACGGGACGGGACAGATGGCAGAGTAGTGTTTAAAGTGGAGCAGTGCGGTCTACCAGGGGCCTGTGCTTTCTTCAAATAAATTCCTCTCTGGGCTTTCAGCCGCATAAGAACATGCTAAACACATTGGAAAATATCTGCCTGTCAGTTGTGTCTTTGCCTAGATTAAGAACTTCTTGTAAGCCGGACATGATGGCTCACTCAAAAAACTAAAAAAGAAAAAAGAAGAAAAGAAAAAAAAAAAGCATTTGTTGTAGGCACGACTTCAATTTTATTCTTTTCTACCATTGTCGGATTGAGTGTAGAGCCTGATATCCAATGAAAATGAATTGTTGATGAGTTACGTGTGAGTGGTTTCCCCAAATGCTTTGCTTTGCTTTGTCTGGGGACAGGGTCGCATGTAGTCCAGTTTTGCCTTGAACTCCCTCTGCAGAGGAGGATTACCCTGACCTTTTTTGATCCTCCTGCCTCTGCCTCTTGAGTGCTGGCATTACAGGTGTGTACCACCACACCTGGCTTACATGGTGCTAGGAACAAAGCCAGAGCTTCCTACATGCTGGGTAAGAGTCCTCCGAACTGAGCTGTGCCCCTGCCTGTGCTTTTGTTCCTTTTCCCTTCCCATTTCAGGAAGGCCGTCGCTCATCCACGGGTAGGGAAGGGAGCCGACCATAGCGGAGCTCTGATATGCCTGTGTTTCCCCTTTGCCTTTGGCCCAGTGCCCAGGAACCTCTGTGCAATGAGTTAGCCTTAAGGCCCTGATAACTGCTAAGCATGCTTCCTATTAGCATGAGCCCTACTGTTAACATAGAGTTCTGGCTTTTTCCCTTTCTTTTCTTTTCCTTTTCTGGTTTTTCTATCATTTCTGTCCATCTGTTCTATGTTTCTTTCCCTAACCATCTAGTTAGCAAGGGCCTGAGCAACTCCCAGGCTTGGTTATTAGTAAACTCGCGTACAAGAGTGATTAGGAGAGACCTGACGGTGGGCATTTATATGAACAAGCAGGCAGATGGCATGATCTGTAAGTAAATTTGGCTTTCGAAGAAAGCGACGGCTCTCTGAGCGCTAGAACTGAGGCAGGGACCCGTCACACACACACCTGCATTTGCTGTCCTTATCTTAGAAGCAGGAGCAAGCACACGCCTTTGATGTTCCTTTTTATGTGCTTTATTTTCCTCTCTAGTTTGTCCCGCGAATCTTTAGAGGAGGCCAGTCTGCTGAGGCTGAGCCAAGAGGAAGCCAGAAAAAGATTTTGTGTGTGTCTGTCTTTGCAACCAGAACTGGTGCATCCTAGAGCAGGGATTTCTAACTTCGGCAGTTTCTGAACTGCGGGACTCTGGGACACCAACGGACACACATTTCTTAGAAGAGTGGACACATGAACAAGTAAGTGTGTGTTCAACCTTAGGGAGTGAGCTGGCTCTGGAGGTCCTGTGTTATGAGGACTTTGTTTGGCAGGAAGGGAAAGCTACAAACGAGGGGCCCTTGTGAGTTGGGTCCTTCATCCCTTCCAACCTCAACCAATCCCTTGGTGAGTTCTGCTTCTCCTTGGGTTATTCTCTTCCATACGGTAGTATGATGGTGGAGGGCCCACGTATATTCAGTATTTGTCAGCACGCGATCTCACCTGATCCTGTCACAGCCTAGAGCCGGAGCCTTGTGAGGGTTCAGAGATTTTTCCTAGCGTTCACAGTGGCGAATCCAAATCCTGCCTGTGCTAGTATCTCCATAGTCCTTATGCTCTGTTGTATTTAGGGGTGAAATTCCATTAAGCACCCAGTTATGTGGAATATGAGATTGTCCTTCCTGCCTTTTTTTTTTTTTTCTGTCTGGGTGCAGCCATGCACATTTGCATCTATTACCATGGCTGTCATATTCCTAGGAAGACCAGCTCCTGTCTGAACTTTTCCACATTCTGGAAAAACCCATCCTAAAAGTATGCACAAAGCGTATCAGGTGCAAGGTTTGGTCTTTTTTTGCTTTCATAGCTGTTACCTGGGCACCTACTGGATACCAGGAGCTGCTCTATGGCCTCGGCAGATCTGTCTGTGCACTGTTCGCAGCTTAGTGTGCAAACAGCCAGTCTGCCAATGATGAGACCAAGGCAAGATGGGGTGTAGTTCACAGCTAGGCTCCCATAAGGCAATGGTTCAGGAAGCTTGGCACTTGCACCCTAAATAATACAAATTGGATGATCAGAACTTGAAGGAGAAGGTTTCTCTCTTCACTGGCACACATTTCTCATTAAGGAATAGAGAAATGTGGACTGAGGCCCGGCCTGGCTTTCCAGGCACTGTCATTGGTTCCAGCTTATTAGCGGGGAAAGTCCTATACCACCACACCATGGAAGGCAAGTATGCCTGGTTCTCCAGGGTGGTGCACAGCTGCCATACGATGAGGGCTGGTAACAACCATGGGCCGTGCTATGCTGCTGATCGTCACAGCGTATAAATAAGATGTTTAAAATTCTAGGTGGGAGAGTGATACTAAGAGCAAACTAATGTGTAGACGTCACCATTCAGATTTGTTTTTAGGAGTCCCCCTCCGTACCTGCCCTGTCCCTTTTCCTAAGCACTCAAGTACAGCATTCTCCAACCGCGTAGAACATGGCTTGCAGAGGACAGACAAGTCTGTCCAGGTGGCTCTTTTAAAACAACCAATTAAGACTTTAGGTCTTGCCAAATACAAACACGAGGAGAGGGCGGTCTCTGTGAGCTAAGCCCTTGTGAAGAAGTAACTTCCTGAGGCGTTTTATCTTGACAAGTGACTACACAGTTCCCAGGGAGAGCAACGTATTGGAAACGGCACATTTCCTTTTGATTGTCAGTGGTCCACGTCCACAAACATTATGTTCCTAACAGAACACAGAAGCACAAAAGGCAGGAATGTCACCAGACATGTGGATGTTGCCTCCTGTCTTCCAGGTTGGCATTTGTTTTGCCAGGGGTGGGAAACAAGACGGCGCCAATTCCACTGTTAGCTTTTCTTGAGTTCTGGGTTCAGCAGCCTGTGCAGCTTATGCAGTGAAAATGAAGGCTAGTGCTGCCTTTGGATGTGGCCAGGTCCTTCCTACATAGAAAAACACCAGGGCAGTGCTTTTCAAATGTTCAGGATGCAGCTGTTTTTTTGGAAATGCAACTGTGTGTGTGTGTGTGTGTGTGTGTGTGTGTGTGTGTTAGAGGAAAGCTTATAATTAATGATCCCTCGTGTCTTTTCACGAAGGGAGTCAACTCAACTCAACAAAACCCACAACCAGTTGTGAGGCAGTCACTGGGCAAGGTGAGAGTGGGTTGTGAATATGACGTTAATTGTTCTACTCTGTAGATTAAACACAGATTAGAAGGTCTCTCATGCTGAAGATGACCAGAGGCTCTCTGAAACGAGCTATGTAAGTAACTACAGGTGTGTTAAGCAGCCTGCCAAATTATCATTTATAATCAGGTGCAGCTGATCACATGGCTTGGCCAGGCTGCATGCAGTTGTCAGTGTCGCGGTGTCTTTATCCATCAGATGGAGGCAACTATCAGCGTCTCCCTCATCGAGTTGCAAGGATTGAGAGGAAGTGGGGTCTGTGAAGGATGCAGCATGCAGGAAACGCTGTTAGCTCATCTCCCTCCTTGCTGTCCTCCTTCCCTTCCTCACAACAGGCAGTTCTCGCCATCAGACCACAGAGGACAAAAATCTGCCGAACCCAAATAGGCTAAGCATTTTCTACAGGGGGGAATTCCGCTGAGAACGGAGGAACCTAAGGAAGACAAGGGAAGGGGGGGGGGGGGGCGTTTCTCTTTAGAAAGGAAGTAGAAGCAGCGGTCCTCAATGTAAGGGCCCAGCCGGCCCCGCCTCTCTTCAGCTCCTTGCAGTGTCACTGAGCCTGAAGATTGGGCGCCATTTTCCTTCTTTCTGCCATGGAGACCAAGCTAGCACAGGGAGACTGGAGGAAGTGGCCTTGAGTGGAGGTGCACGGTTTGGCTCTGGACATTATTCTCACTAACTCTGGGCATTGCTGGATAAACCACCTCCCCTCCCCAGAACTCATTACCATCCACTCCGAGACTGAGACAACTGCTGCATAGCGAGATATCTCCTGACCAGTTCTGAGTCTGTGCTTCCAGGGGTTGGCCCATCTCGGCAGCAGAAGCCGCGCCTGGCCCAGCACTGGGCTGCCATTTACCCTCAACCGTCTGGAGAGACCAGGGCCTTGCTCGTCTCTGCTTTCCATACCTCATACCTCGTCGTCTCAGGCTCTTCCCCTTACAGACAAACTTGAAGAAAGTAACGAGTGCCTGCATAAATAGGTGGTGGTTGCCTGTAGTCACAGAGGGGGCAAGGCCTGGGTGACTGTGAGGTGTTCTCTTGCAATGGAGCCTCCCTTTGGTCTGGGGCAGCAGCCAGACTTGTGGGGGACGTTGCTGAAAGAAGTGCGTCAGTAACTCCATGTTCGCAATGGGGCTAATGAGTTTACTGTAATTGGGAACCGGACTAGAACAGAGAGACACATTCCTGAGCCCCAAAGTCTTGAGCCTTTCTGATTTGCTAGGACATCTACAAAAAAGGAAAGAGCTCCGAGAGCCTCCTATGGGGGCAGGGAAGCTTCTTATAAATTGACAACCTGGGTGTGTCACCCTGTCCCCTGTAGAGTAAAGCACTTTGCTGCTCGTAGCCCTTCGAGGATCCTAAGCAGGCACTGGCTATGCTAAGGGGGCAGGGGCAATGTAGAGGAGAAAGAGGTAATGTTTGATCTGGAAGATCTGGAAGGAACAGTGGATTCTGGGGAGAGAGGATGTGAGACCATGGCAGGAGTTGACTCAGGCAAAAGAAGATCTCTTCAGGCTTCTGTCGTCACTGGGGCGATAACTGCCTGTACTTTCGAGTGTATTCTTGGGGATTCCTACAGCCATGTGACCTGGATTGAGCCTGCCCAGGATGACCTCTTGCTCACCTTCCTACCCTGGTTCCTGGTCCTAACCACCTGCTCCCAACTGGCGGGTTTCCTAAAAGTCAGTTTGGTTACGTTTGTTCTTACAGACATGAAGCTGGAAGTCCACAGACAGGAAGAGATCAGGGTCACACAACAAGGCAGGACTGACACTCACAGTGACCTCTGGTTCGATGTTCCGGAGAAGGATGGCTTGGACACACCCCCTTCTTCCCCTGTGCTCAGCACTGTTCTCTGCTTATTTGGCTCAGCGATTTCCTTTCATTTTTCTGTGTGAGGGAAGAACTAGGGCTCCACTTTGCAGAAGAAAGCTTGGAGAGGTTAACTAATGCCCTGATAAGCTGCAGCTGTCACCAGCCTCCAAGCTCCGTCTTTTGGACCTGCGTGAGCTTGTGGTATTTCCTTTGCACCTTGAAATACAAACAACCAGCGCTTCCATCTCTTATGTAGATGGTGAATGTAACCGCTGTGAAGCCTTGCCTTCACTGTGCTCCCATCAAAATGTGACTGGTCCCTCCTCTGCTTTTTTCCCACAGGTAGACGGACATGAGCGTTGACCAAATTCTCTGGCTTACATTGTAACTAAAGTAAAAACCCGGTACATATCCCTCCCAGGGATTTCATTCAGTCCATGTCTGCCCTCAGGAAACAGTTGTCAGTGTTTCTGGCTGTATAATAGGCCCATGTGGTAATTGATGGCCAGAGACTAAGGATGCTGAGTATCACTTAATATCATTGTCCATCTTATGTCCTACTCGGAACCCTAGTCGCATTATCTATGTGGAACACGGTGCTCACATAAAATGAACCTGCCTTCACAGACTTTTATAATGTTTACAGTAAAAAATTTGGCCACAAAAAGACTCTCAAGAATGGCTTTTGTACGGAGAGCGCTGCTACATTACTGTGTTGCAGGGCATGATAGGGAAGTGCACATAGAAGTCTGACCCCTTGTAAATGTATCCTGCACAATGTGACTCCTTTCTCTAAGCCTTGTTTTCCTTATTTGCAAAATAACTAGTTACTGCCTTATAGGAATGTTGCATTATTTTTAATGAATCCAGGTAGGTAGAGTACTCACAGCAGTGTCTCACACACCGAATCCCACGTTAAGATTAATTCTTCCTACAATAGGATGCATTATTTAGAATTAGCAAAACCACAGTAGAGGGCCCACTGTAGGGTCTAGGGAGATGGCTCAGTGGGGAAAATGTTCACCTTGCAAGCATGAGGACCTGAGTGTGATTCCCGGGAACCTGTGTAATAAACTACCAGTGTTGTTGGCACGCAGTTGTCATCCTGGTGCAGGAGAAGCAGAGAAAGACAGATCCCGGGGCCTCATTGGTCAGCCAAACCTCGTGGGTGAGCTTCAGGCCAATCAGAGAGCCTGTCTCAAAATGTCCGTCTTCCAAGAGGGAGGATAAAACAAAAGCAGCCATTTTTCTAGGTATGAGTCGCGTCTCTGTGGTAGGCTTTTTTTTTTTTTAATCTGCTTGGATCCTGACTATGGAACCTGGAATGACACTAGCATTTCTGGAGACCTACTTGTGTTTACCTTTTATTCTGTGGCCAGGAAGCTCTGGAGTGATTTTAGATCTCCTTCAATCTTCAGTAAATTATTATTATTGTTGTTGTTGTTATTGTTGTTGTTATTTAGTGCTGGGGTTAAACACAGAACCTCACACACACTAGGCGAGTGCTCTACCACTGAATTTCACCTCCAGGGCAGCTCCTTCACTCTTTGAGAGCGCTAGGGTGGTCCTTATAAATCCCTCAGCTGGACAGCCGCATTTAGCAATGGGTGGCTGTGCTTCAAAGAGCCGGGTCATTTTAAAGGAATGTGAGAAGTTCATCTTTGGGGACAGAGATTAAACAGTGGGAAAGTAGATAAGGGAGGTGCCACCGCACAAGGAAAGGCTATCTGCAAGTTAACATTTCACTAGCTCCAGCCGAGAAGTTAATGACAGGGCTGCACCGCACAGCTTTACTTACAAGAGTCAGTGGCAAGTGGCAGAAATGAATTTATCATCACTGCACTAGCAGACCCTCCCTACACACTAGGATGTCTTTTTCCTCTTAGGCAATTGCTTGCCTCTCTTGGTTGCCACTACATCTGAGAGCCAATGTAACACACACAGTGTAAAAATAGGTCCACACTGAATGCCACTGTAATAGGTTCTTTTTGTTGTTGTTGTTGTTGGTTTTTTTTTGTTTGTTTGTTCCTATCACTGAATCGACTGAAGACCTCTTGTGTACACAATGCTTAAGGGAGCTTCAAAGAACAGGAAGGGACTCCTGCCCAGAGGTTTGAAGTTTCTCAAAGAGCAGTTCTTAGAATCACAAGTTGATAAGCAAAGATTTTTTTTTTAGGGTCTCACAATAGAAGACCACAAAGTCTGCATTGAAGGCATTTGTGCTGTCCACTGAGAGCTGAGGTTTATCTGCAGGCACCAAGCCTGGCTATGAAGCCTCATATATATATATGTATATATATAGCCAGGGGAGATGCTTCAGGGAATAAGGTCTGTGCAGCCCAAGATCCCCACCATGAGACCTCTGGCAAAGTGGAAGGGCTGGGATGGGCTGGACGGGCAGTGGGGGGCCTCTGTGTCAACCAGAGGAATGAGAGAATGTGATCCCAATGTTTATGAAGTGCCTCGTTGAGTTACTGATGTGCCCATCGTTAGGGCTTACTCCTAACACTTCCTAGTATGTGGTCAGGCCAGGAGGAAAATCCAGGGATTTGCCTTTCCACAAATATTTATCAGTAGACGTTTTGGGAACTAAAACAGACCCCTGGGGAGTAGGTGTGATTTACACAGGTGCTTGTCTTTGTGTGGGTGCGTAGACTGGCTATCTATGGACCAGAGTGGGCAGTGACCACTGGTTGGTTCCAGCTGCTCCTCCCTGGGATGCTGACAACTGACTCCTAGGAGAGGAGGCCTCAACTGCAGAAAGAGAGTTTACTAAGGGAGGTGGGTAGACAGAGCTGAGCGTGTTGAGGCAGCTCGGTGATAGTTTCAAACCCTGGCAACTCCCCTCTGTGGGTTCTGGGGCTAGAGTCTGGGGACTACTCCCCAGCCTGGGGTCCAGAGCCTAGCCGTGGACCTGTAGTCCAGCATGAAGACCCTTGGTTTTTGTGACCAAAGAAGCTCACAGAGCACTCAGGTTGAGCTTACAGTGAAAGTGTGTGTATGTGCTGGAAGGAACATGACAGTGGGGTGGGGGGGGGGTGGTTGGAGTAGACCAAGAAATGGGTTTACTTGGAAGGCTGGATCCAGATAGCTGAATTGCAGAGAACAGTGTCCATTAGCTTAGTTAATGACCTTGAACTCTGAGCTACTTTCCCATTGTAACGAGAGAGAGAGAGAGAGAGAGAGAGAGAGAGAGAGGGAGAGGGAGAGAGAAAGGAAGAAAAAAAAAAAGAAAAAAATTTACATCACTAGTGATGAGATGGGAAAGTCAAGCCCTAGAAATGGGCACGTGTTGGGCTGGACTAGAATTCTTTGGGTGGTTCTTTCCTTGTTTTCTAAGTTGCCATTGGAGGGGGCATCAAGAAGGCAATGGTGAGAACCTGGTAAGGAAGAGAAGACATGGGTTGGAGATTGCTTTATCCCACATGAGGGGCCCATTTCCCAGAGGCGTGGCTGATGTTGCTGTGAATGAGCGGACCTGCCTTGTCAGTCCTTGAGGTAATGGTAAATGCAGTGCTCCTGTGGCTCCAAAACAAAGACATTTTATTTCGCTGTTTTCCCAAGCCTTGTCTTGACCTGTTAGTTAGTGTAGGGTGCACCAGGAAGGTTTTATCCAGGCCTGTCTTTACATTACTGTGAATGCTAATTGAAGTCAGAAAGGCAGAATCTTCAAAATGCACAGTAACTCTTGACCCACCTGCTGGGCAGGGAGTCACCTCGTCAGTCTTCTCATTGGTTCTGGGTCCCCAGCAAGTGGGGCGGAGTTTATCATGTGAGGGTTCACCTTGCATGGTGATTAAACAAGCCAAGGACTGTTAGCAGGACCCATTTGCACAAAGCACTCCAAGCAGGCCGTTCTGAAGCAGGTGGGGGCCTCCAAAAGCTCCACAGTGGTAGCATTCCTATAGGACACACTCTAATCGGGGTAGCACTCCCGTGTGTGGTGCTGTGGGATGGTAGCCTGTGGGAGGTGTGTCTCATGGGAGGTGTGTCTCATGGGAGGTGTGGTGTCTCATGGGAGGTGTGTCTCATGGGAGGTGTGGTGTCTCATGGGAGGTGTGGTGTCTCATGGGAGGTGTGTCTCATGGGAGGTGCTGCTGGTACACAGGTCCTTTACTCTCAACATAGAGAGAAGGAATCATATTAGCACATACTCACCGAAGTAAAGGAACCATTTCAAAGCGCCTTCAAAGGAGATTAAAAAATACCTAAAAGGTGGCTGGGGATATAGCTCAATGGTAGAACATTTCCCAAGCCTACACGAGGCTGTTTTCAATCAATAGTATTGAGATTCTCAATACTTGCCCTCTGGCATGTTCTCTGAACGTATTCAGTATATTCCTTGTTAATAAATCTTTATACCTGGGAGATGAATTGACTCTCATAAGCCATCAAAACGTCTTTAGAAGTCAGAGCTAGTGAAGAAAGCGTTTGATCAAACAGTGCTCAGTGACGGCACGTAGATACTCTTTTCTTCATTTAAAAATGGCCTCGGGGCTAGAGAGATGGCTCAGTGGTTAAGAGCATGTACTGCTCTTACCGAGGACCTGATTTCAATTTCTAACACCCATTTCGAGCAGCTCACAGCCTCCTATATCCACAGTTCCAGGAGCATCCACACCCCTGCCCTTGGCAGACAGTGGCAGTCACACACGTGTACCCCCTTTCCCTGCACATAAACGTTGTTTTTAAAAAGTCGAAATATTTCAAATGTGGTCTTAAAACCAACTGAAATGAGGAACTAAAATAGGTTCAAGCCATAGTGATCTAAATGGAGCCATCTTTCAAAGTAACTGAGCTCATGGCTGCTACAAACTCCAACAGATTTAAATGGATGTCCCATCATTATTTTTCTCACAAATACCATTCCTATACTTACCGTTATTTACTAACTCAGACTGGATTCAGTAAGAATTTCGTAATTATCAGTGAGAACTGTGTGTGTGTGTATGTGAGAGAGAGAGAGAGAGAGAGAGAGAGAGAGTGTTTATGCACACCACGATGCCTATGCAATGGTCAAAGGGCAACTTGGCAAGAATGGATTCTCTTCATACCATGTAGGGCCTGAGGGTCCAACTTTTAGGTCATCAGGCTTAAGGTAAAGTATCTTAATCTGCTGAGCCATCTTGTTGGAGCCTATAATAATATTCTTTATATACACATAGGGTGCTCAAAAAGATTGGCTTTGAGCAAACAAAAATGCATTATGATTTTATCAGAATCAATGTTTTTGTTTGCACAAGTCTGATGAACTGATAGCTCTTCCTAGAAGCCAATTCAGTAGGAAGGATTAAAGATAAGTATAAGCTGCATTGGCGAGGACAATAGCTTTATTAGGGATAAATATGAGAAGGGCTCTATGTTTGAGAAGTTTAAGTTTCACTTGAACAATTATTCTGCAGTCTAGTGGACTTTTTCATTGCTCAAGCATTTAAGTGAGTCAAAAAGATAACACTTATCCATTTCAGGAACCTTCTAAATTTTTTCCTTGGCATTTGAAAATTTCAAGCCGTCTGTTCTTGCTCAAGTCACACACTCTTCAACTTGGGCAGTTCAGTAAAGTCCAAAAGATAAAGTGTCACTCCATCTATCTATTCATGCCATCACCTGCAGGAGCTCAATTGTTGGGCCATTGCATAAAAGGAAAGCTTGGCTCTCACTAAACGGCAAGAGAGTGTGGCGGATCTTTAGTGGGGAGGCCGTTGAGCGACTCTCATTTCTTGAAAATCGCCTAGACATTTCTTCAATTTGCAATCTAGTTACACTTTCAAAAATTCTCAGCATTTGGAGCTTCTAAAACTTGTCTCCATCACTTTTGAGAGACCGATGCATAGTGTAAACATGAACCTAAGAGATTGCTGGTGGCATAGTAATTGAGGGCCCATTGGGATTCTGGGAAAATTATGCAGAAAGAAATAAGCACAGGGAGAGGAGTAAGCTGTCAGTTTTTACTTCAGTCATTTGAGGTAAAGTAAGTCCACCAAAGTGCATAGAAACAATTTCAGTTTTTTCTGTAGTATATTGGAACTTTGAATGAATTTCTTTTTTAAAAGATTTATTTATTTTATGTATATGAGCGCTCTGTTTTTATATAGACCAGAAGAGGGAATCAGATTCCATTATAGATGGTTGTGAGCCACCATATGGGTACTGGGAATTGAACTCAGGACCTCTGGAAGAGCAGCCAGTAGTCTTAAGTGCTGAGCCATCTCTCCAGCCCCTTAAGTGAATTTCTAGTAAGCATTCAGTAATTATAAACAAAAGCAAAAGGCATAGCCAAATGTATTGCCTAAAATGATTGCCATAAATTTTATATAGATTGTGTGCTGTTAAGTTGCTAAGGTTCTTTGTTTTCTATTAAATATGGATATGCCTGTGTGTGTGTGTGTGTGTGTGCGTGTGTGTGTGTGTGTGTGTGTGTGTGTGTGTGTGTGTGTGAGTGCTGGGCCCTAGGAGGCCAGAAGAGGTCACCTTATCCCCGGGAGCTGGTGTTACAGGCAGTTGTGAGACTCCGGACTTGGGTGCTGGGAACTGAACCTAGGTCTCCCTCCTATAAGAGCAGTCTGTACTCTTAACCACCCAAGTCACCCGAGGCCTGTTAAGTTCTTTCTTAAAGCTGTAAGTGGTTTAGGACCCATGTGCTTCTCCAAGATCTCAGTTTACTTCATCAAATCCTTTACACTTAGCTAGGATTTGTAGTTAATTACCCTCCACCAGAATTCTTTGAAGCATTTCATTATTTTACATACAACACCAAAGGTTTGAAACAAAAGTCACCAGTGATAATTGTTGGATCCAAGCATGTTATTTTCATTTTACACACCACATTTCAATCATTACCCATGTACTTTGATATTCGTAGGTGCTTTTACAATCATCGTATGTACCATTTCATAACTTACCTCTTCACTTAAGATACCTCTGCTAGGTTTTCTACCTTGTTGATACTATTCAAATAATTCAAGAAAGGCAAGACATTTCAGTTTTGTAAGATATATTAAACATATTAAATGAATAAATACTGTGTGCATGTGAGTGTGTATGTCAGTGTGTACATGGAGGAGCCATGGTATGTATGTAGAGGTGAGAAGACAACTTGTGGAAATCTCTTCTTTCCTTCCACCCAGGGCTGGAGCTCATGTCTTCTAGCCAAGCACACATTATTGTACACAACTTAGGTAATATGGGCAAAACTCAGTAGAATATTTTAGCCATGCAAAAAATGAGGAAGAAGCTGACCATTTCTGAGAGGCAGGTAGACTTGATAAGAAATGCTAAACATAGGTGAATAGCCTGAAATACACATTAAAATTAGAATCTAATATATAATGAAAACAAACAAGATCAGTGGTTTCAATCTGAGTGTCACAATGACCCGTAAGGGGTCCCATGTCAGATATCTTGTATATTAGCTGTTTACATTATGATTTATAACAGTGGCAAAATTACAGTATGAAGTAACAGTGAAATAATTTTATGGTTGGAGGTCACCACAACATGAGGAACTGTACTAAAGGGTCTCAGCTTTAGGAAGGTTGAGAACCACTGTTTTAACAGATAAAGACGGAATGGAAAAATAAAGACATGTATTTATCATGTTGGGTTAACAGTGCCTAATGACATATGTGCTATTTCTCCATGGATCTACATGTGTTTTGTCCATGAAGCCCACTTGGCAAGGTATAGCTGCTTGGTTCCTTGTTCTGTGGTAGAGAAGTATGCATCTTTGGCGTTAGGTACGCTTGCTCTGTTGGCTCTAATCTCAACTCAGATCCTCATAGTCTTATCATTGGCAAAGAAAACACATGGGGCCAGAGAAGGAATGAGAGAACACATGAACATTTTATGTAAGAACAGTCCTTCCTCTTTGTTTTTTAGAATGCCCTGAGTGTGTTGACATGGCCTCTTTCGATCCTATCGGGTGTTTGAGATAAATTTAATGCACTTGCGTCTTAATTTTGTCTGGGAGTGTTTCTGTCCATGACCCTGGGATAACCTACCTGTCCCTGTCCTGGGAGGTTGCCGTAGGACAAGAAGGTTTTCATGGTCACTTATCAGTTAAAAACCAAACCAAACCAAACCAAACCAAAAAAAACCCATTATGTATCTACTTCTGTGTAGGAGGAATTTATGTGGGTCAAAGACAGAAGCAGATTTAGCTACAAGATTGGGTCTTGAGGAGCACATTGTCTACAGGTGCTTGAGTAAATATTTGCTGAATAAATGAATGTACGCCAAGAGCCTAGCAAAGGAGCCAGGCAACTCGAAGGGTGGGGAGAGAGGAACTTATTGGGGTTTAAAAGCGAATTTACAGTGTGGAAGCTAAGCAAGTAACATGAGACTGTTCCTGGAACTCATCTGTAGTCATTGGCCAAAGACCCCTGGCTCTGTAAAGCAGAAAGAGCTGCCCAAGTGTTTGCTCTCTTGCAAGGGGAGAATGCCCAAGAGAAAGAGGGAGGGAGGCAGCAGAGTTTGTGTCCTTAGAGTTATATCTTAAAAACACCACATACCCCCATTAAAGAATTCATGTCTACTCCACCTCATGCCAAGGACTGGAGCTGAGCCCAGGACCTTACACATGCAAAGAATGTGCTTTACCACCAGGCCACAACTCCCCTCTCCCAGTTTGTTGGTGTTAACACAGGGTCCTAACTGGGTTTATAGGCAGATGCATTACCACAGTCCTAACTCAACTAGTGACAGTCTGCCGTAACTGATTACTTAATTATAAGGTATGTTAGAAATCCCTCAATATTTTTTGTAGGGGAAAATGATTGATAGTCCATTGATGCACATTGGGTGAAAATATACACTTGCATGAACATAGGCTCAGGTTGAGCCCCCAAAGCTAGCATCTTTGGAGTGAGGACCTCCCTGGAGAAGATCTAACTCAGTCTAGTGTCCTATTTGATGTGGAAGTCGGCCACTTGATCCAAACAGAACACTAGCTGAAATGTAACCACAAATGGCTCAGGGTGGACCTCTCATGAAAGGTGTGTGTTGGCATGACTGCGGAGGATTTCAGCTTAGAGCAAGAACAAGTCTCAACACTGTTTAATGCCTGTTGGGGACGACTATCTCCTGGCATGGTATGGCCATGTGAAGAATGGAGAGGGCACCCAAATCACCTGGAGAAGCAGGACCCCCCCATGACAGAGCAAGAGAGCTATAGAAAGCTATGGAATTTCCGGTCCCTCTGTGGTCCCTAAACAAAGTCAACTGACATTTCCTGTAAGTGGAATCCCTGCTTACACTGGTGTGTTTCCCCCACTACCCAGGGTGAGAAGCCCCTCTCAGCCAATGGCTGGGGAGATTGATGGGGGCTGGGGAAGCAGCTTCAGGGCTAACCTTAAGCAAAGCTGTGGTGGGCAGCATCGCAGAGCAATCTGTACCCTAAGGAGCACGAGCTGACATCCGGGCATTCTGGACCAAATATTCTGGAGTCTAGTAAAAAGACAAAGTTAGGATCATGTCATTGTTCCCGAAGAAGTGTTTGCCTGAGGGAGCTACTTTTCTGAAAGGGTTAATGCAATATGCAGAGAGTGAAGAGAACCGCAAAGGTATGGGGGTGGGGTGGGGTAGGGTTTAAGAGGAACTAACAAGCAAAAAACGAAGCAAAGCTCGTCCTTGCCTGATCTCAAGGGATTCTTGTGTCCCCAGCAAAACCACAATGGGGCTATAGATGATGCATAAGATAAGAGCCACACCAGGAAGCCGGAGAATTTGTTGTTGTTGTTGTTGCTTTAAGCCTTTTGTTGCTATCTACCTCCTTGGGGACGTATACCCCAGAAGCAGCCAGCTGGGCATTTGCTGAAGTTACCAGTTTCTAGAGAGACATTCAATGGCTGCCATTGATAAGAGACATGTGGAGGAACATTCCACCTGAGCCAGGTTGAGATTAAGACACCGCGACCGAAAGAGGAACAGAAGACCAGCCCCGTTAACACACCCAGCCAAGAGGAAAGAAACAGCAGTCTCTACCTGCCTCATTAACCACAAATCCGTGGGCCAAGCCAGGGGCAAACGGTGGGGGGCGGGGGGCTCCCAGATCACTATTAAGCAGCTGCAAATTGAACCATTAATCTCTGTGATGCAGTTTAAAGGCAACCGGTTCTGTCGCTGATGAAAATGTCACAGGCTTCATGCTGGGAAAGTTGTTCTGGTTCCAGGGTGGTTGTCCCTTGGGGGAGTTCTAGGGATTGCTTTGGGAGATGGTAAATCCGCTGGCATCACCCAACCATTTTATTATAATCCTAAAGGGAACCAATGGGGCGCTCTTTGAAACACTCCCCTAGAATTTGCAAATGGTTTCAGCTTCACCAATTTGATGCCTTTTCTCTGAAGCACCAGATGAGGAAAAGGGACCTGCTTCTGCCACTTGGGCGGCAGCATCCATTCTTCCTGTGATGTGCTGGGGGAGGGGTTACAACTCTGGTCACAGGCCACTAGGGTAGTCACAGGCCCCCTGCCAGCTCTGCCCTTCTCCCTCTGATCTCAGAGGCTCAAGGTGCTGGGTATGGGGCTGTCAGTGAGGTTTCATGGCTTCCCACAGGGGACTTCACCTCTTTAAAATCAAAAGGATGGTACCGAAGGTCAGGTCTGCTTCAGACCTGATTCTGGGCGTGTCCCTAGATCTCACACTTACCACCCACTTTCCGGGTACCACCACGATGCTCTAAAGTCTGCCTGCGCGTTAGTTCAGTCAGTCTTTAAATTTTCTGAACGTGGCGTTGGGCGTTGACTCTCACAGTTCAAGTAACTTGCTCAGAGCTACGCAGCTTATGAAGTGAAGTCAAGTTAGGAGCTCCTCTGGGCTCCAAGGTTGGTCCTTTCCTGCAATTTGGAGTGTGCTGTCCAACCGCGGTGGGGGAGGAGCAAGGCGAAGGTCTGGTGGGTGAAATCTTGTCTCTCCTGCAGATCAGCTATGTGAGGCTGAGAAAGTCACTTGAGTTTAAACCAGAGCTTCCCTTGGAAGAAAGGATAAGCTATCCTTTACAGGAGCACTTAACGCAGGACTAGGCCTGTAGTAGGCTGTCACTCAATCTTAGCTCTTTCCAGGCCTCTTCCACATGAGATACAGCTGCTTGGAATGAAGAAGTTGCCTAGTCCAGCTGCAGGCTTTTGGAATTTCATGTGTTTGCTTAGTCCCCCCAGAGGAGGTACTGTGGTGTATGTGGGCTTGATAAGTGAGTAGGGAGAACGGGGCAATGTATACATCGAACCATTAATAATGATGTGGCTCATATTTTTGAAAGCCAAGGATGTGTTCATACAAGGCCAGGGTATGTTTTTACAGCCCCACAAACCATTCATCTACCTCAGCATGACTTTCTGAGGGCCAGTTTTAGAATTTTGATGTTTTCTCTTTTCTCCTTAAAGAACGATTTGCACTGCAGTGCAGTTTCTGCCTTGGCGAGCTGAAGAGTTGGTGCCTGGACATTTTTTTTTGTTGTTGTTGTTTCTTTAACTGTTTATGAAGGATGGGGAAATCCAACTTGGAGAGATTTTTGGAGTCTATGAATTTTGTTAAAAAAACAAAAAACCTCAGCCTTAACCACCTTTCAAACATAAAAGGAAATAATCGGTTTGAAAATATGTGCATAAATTCATATGTTGGGATTCCTGCTGAAACCTGGAAGGAGGGAATTGTGGGAAGGAAGCTGGAGAATTCCATGGAGGCTGGCTTAGGGGTTCCTGGGCTCTTGTGGGAGGACTGGCCCTGTTGAGAATGTGGGCCTGGCATGGTGCACGGGTTTCCAGGAAGAGAGCACTCTCTGCTGTATTTGGCAGCTCAGAAAACTGCAAATTCATTCACAACTAACTTCTATCTGAACCTGAACACAAAGGGAAGAACAGTATGGCTTTGTGGGCTTTTTTATTTTCCAAAGCAATTTGAGTTCTGTTCAATCCTATTGCAATGAAATTGCCCTCCTGGATTGGACGAAGGCAACGTTAAGCGTTCTCATCATTTGCAGAAGTAGAAGCTGGCAAATTATATTTTATTAGTCAGGGTTCTCTAGGGTGACAGAATTTGCAGAAGGGATCTCTCTACTCTAATCTATATCTATTTATTTGGAAGTTTCTCTCTCTCTCTCTCTCTCTCTCTCTCTCTCTCTCTCTCTCTCTCTCTCTCTCTCTCTCTCTCTCTCTCTCTCACAGCTTGCAGGCTGTGTCCAGCTAGCCCAACAATGACTTTCTACCAGCAGAAGGTCCAAGAATCCAGTAGTTGTTCAGTCCACAAGACTGGGTGCCTCAGCTGCTCTTCAGTATACGTTGGAATCCTGAAGAAGTAGACTTTAATGCTAGTGAAGGAAAAGACTTACATCGAGAGTTGGGGAAGTAGGTAAAGTGAATTTTTTATATAGTTTTTTTCCCTTTTTTTTTTTTTTTTTTTAATATAGCTTCCAGCAGAAGGCATGGCCCAGATCAGGGGTGTGTCTTTCTACCTCTAAAGACGTGTATTAAAGGTGTGCCTTTCCACCGCACAGATCTGGATTAGAAGTAGGTTTTCCCACTTCAAATGGCTCAATTAAGCACAAATTCCTCACAAGTGTGTCCAGCGGCTTTTGGCTTTTAGTTAACTCCAGATGTTGTCAAATTGACAACCAAGAACAGCCATCACTATATTTTATAAATAATAGTGACTAACATCACAGTAATGTGATATTAATGTTCTCTTTTCTTTATGAAAAATAGACAATATTTGGAAATTGCCTGTTGCTGTCTACACATAAGAGGCTGACCTACCGTTTAGATCCTTTGGCCACTTGAGTTTTCATTTTTATTTATTTCTTCATCTGTTTTTCCAGCCTTCATAGCTGCTGCTTACATAGACATCAACGCCAGTCATCTCACCACTGTTAGCCAACAAGGCCAGCTACATGGGTGTATGATCTGTTTAGAAACACAAGGTCCCATGCTTAGAAGGAACCATATCTGGGTTTAACATTCTGCTGTGCTAGTCTTGGAATTCCCAAATACTGGGAGAGAAGGACCCATGTTTTCATTTTAAACTGATCCTCCAAATTGTATAACCAGCCTGGATAGCTTATCTTCCACCCCTCCACCTCCCCCCCCCCCCACCTTTGGGCTCTGCGTATCAGTGGTGCCCATTCCGTGATGTATAGACATGGCTGTTTTACTTCTCATACCCTGCTGTCTTGGCAGCTGACCAACTTGAGAAAGGCACACACACTTCAGATTTGAGCAAGATGTAAAATATTCTAGCACATGGCCTCCAGGAGCATATAGGGTGTGTCTGGAGAAAACACTGTGACTACGAGTGAAAGTGAATGCTACAAGTGACTGTCCTCCTCAAGAGGAGGGTTTGTATGGCCACCTAGGTCAGTGTTCATGTGGTGTGTGTGTGTGTGTGTGTGTGTGTGTGTGTGAGAGAGAGAGAGAGAGAGAGAGAGAGAGAGAGAGAGAGAGAGAGAGAGAGAGAGAGAGAGAGAGATCAGGGACATTATCTTGAAAGTAAGATGAGATAGTACTGGATTTGGCCGTTGATGAGGAACAAACTACAAGACATAATGATCTGTCTTAACTAGGTTGTAAGTAAGTGTGGACACAAACATGACACCAGCCATCTTTGTATCTGTCCCTGGATTTCTTCAGTGAAGCCCTTCCTATGGGCTTCTGACACACAAATAAAATTGTTGTCCCAAGATAACTGTTGGCACTGGCTTCTTCAGGCAGGATCTATCTATCTAATCTAATCAATCAATCTATCTATCTATCTATCTATCTATCTATCTATCTATCTATCTATCTATCATCTATCTGTCTGTCTATTTTGGGCAACAAAGTCTCACCTTGTAGCTTTGGTTGGTCTGAAACTCGCGTGTAGACCAGGATGGTCTTGAACTCACAGAGATCCACTTGCCTGTCTCTGCCTTCCCATTGCTGGGAGTTTTGAGTGATATGTTAGGGCCAGGTTAGATTCCACAGTGACCAGGAATTAATTCCTGCTTGGCGTATGAAAGAGGAGGAAGCAGGTCCCACAGCCACATGCAGGTACAAATGAGCAACTGAACAGCTTGGCGTCACAACAATCTGCATCACAAGAACAGTCTGGACTCAGTCTCTGGAGTCCGGAGTTTGTGCTGCTAGTCAGAAGGGCTGAATAAGCAAAATACTGCCTGCCTGCCTGCCTGCCTGTCTGCTTGCCTGCCTGCCTGGGATAGGTCTGCCCACAAATGTTTGCTGTAAAACTTACACAAAGGCTAAAGAGAAGGGTATACCATTAGAGGTTAGGCTCACAACCAGAATGATAAAATTCACATGAAGCAGAGAGCTGCTTCTTCACCTTGAATTCTATTATAGGTGGTGGCTGCTGCTGCTGCTGCTGGTGGTGGTGGTGGTGGTGCTGGTGCTGTGGCTGCTGTTGGTGCTAAGGGTTGCATGGATTTGACCAGAAAGAGTGGTATCAAGAAGGACATCGCATGTCTGGAGAAGACCTCATGTGCACCCTTGAGTGAACATTAGACATCCTTGTGCATCCACAGCCAATAGGACTTGTGGCTCCAGTGTTGAGGAGCACAGTGTTGTCCAGCCCAGTTCAAGTGGCCATGAGAGTGGAGAAGTGATCCAGGGGAAGTTGGGGTCCCCTCTTGGGGACCCTAGTCTCATGAATAGAATAATCTGAGAATGAACTCAAATGGAAGCTCAGCGACAATTTCATTAGTTTAAAAGACAACCCTGGCCCCAGGCAGGCAAGCTGCGAACCTTAGCAGCTGCCTGGAGGAGGACGGTGGAAGAGAGGAGGAAAAAAAAAGTCATACAATTTAAGTGTGCATGGTGGTCAGACACATGGAAGATGGGCGGCCATAGGGCAGGCTTTAGAGAAAGAGTAAGAAAGGCCCGAATGTGGAGGAAACCCAAAGTATTAAGGAAAGCATGCTTTAAAGAAATACAGAATGGGGTGAAAAAGTTCTTTTCTGGCTAGTTGAGGAAAGTGGGCAGCAGCATGGCTGTAAGCTATTGCACTGGGTCCCAGGGAGGGATAGGATAGCACAGTACCTCATAAGGCCCAGTTCCAGTGTCTCCTTAAGGTGAGTCTGCCCTCCTAGGGGTGACCCCAGAACTGTGTTTAAGACAGGAGTGTCTCTGGGGTGCCTGGTTTTTAAAAAAAATCTCTTCACATTGGGTTGTTATGGGGTTTACAGCACTTTTCTCCCCTGTAGTGCTTTCCTGGGTTGCCCTTGCTGATGGGCCCTGCGGATAAAGATCTCACACACTTATTTTGATGGCCAATATATTGGTGTTAGCTTCCCTGACAGAGGACTTTTTAAAAAAATTTCTTTGGTATTTCATACATATATGCAACGTGTTTTGATCTTTTATACACTGTAGTTTTTGTTTTTTTTTTTTTTTTAGTTAAAAAAAGTAATGGAAGACTTTATTGTTAGTATGATTTGAAAGACAAGGGGACCTATAGTTAACTCGAGAGTTAAATTATAACTTGCAGCCTTTGAACAAAGCCTCCTTTAACAGAGAAAGAAAGGAAGGGAAAAATCAGTCTGTGAGGGCTGAGTGTGGGGACCTTCTTTTCTGCCTTTGTTTTTCAGACAGGGTTCTCACACTGTAGCCCAAGCTAGCCTGGAGTTCATTCTGTAACCCAGGTTGGCCTGGAACTCATCGTAATCCTCCTGCCTCAGCCTTCTGAGTGCTGAAATTGCAGATGTGAGCCCCCTGGCCTGGCTGTTTTGTTTTGTTTTCTCCCTTGCTTTTATCTAACATTCATTCCTTATCTTTATACAAAGCAATTTGTTGTATGAACTTGAATGAAAACGACCATATAATTGGTGATTTGAAATGTATCCATTATAATTCACTATAATTCACCCATCATTTTGGCATTGATAGGCATCGACTTGTCGGGGCTGGGCTGCAGGATCAAATCGGAAGCAGAGGCTCTGGGTACCTGATCTGGAGTGGCACACACCATCTAGGTGACTAAACAGACTCCCGCTGACAGATACAAATGCTACATTTTTTAAAATTTCCTTAATTCAGTAATGTTTGGCAGGGATGGTGATAGCATTCAGGATCTCAGTCTTTATGATGTTCTCTAAAAGCTGAAGCAAACTAGACACCTATCCCCCCCCACCCCCACCTGGGTTCATTGAGACAACGCAATAAGGATCACCTTATCACCCTGGGGTTTTTGGATGCTGTCCCAAGTACTTTGGCCATGATGGGCGCCAAGCTCATGTAGACTGCTTTCCTGGAACTATTCTGAGTATGGCAGACACTTCTGGGACTGGGTGGGTCAGTCGCCCGTTTAAGCCTGTGCCTGCAGACAGAGATCGCAGTGGGCTGGCTGGAGCCATATAACTTCTGTTGCTCACTTTCAGACTTTCACAAAGGAAGAGCCAGGCGGCCCAGGTCATCACTTCAGCGTCTGAGTGCTTTTGAGCCCATCGGCTTCTTGTGTGAGGGATGATCACTAAATTGCTACCAGACAGAAGCTGCACTTCCTTCGGGAGCGTTTTGTTTTGCTGTGTGTCACAGTCCTTTGGGCTAATGGCTTGCAGTTCAGAAAAAAGGAGACTCCAATTATGTAACTGTCTTCCATTTAGATAAGACGTAAGGGCCTTTTGGGTTTGGTGCACAGGCCTTTCCCATCAGAGACCCTCGTCCTCCGCACCTGGTGTAGAACGTCTTTCCACCCTTATAGGCCTCCCCCGCTTCTTCTTTCTTTCTCTTTTTTTATACACAGGGCTGGGGAAGGGACTCATCGATCTTCTCTCATGCAATTGATGTTTTTCAGAAGTGTTCCACAGGAGAGCTGAGTTCCCTTGAAGGCAGCTCTCTTTTACAGCCATGAAGCTTCTTTTGCTTTAAAACAATCAAGCTGTGCTGCGTTTTCTAAGGAAAATCACAAGAGTCCATTCTATGTTATGTCCTAGGTGCAGTCTTTTCAGAAGCCAGGAATTCAAATATTAAAAGTTAGGCTTAAGAATTACACATAAGGACGATAAACATGGATCTGCTGGTTATGTCTCTCTTAAAGCAAACCTGACCAGTTTTTTTTTTAAAAGATCACAATCTTATCTTGAAGAGAAGGTTCCGCTTGAATGCCTTTGTGTGTGTATGTGTATTTGTGTGAGTGTGTTTCTATGTACCTGTGTGTGAGAATGTCTGAGTGCCTTTGTGTGTGTATATGTGAGTATGTGTGTGCGTGTGAGTATGTGTATATGTGAGTATATATGTGTGTATGTGAGTGTGTGAATATGTATGTGAGTATGTGTGTCTGAGTATATATATGAGTGTGTGAATGTGTGTGAGTGTGTGAATGTGTGTGTGAGTGTAGTGACTGTGTGAATGTGTGTGTGAGTGTGTGAATGTGTGTGAGTGTGTGAATGTGTGTGTGTGTGTGTGAGTGTGTGTATGTGAGTGTGTGTGTGTGTGTGTGTGTGTGTGTGTGTGTGTGTGTGTGTGTGATGACTTTCTTTGGTACACTCGTGCTGTGATTGACAGCACTTTTCTATCATGTTCCATTTTCATATGTTAATCACTGGTCATTCCTCGTGAACTCTCCACACAGCATCTGGAATATCAGGATGAAGTGCTGCTCACTGGAACAATAGTGGGGAGGGGCTCTGGAGGCTGCAAGTGGCTCAGGGTCGGAGTCCTGGGTCAGGAAAAGCTGAAAGGTTAGTCTAGGGATCAGCCTCTGGTCCCTGGGAAAAGTCGACCTCTAAAAGCTGCGGGGACTGAGAAGTTAGACTGTCAATGGTGACCCCGGCAGCCCTCAGGGAAGAGGAGTCTCCTTTGATTTGCTGCCATTTTGCGCAGTGTTTAGTAATAAACAGAGTTCAATGACCAGAGTCTAGACAAACAAATCACGGCACTGGCAAATGCTGCCTTCTGATGACATGTTATGTCTTTGCAGAGCAGAGAGGAAGGAGCCAGCTTTGATATCCTAATACGCTGCCTTTGTGAGCTAGCAGCAAATAAGAGAGGCTAAGACATGGATTCAGCTGAACAGACCCACGCTGGCTAAATTAGAAGGTATTCCCTACTTTGTGGCTTGTGATTTTCTTGCTGTGTCTTCCTCCAGGCATTAGGAAGCTGCCGTGGGCTTCAGTGAAACATTAGAGGCTTAAATATTAATATTCCTGAAACCCTCAGGGTACACTGTGCCACCTGCTCCCCCAGAGCAGCTGTCGGGAGAGGTTCTCACTGAAGGGGCACCGCTTTTCTCTTTAAACAAACTATTTCTTCAAAGTTGGATTTTAATTGAGCCAGGGTGCCTTCCTGGGTATTCACGTTCCCTGACTAGCCTTCTTTTTGTCATCTGGAACTGAGGCATCTCAGAGTCCTCTCATCTCCTTGCGCCAACCCCATTGTGTCTATAAAATATGTATCAAGCATTGTCACCTTGGACACATTTCTTTTATGTGTGTGTATGCGTGCGCGTGTGCGCGTGTGTGCATGAGCATGTGGTGCATGCGTGTGTTCACGTGTGTGTGTGTGTGTGTGTGTGTGTGTGTGTGTGTGAGATGAATACTTGTTACAAGAAGTAAAACCCCATTTCTGTTGGGACTAAAATGCAAAAGATGCTCAGGAAGATCTAGCATCCATGTAAAATAACGCCTGGAGTGAAGTATTACACCCTAAGGAAAAATAAGTCCCTAAAATACAGTCCAGCACTGTGTATACAACACAGAGTGTTTAGACAATGAGCCTGGTAGTTTTCTTTAGGATTGTGCTCAGGTTTTCACTTGGAAACAGCTCGTTTTCAGCATCTATTTAGGAACGTTCTCCTTCAGTTCCGAGTACATATTTCTTTGCAGGCATTGCATTGTTTACCTATTGTTAATGGCTCCTCACAAATATTTACCAAATGTTTCTAAACTGTCTGTTGAAGACTCTGACAGCCTCCCCTTTGGTACCCAGCCTTTTAAGGTAATCTCCCTGCTGCTGTCTCTGCAATTAGCCGGGAACATTTTAATAACAGGGAGTAATAATTGCTGTTTGCTGATCACTGTGAGGAGTTTCCCGTGTGCATTTATTTTTAGGAAGACTAGATTGCTGTGTATCACACGGGGACACTGATAAAGGCTTTAATTACTGCCTGAGAGGGTTTGGTGGGTGAGGGGCAAGAATTTGTGTGTGTGTGTGGAGGGGGTTTCAGACTTCATGTAAATCTGTGAAGAGAACACCCAGTTCCTAGAATTGCTGAAATCACAGCACTTCTGGGGTGAAAGGCGTTTACAAGGGGTACCCAGTCTATAACAATGTTTATGTGTATGACCAAATGTGCATAGCACAACAAACTGCCAGCTGATAAAAACCCAAAGCCTATGGGTTTGCTATACTTTTTTTTTTTTTTTTTTTCCAGAAAAAAAGTTTTTTGGTTTTTTTTTTGGGGTCATGGACATAGATTAGTTCTATAGGGTTTTTTTTTTTTTTCCTGGAAAAAAAAAATCAGCCTTACTCTGGTTTAATAGAGTTGTATTTGCATGTATGTTTTGTCTAAAGGAATAACAAATGGCCAACTCTCTCTATACTAACTTAAACGTTAATTACAACATGATAGAATTATTTGTACCTGGTCCTCCCCCACTATTTATCCCCGAGATGAAAATGTTCAGATTTTAAATAACTTTTGTCTGAGTAAAAATTAAGTTTGGGGGTCAAGAACAGTCGATGAGTTCAAGTAACATATATATGTTAATGCACCAGCCATGCTAACCGGCTGCCAATGGGACAGAAACATTCAACTCTTGCAAAGAGTCTCCCTTTCAGCTCAGCTAGATTTCAGGGTATCTGGACTGCAAAGCAAAAAATATTTATTGTTATTATTACTGTGTTTTTGTCTTGTTTTTGCCTAATTTTACACTTACTCTTATCTTGGTGAAGGCTAGCTAGCAGCTTTGTTGGCTTAATAGTTACATAATAGAAAGAGACTCACAAACAGAGTTGACCATGTCCCCCACTCTAAGACCTCGCTCTCTCCTTGCCTGAAAGTTAAGGAGTGTGGTCCAGTTAGTGATGAAGTCACTGCAGACCTCTACCCTTCTCTTCTTTTGGAGGTGACACCTAAATTCACACGTGGAAAGATGCTAGCTAGCAAAGCTACAGTTTAGAAATCTCCAGTTTCTGGCCCGGGGCTGATATCTTACCGTTGATGACCTCAGTCCCTCTGAATTCTGCTCCTGCGCCCTCTTGCAGTCTGGACTGCTGTAACAAAATGCAACACACTAAGTGGCTCATGCCCAAGAAGGTTCTAGAGCACGGTTAGCCCAGGATAAAAGGCGCCATTGGGTTTGGTGTCTATTGAAAGTTTCCACCTCCTGCACCCCTGAATATTGTCTGTTGTTTTGTCACGTGGTGGGAGGGCTGTGAGGGGTTCTCTCCTGGGCCCTTGTGATAAGGACACTGTTCCATCCTGGCTTAAATTCCACAGGCACGGCCGGCCTTCTGCCACAATCTAGGATAGGAAGGGGAGTGCTTTCAGACCCGAGTGTGGCAGTCCCCTAACAGTCCCACATACTCTACACTCTCCTTGGTCCCGTCTGCAGAACCTTTGGATCCGTGGCCCTTTCGCAACCTTGTGTGGGTGGAACTCCCCTCAGACAGGCTCCTTCTGTCTCCTTCTGTGACAGAGTGACTACTTCAGCAGCGGTGCCACTGAGGCTTTCAAGCATGACATACTCTGCTCAGGGGCTGACCAATGTGGCTGAGGTGGAATGGGGAGATTTCAGTAGGGACACACTGCTCTCTGCTCTCACCTAATTTCTCAACACTACGCCCTCTCAGAAATACGTTTAAACCCTCCCAGGCCACCATGATGGTTAACTTTGACCATCAACGTGACTGTACCCGGAAGCAACTGAAACACAAGCTGCCAGGCACTTCCATGAGGAATTTTCTTGATCAGATTATTTGGAGCAGGGAAGACCTGCCCTAGACACCAACACCTTCTGGTGACAGTCCAGATCAAAGGGCATGAAAAAAAAAAAAAAGCTTTGCTTTTTTTGTCTTGTAACCATCGTTCTCACTGGCAAGTTCATTCATCCTGTTGCCTTGGCGTTTCTTCCCCGGTGTTAGAACCAACTTCTGTAGGGTTCCAACACTGACTGAAGACCAGCCGCTCTCCAGGAATGCTCTAGGACTCCTGTGCCAGATTGAGACTGCTAAGGCATGCAGCCTTGTAGACCGAACAACTACCAGATTCTCCACCTCACAGTGAGAGACAGCCATTGTTAGACAACCCAGACTACACCCTATAAACCAGTCTAATAAATTTCTTTCTAATAGGATAGTAATTTTAATATATATTAATGTATATTATATTTTAATATTATAGTATATTATATTACGATATATGTGTATGCATATATTTAGTATCTATAAAATATGTACCAATATATTGGTATGTACACTATACTATTCTATTACAGTATATGTAATGTATATATTATGTCATACTATATATCAAATACATATATATTAATTCCATAATTTCTGTTCCTTTAGAGAACCCTGACTAATGCATTTTGACAGAAACACACACACACACCAAAACAAAAACAAAAAACAAAAACCAAAAAAACCAAAAAGCCTCCCCGTGTTATTTTCAGATGGCTAAGCTTCTTGAAGTGACTTGAATGAGTCTTGTGCTTCAGGCATTGGAGCACTCGGCTCTCTAGCTGGTGGCACCATTTTGGGAGGTTTTAGAGTCCCAGCCTTACTTAGGGAGCTGTCACTAGAGGCAGGCTCTAGTATGTAGCCTCGCCTTACTTCGCTTGTGCACACTTTGCTTTGTGCCTGTGGTAGAGGCGAGATTTCTCGGCTTCTGCTCTTGCGGCTTGCTCCCATGCCTCCCTGCGCGATAGTCTCTCATCCATCCCTAACTGTAAGCCCAGAAAGAGAAAAAAACCTCTCTCTCTATAAGTTGCCTTCATGGTGGTGTTTATCACAGCAACAGAAAAGGAACCAGCAAGACGCAGTTTTCCTGTTTTTGATCTGGAGTCTCTCTGCATAGGCCAAGTAAACCTTGACCTGGGATCCTCCTGCCTCTGCCTCCTAAGTGCTCCTCCACAGGGATGCCTCAGCACGGTCACTTTAGATGAGTTTTTAGGTATAGATTCCTTTAGGATCTTGGCTCTTGAGAGTCCCAGGCAGGCTACTGGTCCTCAGAAACCCTCTGAATTTGCTGAAATCTCTGGCTTTTGCAGGTCCCAGGCACTGGGTTTAAGATCGTAGTCTGTACCATGAGCTTTAAACAATGTCACTTGGAAATATAGTCACTTTACTGGCTTTCACCACGTTTTTGTCCTCTCCTCAGCCATAAACCTCAGAAATATAGTTTTAATGCAGGAAGAATGAGGAGTAGCTGGGAAGGACAAAGATGGAAAAGAAACGCAGGGTAGGAAGATGAATTCACCAAGAATGAAAGCCCATTACAGCGCTCAGAATGAGAGCAGCCGGACAAGACGCTCAGGCTTTCTTCATCCAGGACTCGGCAGGTTTCAAAATCACCCTGAGGTGCCAGCTTCTTTTGCTTATACCCACCTTAGCAAGCTCTTTTTTTTTTTTTTTTGAAACCGTTCTGAGTCTGACCAAAATTTATGACCTAATTTGCCCTAAAAGCCGTTTTGTGTCTCCTCTCTCTGTCTCCACAGTGGTGCTTAGCTTTGCCAAGTGTGAGCTCTTCCTGGCCCCCTCCCCCCCCCCGCCCTGTACGCCCCCCCCCCCCCAGCCCCACAAGTCCCTTTCTTGAAAGTGATCCCTGACACTGAGGAGTAGATGATGCAAGCCGCTTTTCAAAAGTTATTACACAAAATGGAGGGTGATGCGAGACAGGAATTGAGAGCTGTGAGGCAGGGATGCAGTGCCGGGTTTGGGGAAGCCGCGATTTTGTTGGGTCAAACAAAATAGCTATTACTAGATTTCCGCTGGGGTCAAATAGCCTGTTGAAGGGGCCATATTTCAAGACCCTGGATGCTGTTTTCCACCGTCTAATACTACTGCTTATAGAATCTGGCCTGGCACACGGGCGGTATTCAGAAGTATTTATTCACTTTCCAGTGGGCCTGGGAGATGTTCGGAGCTGTTGAGACATTGACAGCTTGAGGACCGCCATCACTGTTACTCGGAGAAGAACCTAAGAAGTACGTTGGCAAAGGAGGAGATGGGCCAGGGCCAGGGGTTCCAGGGTGACTAGGCAATTCATTTTACTTCATTTTACTGTTGAAGTAAAACTTTGTTCAACTTATCATCTCCTACCAAGTTTTCTTTGAATCTCAAGGATTGGGAGAGAACCCTTCTGTTTTTAGAACAAGCATGGAGACACAAAACTAGCCGGCGCATACTGCTGTTGTACTAGATGGCTCTCTAATTGAGAAATAATACGATATTATTGTTCGAGTTCAAATCTTACCTTGCCTCTTTTTTTTTTTTTTAATTGTGTGCTTTAAGTAACAACAGCTTGTGTATTTTGTTTAAAATTTAGTACACATATGTAAAAGTATGTGATCCTGTGGAACATGTTCTTTCAAATCCCTGCTCCTTCTTATATGTTTGCGAGCTGTCCCTCCCATCCGGAGTTGGGGTGTGTAGAGCACATTGCAGGACGTGTGAATACTATTATGAGCCTGCTTCATACACTGGGCTCTGTCTAGCTCAGCGATTCTCAACCTGTGGGTCGCACCCGCTTTGGGGTGGGGTGGTTGAATGATTCTTTCACAGGTGTCCCCCTAAGACCATTGGAAACCACAGATATTTACATTAGGAATTGTAACAGTAGTAAAATTACAGTTACAAAGTAGCAACAAAAAGCATGTTCCGGTTGGGGCTCACCACAGCATGAGGAACTGTACCAAAGGGAGGTTGAGAATCCCGACTCTAGATGGACAAATGGCCTTTGATATTTGCTACTGTGTGAGCTAAAAAAAAAAAAAAAGGTTTGGCAGTTGTCACTTAGGATGACCAATGTGCTGGCAAGAGCAGGCTGTGATGAAGGCGAGGGAAAATTGGGTGTGAAGATGGGACTGCAAAGTCTCAAAAGGAGGGGCTGGATTTAGGAGCTGTTTCAGAGCAGGGAGGGGCGCAGAGTGGGTAGCTCCAGTCAAAAACAAATCCAGACCCGAGCGCGACGTTCAGATAAACCGTCTGATTTTAAAGACCGAAGGGGCCACGGGAACCTGTTCAGTAGAAGGGCTATTCTGCATCCATTTTGTCTCGGCTCTGGATTATAAGACCGTCCCTGTCGTCCAGGAGCTGCCAACCTAGTAGCTGGTATATACTAGATGAAGAGTTCCACGCAGAAAAGGCCGGCGCTTGGGAAAGACGTCACAGAAGTAATGACATTCTACATGCCAGGAAGCTAAGGCCTTGCTGTGCAGTGGTTTCCTCCAAGATAAAACTGCCCATCATGAAGGAAGGCGCAGGATGGCAAAGGGAAGGTCAAACAGTGTCGTGGGTGTAAACGTGGTTTTGTTTTGATTCCACGTATGGGTTGCTAAACAGACTTGTGTAAGGGTGTGCGGTGTTCTCATGAGAGAACACGTGATGTTTGTCCACTAGAAAAGGAACTGTCTCTTGCAGGGGCCATGGTCTTTGCCAACTGATAAACATCTTAGTACAGACTCTGAAAAAAAAAAAAAAAAAAAAAAAAAAAATATATATATATATATATATATGAGCCCAAAACAAGAGGTGGAGCTTTTTGGTCTTGGCTGTTTATCACTCCACTTTGAGATGCTCCTAGAGAGAACCACTCCAACTTATACCTTTATCAACAGGGCATCAGGTGGGGGGGTGGGGGGGGAGTCATTAAGATACAGGATGTTTTAATCCCAGCACTTGGGAGGCAGAGGCAGGCGGATTGTTGTGAGTTCGAGGCCAGCCTGGTCTACAAAGTGATTCCAGGACAGCCAACGTGACACAGAGAAACCCTGTCTTGGAAAACAAAGACAAAACCAAATCAAACCAAAACAAAAGGATACAGAACGTTAAAAGAAACTAGACACAGGATGCTAAAGGGAGATGAAACAGCAGGATGTTCTAGGGAGGTAAGACGCTCCATCCTGCAGGGACGGACGCGCCTTAAGCTCAGGAAGTACACAATTCAGTAGCTTCAGGAAGTCCCTGAAACTGACCAGATTCTCTAGACCTCTCCTTCCTCAAGCATATATAAATAGTAAGCACTACTGAAGATACTTTCAGACAAGCTGAGCTTCCTAAAATAGGCTCAGACCAGCTATCTTGGTTAGTTTTATTGTAAAAAGGAGACAAGCTAGAGTCTTCTGGGAGGAGAGAAACTCAAATGAGAAAAATACCTCCATAAGACCGACCTGTCGGCAAATCTGTAATTTTCTTGATTAATGAATATGGGAGTACCCAGTTCACTGTGAGTGGTGTCACCCTTGGCCCTGTGGTCTTGGGTTGTATAAGAAAGCAGGCCGAGCTAGCCATGAGGAACAAACCAGTAAATAGTGTTTTTCCATGGCCACTGTTTCAGTTCCTGCCTCCAGGTTCTTGCCCTGAGTTCTTCCTGTGGCTTCCCTTTATGATGGGTTATAAGGTGGAAGATGAAACAAACCTTTTCCTCTTCAAGTTGGCTTTGGTAGAAACCTAACTACATCATCAGCCAAACCTCCTGGAAGAAGCAGAGACCATCAGAGATGCCTGGACGAGGCTCAGAGCAACTGAGCTGACCGGAAAGGACACTCTCCAACCTTTGACCTGTGCAGTGCACTTCAGGTTTCCAGCTTTTGTGAACTGTCACCTCTGCAGAGTGGGCTTGATGACACTGCTGTCTGTCCTGTCTGCGTCTATTAGCCATCCCTCCCCCATATTCCTCTAGGTTATCCCATTAAAACTCACTGGTTAAGCAAGTAGAACTTTGGTGGTATTTGTACTTTGGTCTGTCATTGGTTTCCTATCTGGAGAGAGTAGATGTTTGATCAAGTCTCCTTAGGAACAGTGTTACAGGTCAACCTGTAGTGATAAAATAAATAGCAGAGAAAGACACACGGAGGGCTGAGATTGCAAGGCACACTGTTTGTCTTGTCCAATCATTCTTTCTGGGACGCTGTGCTGGTAGCTATGCACCTGCCTGAGGAATCACATGGATAGCAAGGAACCATGATACAGAGGCAGCTGCTCTGGCCTTTTTAAATTGCAGGTCTTGAGGCTGTACTCCACTTATTACTGGAAAGAACTGTATCCAAGGCTTCTAAGAATAAGGTTAAGAAAGAAGCCCACTCGACACAGTAGTGAGTTGAGACATCATCTGATTTCTGGATGCAGCCACGCCTGGAGCCAATCTACCCTCAACTCTGCTTCACTTAGCTTTGTTACCAGGATCACACTCTGACCTCAGCTCCCTAGTCTGGTAACCCAGATGGGCTGGGTGGTGATGGTACATGGCTTTAATCCCAGCAGAGGCAGGCAGACCTCTGAGTTCGAGGCCAGCCTGGTCTACAGAGTGAGTTGCGCAACAGCCAGGGCCACACACAGAAACCGTCCTGAAAAACAAAATAAAACAACAACAACAACAAAGACAATATACAAATAGTATAGTGTAGAAGACAGGTGGAGTTTATTTGCCAAGTTGGGTACTAACAAGGGTAAGAGTGACAATGACCAAAGAGACATTTGCAGAAGAAACACTCTCAAAATATGAGAGTGAGCGATAACCAGAGAGACTAATATACCAACCTACAGTTAGGGGAGGCTTTACAGTATTTTTTTTTTAAGTCCCTAGAAATGGTGATTCCCTGAGGGACAGTTTCCTGTGTGGGTGATTGACAGCCCCATGTGGATTAATTAGGAAAATAGTATGGCTTTGTTCTTTACTAGATGCTAATCTATGATCTTTGTGGCAGTTTACTTTCAACTCAGATTGCATTCTTAGACTAGTAACTAAAGTCCTGTACTTTGCCTCCTGCTTTTGCAGGCATCTAATTTTGAGGACGGGGTCTATCTTTAATGTCCTCCAAGCCTGCTAGCGTCTGACCTAACAGTTGGAGTTGTGATAAGTTAGTAGGGATTTTGTTTGTTTGGTTTTGGCGGGGGAGGGGGGAAGGTGGGTAGAGGGAGGGAGGTATAGGGTTTCCATATGTAGCTCTAGCTGTTGTGAAATTCTATATGTAGACCAGGGTGGTCTTGAACCTGGGACGATCTTTGTCTCTCTGCCACTTGAGATCTGGGATCACAGGTGTGAACCATCAGGCCTGGTTCTAACTGGTACAACTAAGCATCAATGGCTCCTTCCACAGCGTTCTTCCAGGCCTTCTGTGTGCCCAAAGGATCATGTGCGAAGTTAACAGGACTCCCAGGGAAACTACTGGTGCAGAGAAGGAGAAAGAGGTCCCACCCGATACCACAAAAGACAGGAAAGCAGGAGAATCCGAGGCTGCGTGGGTGGGCTGGCTGAAGGATGGGTTCCTGTCTCTTGTTTCTCGGCTGTACAGTTGCTGGGGTCTGACTGTCTGTTGTAATGGGGGAGGCCAGAGGAGGAGGCTAGACAACCTAAGTTGGAGACTGGGAAAAAAAAAAGTCTGTAACTGCCTGTCTCCACTTTCTCTTTTTGCCACTCTTGATTTGAGTGCCCTAACCAGAGCCCGCGGACCGAGGGAAACATTGGAAAGCTCAGTGTGGCTAGGCCAGCAGCAATTGCTTGAGTGTGGTTTCTAAAAGACATTTCTGGCCACCAGGGGTGACCTTAAAGCAGTTTTCTGGCCAAATGTGCCTAAGGGAAACTTGAAAAGGGTGTCAAGGCAGCGACAAATACCCACACTGTGGCTTTAGCGCTGGGTGTTTGAGTTGTACGATAGCTAAGCTTCAGAAAAGGAGTTAGCCGGGAGCGAGGCTGCCCATAAATACCGTTCCTGTAATTAGATGACGAAAAGAGAATCTTAAAAGCTTCCAGTTCAATTTCCTTCATTTAGGATATTCTTATTTAATTAGCCACGACCCCAAGGGATCAGCCTGAGATACTGTCAAAAGTAAGGGGGACAAAAAAAAAAAAAAAAAAAAAAGACGAGGGGAGTGATTGTATTATCCTGTTGCATAAGCTTTGGGGTTCTAGTGCAAGAGCTTATGACCATCATCGCTGATCTTCAAGACACCTTTCGGTGGGTGACCTAGGAGCTCAGGGTTGGCTGAGGATCAAGTGCGCTGTGCCGAGTCTATGACAGCCCCTGCGGACTGGGGATACTTCAGGAGTGGGCAAAGCCACATGAAGTGGGCCAGTCCCCACGAAGCGAAGAGGAAACAGATAAGCCCAGCTTCACCCTGACTTATTTTCTTGTACATGAATATAACCGGATTTCCTGGATTCACAACGGGGAGTGCACATAAGATCAGAAACACACACAGACCTGCAGGGGAGTGGAATGTGGCCCAAGGTGTGATGCTTCTCCAGTGACACCTGGGAAGAGGAATTGAGGGAACCTGAGTGGCAGCATCCGTGCGACATAGTTGGAAGGACCAGACAGAAAGCTGCCTTTCTCTCTCTCTCTCTCTCTCTCTCTCTCTCTCTCTCTCTCTCTCTCTCTCTCTCTCTGTGTGTGTGTGTTTTCGAGACAAGGTTTCTCTTTGCTATCCTGGACTCATTTTTGTACACCAGGGCTTTCCTTGACCGCCTGCTTCTCTTTCCTGAGTGCTGGGATTACAGGCGTGAGCTACCATGCCTGACAAGACACTGTTTCTTTTTTCTCTTTTCTTTCTTTCTTTCTTTTTATATTTTTTTCAAGACAGGGTTTTTCTGTGTAGCCCCGGCTGTCCTAGACTCGCTTTGTAGACCAGGCTGGTCTTGAACTCACAGGGATCCGCCTGCCTCTGCCTCCTGAGTGCTGGGATTACTGGTGTGCGCCACTATGCCTGGCAAGACACTGTTACTAATGATGACCTCATTGGATATCATGAGAGGGAAAAAAATCTGCTTCCATTGATTCTCTCGGAAAGCTCCACGCTGCTTTATTTGTTTAATGTAACAGATGCTTTTAGTTGATTTTGATTGCCTTATCTCATTTCCTGGGTGATCCAACAGCTGAATGTGAGTAAGCAGAGACAGGGTACCATTCCTGAGCAAAGCATTATTCATGTTGTGGAAGAGATGAGATTTCTAGAGGGCGGAGCTTAGAGCTTAAAGGCACATTTTGGTTTCACTTTGTTTTGGTTTTCAATTTTGGCTGCTTGAAAAGTACATTCGCATGGGATGTGTGTAGTCGTTTGGTGTGCTTATTTTGTGTTTGCCTCTTGCACACAGATGTGCGGCGTGCCTCAGCACGAATGTGGGGGCCAGAGGATGACTTGCGTGAGGTGGTTCTCTCTTTCTGCTATGTGGGTTCTGAGGCTTGGCTTCCACTCGTCAGGCTTGAGGGCAAGCATCTTTACCCACTGAGCTGTCTCCCCATCTCCTGGTCTGATATTTTGGAGATAAGGTGTTGTAAATCAGGTACCACTCCAGCCTGCCTTCCGGCAGCTCAGCGCCAGCAGCTTGCGTTTCCACTGTCGCCAAGGTACCTTTTGCCACTTTATCCTAACATAAGGGGTGATTATGTGGTCCTGGGAGACCTGAAACTCCGTATGTAGCCTAGGTTGGGCCAGGTGTGGTGGGCTAGCCTCAGCCTCCCAAGTGCCTGGAGCACAGTGTGTACTACCATACCCAGCTTGTGGCTCAAGTTCTTGAGACGGTAACCCTGATCAATAAGAGAAGCAAGCCATTCTGTCTGTCCCTCCGTCAAGGACTTCCCTTGTTTAGTCTGGGAAGACTTATCGACCAGTTTTGCCAGGATGTTAATAACGTGAGCGAAGACTGTCAAGCAGCATCATAACAGCCAGTTCTTTCTTTGGAATTGAGTAACACATTCCATGGTATCATTTCCATGGGAGGCTCCTGGGTGGTTCACGTGACCTGGCTTTAAAAAAAAAAATACTACGTTGGGTAGCACGGAAGTGGAGATAGTCCATCTTTTTTCTTTGTTTATTTGCTGTTTTCTTTAGAGACAGGGTTTCTCTATGTAGCCTTGGCTGCCCTGGACTCACTCTGTAGACCAGGCTGGCCTCAAACTC